>NC_140594.1:721580773-722172254 GCF_964204655.1 Triturus cristatus | reverse complement strand
ACACTCACTTGCATTTATCATCATGGCTAAAAATCCGAAGATATTCCAGAAAGAGCTCCCTCGAGGGGCCTGTTGAGAAACGCAGTGCCGGCCCAATGAGGAGCAGCCAATGATGAAGCATGACACCCATGTGACTGTGTGAGGGCAATCACTTCTGATCACACGGATCCCCGATCAAGTCGATGATCTGCTCTCTACTGGTCCCGACCGACAGCTTCCCATTTCTTTCTCTTGCCTATTCTGGAGGAACAGCATCCTTCTTTTGTTTAACAAGGAAGCCAGAAGAGACAGGGCAGTGGAACTTCGCACTGTGGAGGATGTGTGGACAGCTGAATGTGTTCCTTTTTTTGATTAATGCATTGTGAAGCTTGAAATTAATAAACCTTTAGAAACAGCCTGAAGTTTGAGGGCGCTGCCTTTGAAACTCCACACATCCCTAGCACGTTCATGAACATTATGTCCAAGCACAGAATTGAAAACTGATGTGATTTCCTGTGACAGAAAAGTTACATTGGGTTTTTATCATGTTGGCCACATATATTATATAGACAGTGCTTCCTCTGGCCTGGCATGCAAATGCTTACCTGCCATGCTTGCCATTTGTTTTTTAAACATGGTGCACATTATTTATAGTCAGATCGATGATGGGCAACAAATGATTTTCATGGCTATTGGGTAGGACAGCAGACCAAGGGGCAATATGTATTGCAATATGATATTAATTCTTTTTCGGAATAGACAATCAAATGTATCAATCTTAGTCGGGGTAGCTGCAGAATTGTGCTGTAAAATTGAGTATTTGGCCCCATTTTACTTCTAAAAAATTTTTTTGGGTGGAGAGATCCCACCAAGCTCTAACCACCCTGAATCAAGCCTTGATCAGTGGGGTTTATCATCCTAGAAGTCCACCACCAGTTCTAATTTTCACCTGGTAGATGCAATATACAAGTTTTATATTGGTGAGGACATGGGGATTGCACTACAAGGGTTCATTTGCTTTCAGGTTCATGACCGCCTGTTTAACAATACAACTTATTCAGATGTCACTGTTTCAGTTTCCTGCAGTAGGGTTTAAGACCTAGATCTGTAATGTGTTGGCTTAAAGCTTGTTTTTTACTGGTGTCCTATCTTATCCAGTCATCCTACTCACCACAGGTAAGATTATTATTCAGCTTTATAATCTGTGTGGTGTGCATGTGTCTGCTTGTGTGTGGGCGTGTGGTTTGCCAATTGGTCATTTGTTCAGCTGCAGCTCACATGAGTCACGAGGGATATTAGATAAAGGCCCTGTGTACAAGTTAGCAGTGTATTTGCCACACCCACTAAATAGTGATATTGCAGTGTGTGGTTTACGCTAGGTGCAGTAAATACCTTCTATTTCGACATTTGCCCTATAAAAGGCTGAATTTTGTGATTTGCAGACCAAGTGCATTATTTAGAATTTCGCAGATTGAACAATCAGTCACAAAAATGGGGGAGATCTCATCCTACGTATTACAGGTCCTATAGGTTATATTGCACGCGTAATAGAGCAAACGGGATATTCACCACCTTTGTGATAGAGTGTGCTGTCTGCCAAATATGGCCACATATATTGTAATTTATTGCATATTCTCGCCCTATAAATATTGGTAGGCTTGACATGCTGAAAATCACCAAGTGAAAATTGCAGAAGTGGGGTAATTATAGGAAATCTCAGAATTCCAATCCTAGAGCAGACCAGTGGTGTAGCTAGGAGAAGGGGGAGGGGCAGAGGCGAGCGCAAGGTACGTTTTCTTTTTTTTTTTTAAATGTTATTCTTCCTTGTCGTCATCTGTCGACCCCCTCTCTTACCTGCACCAGCCCTCACTGGGCAGCAAACTCAGGGACCGCCCCAGGCGCCAAAAGATCGAGCTACGCCAGACCGTCCAGAATGTGCCGGCCCATTTGAAATCAGGGCGTAGAAGTAGATTTGCCTTTTTAATATCATTCCTCTTCCTTTCAGTGACACTCTTCACATCTTCCTTCTCTCTTCAATTAACAGTTACCCCCTCAGCTTGCTCTCTCATTATTTCTTCGACGGTGTCAAATTCAACAAGGAAATTCCCATGGTGGCGGTACTCATTTTATCATAGTATTTGTGGTCATTATGATAGGCCTGGAGAGAGGTGAATGAAGTATGTTTAGTGCTCACAGGTTAGCAGGGAAAATGGACCTCATGGACCCCTGGTTGGGTAGTGACATAAAGTGATAATTGGGGTTTAGTCGTCCCTCAAACCCCTTGGCCTTGATGACACTGCGGCTACTCCACTGATAAAAGCTATGCTGCTTCCCCAGAGGCACCAGTGATTTAAAAATTTAAGAGCAAGTGTAAGCTCAAACTC
Source organism: Triturus cristatus (assembly GCF_964204655.1). Classification (NCBI taxonomy): domain Eukaryota; kingdom Metazoa; phylum Chordata; class Amphibia; order Caudata; family Salamandridae; genus Triturus; species Triturus cristatus. The sequence continues at coordinate 722,169,891 of NC_140594.1, read as the reverse complement.
AGTTTATTTAGAACGTGTCTCTGCTTATATGGTTTTGTTTTTAGTGCTGCGTTTTAACAGTTTTATGTCATTTGTTGTAAATGACAAAAAGTTATTTTTTAAATCATTTTTTAAAATTTTGATAACAATCCATTGAACAAATCAAATCATACAACATGCATACATTAAAATGTACGGTTTAAAATAATATCTTACTATATTCCAGATCCAACACGGGAGAATGCAGTTCCACTACCAAAAGCAGGACAAGATATGTACAGAATAGGAGACTGGAGCAAGTCTCTTAGCCAGCGACACCTCTTCGTTTGACATTGTTCTATCTGTACTGAGGTCTGTGTAAAATGTGAACGTTTCCCCTTCCCTGAAACCTTTCAGCATGATTTTGACAGTTGCTGTGAGATAGGAGCAGGTGTTTTCTGCAGAAGAAAACTGTCATTTTAACTGCTGCGGTCGTACTAGGCTATTGTGTTTCTTGAACTCTTACAACATTCTGAAATCACATTCTCTTTGTTTTGTTTGTAAGTTCTGCTGTTCTAGCTGACATCCCCTCACAACTTTCTGTAAGGAACTGCCCCTGATAATCTTTGATCGTGAAAAAATGACTTCTGGTTTCCACCTGCAGCCAATGCTTCAATTTAATCAGTGCTAATTGGGTGCCCAGTTGTTGCAGAGTTTCGGGCACTAGCCCTCATTTTTGGGGGGCAATACTTATTTTTCATCATCAAACTTCTTGTCAGAGCAAGTGAAGGAAAGGAAGAAAATGGAGAAAGGGGAAAGAAGGAAAACTGTCACAAAGTGAGAAATAAGAGGACGACAAAGTACCCGACATAAAGAGAAAAGAAATGCAGGGTTTAGTTTAAAAAGAAGCAAGAGCTGGAATTAAGACTAAGCAACTTGTGTTTTGCAACCTATCAAAAATGTTGGGAACCCTCCAGTTATTTCTATTTCCTTAATTAATTATTTTGCATATTAAGGCCCGAAGGAAGGCATGTAGTTGAGCACTAAATATTTTCAAAAAACCCCTCTAAACTCTAAAATAATAAAATATGAATCCTGTTTGTGCATGATTCTGTCCTCTCATCGTGGCTTCTATGCCTTCCCTCCACAACTACACCCCACAAGTATTTTTTCACTCTCGCCTTTCACATCTCCGGTGTGGCAAGTTCTGCCACTACATTTTGCAGTTTGCTATCCATAAGCTGTCAATATTTTACAGAAAATATGTTCGTAATTCCATGGGCCACTGGAACTATGTGATTCTGAGGCTGAAGCATTTTCTGCATAATTAAGGAGTTGATGATGTTGCCACATAATCCATTCTCTTGTGTATAATTTGCAGATTGTTTTTTTTTTTTTAATGCTTCTAGCTCAAACAGATCAAAATATGTAAAGAAGCAATTGCACTTGTTGCAGCACAGTGGAAGGCCCATCATAAAGATGGATTGGTCACCGTCCATTTTCTTATTGCTATATTTGGGTATGAATAAATTGCTGCTAATGAGGTGAAACCTTTGCCCAGATGGTATTAACATATGGAAAAAATATTAAGAAGCAATAATATCACAAAATTAGCTTCTTATGCTGCATATTTTGCCTTTTCTTTCGCTATGGCTTAGTCAACCCTGCTGGATAATTTATTCCTCTCCTGCCACATAATTCAAGAGACTGCCTACACCCCTGTTCTTGTCTTATCAAATAACTCATTAGGACCTTTTGGAGTCTTCCTGAGTAGAGGCGGGTTTAATCGTCTCCATATGCTAGAAGAATTTTACTATCATTGTTGGTAGCTTTTATTACTTTTATTGTTTATTGATTTTGAATTAGTACTAATGGATGATGATGTGTCATTTTTGACTTATAGCTAATTATAAACACGTTATTCTTGGCCTTGATTCCGAGTAGAATTTTGCTATTATTGTTGGTAGCTTTTATTACTTTTATTGTTTATTGATTTTGAATTAGTACGAATGAGTAATGGTCTGTTGTTTCTGACTCAATGCTAATTATAAACATGCAATTATTGGCCTTGCTTCATAGTGACTAATTTTTCTGTATACTTGGATATGGTAAATATATTGATAATTCACATTTGTTTTTCAATGCTTGCATTTCTGATTGTGTATGCATTTGCTAATGCAGTGCATAAATTTAATCGAGGATTACTGTCCACCCTATGAGTGCTATCCCATCAATTGCTTTGTGTGCCCCTAACAAATAAAAAAAAACACATTTCTTGAGTACAGTAGAAGCATCTGCCACAACAGCTGGCGTGAACCGTGCTCCAGAGATAAAAGCTCCCATCATCCTTTCAGGCATGGCCATCAGCCACTGTCTCAACTTTGAAGGGAAAGGTTGTCCCTTGGCTGATGATGCTATTATGGCCTTGATCCTTTCATGCATTTTACCAAGAGAGTAGCCATTCCGGAAGGAAGTAGATTCATTGATATACTGAGCCCTGCTTGGTGATTCATATAGGTGCCTGAGGAACTGTTGTCAAGAAGGCCACCGACGCTTAAGGGACTCATAGCATCAAGTGCTTTCAGTAAGGTTAAAGAGTGCGCGAAATTGCATAATATTTATTTTGCATAACAAGCACAATTTTCCTCACAATTATGCTTGTGGTGAAAAATATAGCTTGACAGTATCTAGAGTGACGTTTCCCCCAAGGTTATATCTCATGTAAAAAAATGATTTGAAATAGCTGTAAAAATGTAGATCAAGAAGAAACATGACTTGGAGCCTCAGACATTTTCTGCTTGAACCAGTATATCTTGTGGCTAAAAATGACACAAACTAGCTTGTAGGGAAATAATGAGGCAGACTACACATATTGCATAAGAATATCCATTATGCTGGCATAATTAACTTTTTGCGGCCCCTAATTAACCCCTTCAGCGCGGCGCGGATTTCCGCGCCACGCTGAAGGTTCTGAGCGCGGGCGGGGCCATGACGGAACGGTTCCGTCATAAGCACAGCCCAACCGACGTGCATGACGGAACCGTTCCGTCATGCGCGTCGAAGGGGTTAAGACCTGATAACCACATTAGGTCAGAAAATGTGAGCATAGGTGTTGTGAATCCACGTAAGTCACACAATGGATTAATTATTTGATGCTGATCCACACACATCAAAACTCTTCACCAACACCTAGTAAATCTCATCTTTCATACTTGAGTGAATTTTTTAATCTTTTAGAATATCTTTATTAAATACCTTACCTTACTCTCCTCTTATTTACATAGTTAGCAAAAGGAACATTTAAATGTTTGACTTGATTAATGATAGTTTTGATAATGATAAACTTTGGGATTTTCTGTGACATAATGAATGGTGTTCTTAATTATACTAAAGTTTAATTAAATATTAAGATGAAAGTTAAATATTAAGATGAAAATTGCTTAAGATCCCTAGAAAAGAACTCAATTGGAAGTGATGGATCATTGGTTGACTGGTACAATGATTGGTTTATGTGGAGTCAACATGTATGTGAGCAATATCATATCTGCAACAAGCAGAAACCAATGTATTTACCTTTAAAGGCAGCCACTGAATGTACTGAGTAACTGATATGTTCATATGAATGGCAAAGTAGGATGACAATCAGTAAAAGTTAGAGGACTAAAATATGAGCTGAAAGGTGAAAGATATTCTGCTTCAAAGTTTAAAAAGAAACTTAAAAAATAATTATATCCCCTAATAAAAATGCTTAAAAGTGGCTTCATTTCCACAGTGTAATATTATATCTATCTATCTATCTATCTATCTATCTATCTATCTATCTATCTATCTATCTATCTATCTATCTATCTATCTATCTATCTATCTAAAAAAATAAAATGAAATAAAAAAATATATATCTATACATACACATGAAATGAATATTTTCAAAGCACTACTTGGAAACAATCAATGAATTGTGCTTACAGGGGAATATTGCTCCCTACTCTCTGCATATCTTGTTATAAGAGCGGTCTTGTAGTTTTGTGCTCCAAAATACAATGACTAACATAATACTAATCCAATCAAAGTGTGGCAGACCGGACAGTTGTTTGCAATATTATTTGCCCCGGAAATATCCGCTAAAAATCCTCTCTGACGTTGCTTCCCTAACTGTTGGGGGCTACAGGCCAATGCTGAGCAGAGTCCTTCTGGCAAGGCTTACCCTGCCTCCCATTAATCACTAAGATTTGGAGGCTGGCCATGCAGAGAGAGCCCTTGGAGTATTTTGTTTCTTTAGCAGGGATGACAGTGCATCTTTTTAGCACCTGTGACTCCCTGATCCTAGGATTATAACAGATTTTTTCACTTGAATAAGTACAAAATAAACAGCATAACAGGTTATGTTTTTGACGTGAAAAGTGTTTTATTGGTTAGGGATTTTTATTTCTGGAATAGTTAATTTAGAAGAAAAATGGATTGAAATATTAATATTGTACATGTATGTTTTAAATATATCATTTTCTATTCCAAAGTTAATTTATTAGATTTTGTATTGGTTTAATGGGCTTTTGTCTAAACAGCCTAGGGGTGATTAAGAGTTTGGTGGGTTGCCCCACCGGCCTGTCAGGTCAGTGAAGTCTATGGACATCGCTTCCCTAGTGGAACGCTGTCCTCAATATTGGGTGATCGCCGCCATGCAAGTGGGCGTTCTGTGCCTTCACCAGAATTGCCGGTGGGGCGGCTCCAGTGATGGCACTGAATGTTTGCAGAATGGGTGCCATGTTTGATACACTCAAAATGTTCTTGTTTAGTAATAAACTCCGAAAGAATGAGTCTTCTTGAAAAAGAAATAGCCCCAGTGTGCTGGAGGTTTACTCCCACTGTGCAAGGTATTTAAAAAAATAATTCTGTTTGGGACACCAGACTTTCCCTGCCTGGTGGATATTAACAGAGTAAATGTGTAACCCTAAAAAGGCAATTATACTTACCTAGTTACTTACGTGTGGTGGGCGGGCTGTCGATCAAAGATTTTCTCTGGCAAACTCAGCTAAGGCTCTGCCAGAGGACGCCTGGCAATCTGCCAAACTCTAATTGGGGACACAGAAGCCACCAAATTCTAAATTACCCTCTTGTATCTTTAATTAATAAATAATGCAATCGGTCAAAACAAAATATAAGGTATTCCCCTTCAAATCGTATGCATTTGACCCGGATGTGGTGCCAAGATCATTCACTACGACCGACTGCTTGTTTAGGGGTCGCGTGACATTACTGTTAGCACTCTGTGTGGAGGCTGCAGACGGCTGGCCCGCTGTAAACAGATTATGATGTTCATATTTTTACTCCTTGAGCACTAAGTTGTGTGCTATGTCAAATTATATAAAGGTCTAGTTAAAAATCAGAGAATCATTGGCTCTAAAGCATAAGTCTTCACAAAAACAATAATGCAATCAGTGCATGAATTCTGTAACAAGCAGAGCTGATGGCAAAAAAGTAGATATGGGGACTAGGTTGATTAGTTCTAGGGTGACAAAGATAAAAAAAATCTTGGATGCTTCTTTAATGCCACGGAAAATTATAACGTCTATTTTTATTTTTGCGTTTTGGGATGGAACACACTGCACCCTTTACTTGGTTCTAAAGCGTGGTAAAATTCACTGTTGAGTAGGCTGCAATGACTATATTAACTTATATGTCATTATATTATAGATTTCAATTAAATGTTTCTAAAATCCTATTTAGCTTCTCCCTAAATCAAAGATTATTTGAAATTCTATAACAAATCAAAGCATATTATTTTAATGTGTCCAAGAGACAAACATTTCCACCACAAACACTGTACATAGTGAGATGACAGTATATTAGGTCATTGGCAGTAGAATGCCCACATGCCAGGTGTTCAAGGTGATTGATCAGGAATGGAACACTACTTGAGAGCACATTATATATAGCAGGACACCTCCTAGGTTTAAATTGTGAGACAAAAAGAGTTCTTTAGAATCATATGATGGATGAGCAAGTGCCAGATCTGGAAAGTGTTGAGCAGTCCAGATGACCAACTTAACCAGTTGTACACAACGCCACAGTAAATACATCCAAAATACATTTAAAAACATTCCCACATCCCTCAATATATTCCATAAAACCTTGTGGAATGCCAAAAAAATAACATCAGGTATTACTAAAATCATAACAATTCCAAAAGATATGCTTTAAATCCTGAAGTGATATTCCCCAAATTTTCATAATATTTGCTTACAATATTAGCATAAATGAAACAACCTTAAAATAAAATAGTCATAATGATCACATCAACAAATATTCTAGAAATTCGACCAAAATGCACAGAGTCTCTGCTCTTTGGATGAACACTTCTTACTGCGAAAGTGCCACTGGACTCATAATAGTGCTCCATGACACTTCCATGATAAGGCCTCTAAATGTGGGTAACCTCAAGGCGCTCAGGAAAGAACAGCCTGGGCACCAGAGTGCACTTGTACCACGTAGGATAAACGGGTGGGCACGGACCCAGACCACGGAAAATGCTATTCTATTTTCTGGACTCTATGTGAAATTAGCGATCTTCAGTCCTCAGGATATAGAAGGCAGTAGGAAATTGGGAAATGGCATATGATCTTTTCACCACGAGATGCTAAAAGATTCTGGCATGAGCATTGCTTTTCTTCTGAAGTGGCTCTCCAGAATCATGTTACTGTATCTTTCCTATGCCTTTGCAGCCTTCATCTATTCTGTCTTTCTTAATATGTAATTAATACTTGTGGTTGTATTACATAGATCAACAAACCAGCCCCGAGATGGGTGGTAACTGATTTGTGGCACCTGATTTGTGGCACGTGTCCTCAGGGGCAGCCGACAATGATCCAGGGTACCACACTGCATGGTCTCCTGTTGTCTTCCCAGTGTTTAAAATACGTTTAAGCACCATCTGTCCCCTTAAAAGACAAGGGCTGCCTTTAAAAAATAAATGTTGACAAGTTGGAAAAGTGAAAGCAGGTTCAATGGTCTACTGTCCCTCCCTTTGCCGGGTAACTGATTAGTACATCGGTCACATCACAAAATACTGGCTAGGTTGCCAACATTTGGTGCACAGGTTGCACCATCTGTTTTCAATCTGCCCAGTGATGAATCAAGCCCAACCTCCATTAAGTGCCCAAAGCCTGGAGAGCTTCCGGGGCACCTTAATCCCAATCACTGTAACTTGCCCTCGTAACAATGATTTTTTTTAATGCTTCAATTTATTTTTAGACTGTGACAATAATCTGTGATGTGAAGTATGAGTATAAACTTGGTGCACATTAACTTGGTTTGCACATATGTTAATTTGCAATTATACATGATTTCCAGGGAATTCTGAATTAAAATACTGTATAACCACCATTTCCCTTTTGCTAACTCCATATTCAATGTGTAATTTGCAGCAAAAAAAAATACGTTTCGGATTCCCAAAGTTTTTCTTAGGAGCTCGCCGACAGCACTGCTGACTGCCAGGGTTACCCATTACCACACAACAGATTTTTGATTCCACCTCATTCCTCTTTCTTCCACCAACCTACGCTTCTCTCTTTATCTCATTCTATAATATTTTTTTCATCCCTGCTTTCTCCTGTCAAGGTTTTCCTATCTTTTTCAATGTTCTGGCTTTCTCTCTCTCTTCCTCTGGCCAGAGTTCTAATACGCATTGCAGAGAATTTTGATTTTTATTAGCACTAAGATAATTTACTCTTAGCTTTGAATTAGTGTCACTCTTAGTTTTGTTCGTATTATTTCCACACAAGAATTCAATGCTTGACGAAAGGCTTCTCAAGTCTTTTTAATTTTGAAACCTGCTATACCCGGTCTATTTTTTGGTCAAATTGAACGAGGACTCTTTGTTGATGCTTTGATGTATACCTGCTGCAAGAAACTGGTAGACCAGCTACACATTCAGACCAGGTTTAAGAAGCTTCCAAACCATGGCAAAAATTCTGCTGCTGGTTGAACTTCTGGAGGCCTATGCATATGAGGAAAGACATTGTTGCAATGAACAGTAAAGTAAATTTCCAGTCCATGCGAGGATATACTAGTGGTAAAGCTATTCCAACAAAATGCAAAGGCCATACTCTTAATCAGTGTGTTAAGTAGGACCACCAACAAATCAGCCTAATCTGACACTCTAAGTCATTTTGATAGCCTTCTAAAATTACACAGAAAAGTTTGTTCCATCATTGTTGGGGGAGCCTTTAACACATGCTGTGAACCATCTACACTTACAAGAGACCTGGCAAGTGACAAGAATTTCTATTGGGGCATTTCAGAACTAGACGCTAGCCCTGTAAAACATCTTACAAAGGCTGGATTACAAATTGTTGATATCACTTTGTCGCACTGTCTTTGCGCATATAATGGAGGCTCTGTTCCAGACAGTAACCCTGCTCCATGCTCCCTCTTACAAAAGGGGATCTTACAGGAGACACATAGATTATATATTTATTAATGTTGGGCTGCAGAGTGAGTTGGTAGATATGAAGGTCGAGCCAAGAGTGACCACAATCCCAAAGTTTGCCACAGGTCGTGTAAAGAGGCAGATTATGGGTCCACCGATAAGGAAAGATTTTCCATTCCCAAAATGAAACATAGTGTATGGAGTCACGTTGTATAGTTAGAAACTCTGTCAGAACCCCAGGTGGAGAGGATGACCTGATGGGCTGCACCCAGGGCCAGGGCCACCTGTCTCCCCCTCAATGAGGTCAAGAAGTATGTGATAGGGTAGGGAAGCCCCTATATCGTGTGGGCCGGGAACCTCAGGATCGTGGTATTAAAGGCCCTGTCTATGTACTTCAGAATGTGCTCTCAGGAGCAGACCAGTTTTGGATGTTGCCCAAGAAGGTGGACCAAGGTGCCACAGCCCCTCCAGCACTCATTTGTGCACCCCGGGTCCCGCACTTGGAGCCTCACAGGTGTGAGGTACCACTATGAAACAATTTTAAATGCCATCTTTGTACTCGCCATGTTGTTAGCAGTGTGAGGGGCTTGGTAGTAGATGTCCTCCCAATCTTTGATGGAAATGGACATGCCCAGTTCTGCTTCCCATCGCTTCTGCCCCGTCTTCTTGACCGGTGTTGTTACCCCACCCAGTAATGCATAGATCGCTGTGATAAGACGTCTGTCCTCTTTCTTGAGGAAGACCAATTTCTCAAAAGAAGTGAGGGGGCTTGCTGCATAGGGTTGGATGGATGGCTGCATTACCCAATGTTGTTTTTTTTTTTTTATAAATTCTTTTTATTGACAAAAAATAAACAGACCGGTCACTTACAAATCTCAGATCTTTTTGAGTTACAGTGGCACAACTTTGGACTCTTAGACACTCGTATCTCTTAACATGGCACAACAGATCAGGAGCGTAAATTATCCCCACGTTCTTGGGTTAGCCGTTCCTCAACTGAGGGATAGGTTGGGGGCTCACACAATGTTGTTTTTTAAGTATTGGATGTGATCTGCATCTTGTAGGTCTGCCTTCAGTTAGTCACATGGGATTATCCACTGTGTATCGAACTGGCAGCCTGTGCATTTGAAACCCCCCTCCTGTCCCCGTCAGAACTCCCCCTGCTGCATCCCTGGTGAAAAATTAGGGCTAGCTAGGATTGGCATCATAGGGGGGGAGAAAGAAGGTCTGCCAGGCCTGGATGACCACTGCGTCCCAAACCCTGAACGCGGAGCCAGTCACGAGGAAAGAGGAGAGCCCCCAAACTCGATGTCCGCGGGGGAGCCATGGCTCTTTCCATGTGTGGGAACCCACCATGGCCTGGTATATAAAATACCAGTGTTTCTTGGAGGCTGGTCTACCCCACTCCAACAAGAAGTGAAGTTGAGAGGTTTGGTAGTATTGTGCAATCATGGGTATGACAAGCCCACCCTCCTGTGTCGTGCGATAAAGCAATTTTCTGAGGAGACAAGGTTTTTTTCCTGTCCCAGATAAACTTGTTGATCCCTAACTGCAGAGGACGAAGTGTAGGTTTGGGTGGTATCAACGGTAGGGCCTAAAAAATGTAGAGGATCCGGGGGAGGGCTGTCATTTTGTTGGAAGCTATCCTTCCCAGGCAGGATAATTGCAGCTTGTGCCAGTTAGCCAAATCAGACAGAACCTGGGTGGAGAGGGCAGCATATTTGAGCACCACAGACTTAGCCACCGAACAGGCCAGCTTAATGCCGAAGTAAGGTATATATCACCCGCCCATTCGAAAGGGAACACAGAGCGAAGGTAGACCTTGTGTGCCAGAGTAAGTGAAAGGTTAAGGATTTGGGATTTCTGTATATTAACCTTGAACCCAGACACTTCCCCAAAGGAGTGAAGTTAAATGTAAATTTGATACTTGTATAGCGCACTACTCACCCGCAAGGGTCTCAAGGCGCTTGTACGAATACCGCTGTGGAACCCATCCTGGCTTTCCCTGTGAGGCGTCCACTCCAGGGTGGAGGCCAGGCATCCTTAGCGTTGTGGGGGCCATTGTGGAGATTAAGCAAGCTATTGCCCAGAGTTGCAGAGTGGGACTCCATGATTGGAATAGGCACCGAGGCGAGAATTATCAGGTCCATGGAATTTTTTAGCCCAAGACCCGCCGAGGCGGGGAATTGAACCCTGGTCCTGGGCTAGACCTCTGCATCTGGGTCTGCCGCTCTAATCATTGAGCCACACTTCTCCACTGTTGTTCTTCTCCAAATTCTGACACTAGGTCAGGGAGGGACGACATTGGGTCGGTGAGGGCAAGGATTACATCATCCGGGTAGAGGCTGATGAGGTGGCAGTCTCCTACAAAAGTGATTCCTGTGGTGGCAGGATTGGCCCTCATTCTTTGCGTCAGTGGTTCCATGTTTAAGGCAAATAGCAGAGAAGAGCACAGACACCCCTGTTGCGTGCCTCTCTGGATGGGAAATGGTGGGGACAGCAAGCCATGAACTATCACCGACACCCGTGGGGAGTTGTATACACTTCAGACCCAGATGTGGAATCTCTCTCCGAGGCTGAATTGTTTCAAGGTCTCAAACAGATAGGGCCAGTGAACCTTGCAAACGCTTTTTCAAAGTCGATTGAAAGGAGAGCCTCTCTCTGGGACCGGTGAATCTTGTCCATGAGACTGAGGTGTCCCAACACTGGTGATTAGGGATGAAACCGGTCTGATCGGGGTCGATTAGGCCAGGCATGAGGGGATTTAAGCGATGAGCAAGGATGCTAGTGAACACTTTGGCATCAATATGCAGGAGTGATAAAGGCCTGTAGGACTCGCATAGAATAGCATCTTTACCGGGCATCGGGATAACTGAAATGGAGGCCTCCAGCATAGTGTTTGTGATGGACCCGGTGTCGGCAAAGGAATTGGTTAAGCAACAGGGCCAGGTCTTGATCAAAGACGATATAGAACTATGAAGAGAAGCCATCCAGCCTAGGGAACTTTATCGGTTTCAGGCGTGCAATAGCCAAAATTGCCTCCTTGATCTGGATAGGTCTTTCCAAGCCATCAGAATCATGAGGTGAAAGAAGAGTCACCTGGGTCGCCTCCAGGTACCCAGAAATACCATTAACCAGGACGTCAGAAGATTTGCATAGGGTGCTCTAGAAGTCTTGGAAGACTGATACAATTTCAGAATCTTCACAGACCTTGGTGCTGGAGTTGTTACATATCATTTTGATAGTGTCTTTGTTGGTTTTAGCCCGGAGTCGGTGGGCTAGCATCGGGCCGCAGCTATTGCTCCCTAGATAGAATTTATGTTTTAGTCATGTCATCTTGCATTCCACTGTATCAAGGTCAAGCACTTGAGGCGCAGGCACGCTTTTTCCAATTCCCTCTATACTATTGGACCCCTGTGCCTTTGTGTCTGGCTTCCAGCTCTAGTGCCTTCTCCTCCAGGCCCAAGCATTTCTCCTTTCGGTGAATCTTTTTAGTTATTAGCTGCTGAAATAGATATAAGCTTTCTGGATTACCAGCTTCAAGGCATCCCAAAGAGAGGCCACTGATGTCTCCCCCGGCGTCATTGTTCCAGAAAAAATCGGAGATCAGGGCTCGTAGCATTTATATTGTGGGCGTAAACTGGAGGAGGCGATCCTGAAGCCGCAAGTGAGAAGGTTGGTGGTGGTCCCCATCCACTCAAAGCACCAGTGAGAGGGGGCATGATTGGATAAAGTCATTGTAGGAATGTGGACCTCCTGAACAAGGGCCTGTATCGCTGGGGAGGCCAGGTAGTAGTCGATGCGGGCTATGTTTAATGAGCTGGGGACTAGTATGTGTAATCCCGCATGTTAGGGTGGGAGAGTTTCCAAACATCCCCTAAACCACAGTTGCCCAGCCACTGGATTACTTAGGACGAAAAGGCACTGGATTGGCCAAAACGTTGGCTGGATCGGTCCAGGTCAGTGTCCATGACTAGGATTAGAGTTGGATTTTAAAACCTGTATTGTATGCTTGTTGTTGTCTTTTATAGTTACACCGAAAAACACGAATAAAGAAAGAATAGTGATATAAGTGAATGCACTTAGAAATCTTAAAAAAATAAACAATGAGCAGATATGCAATGCAAGAATAAATCTTCCAAATCAGACGGGATCAGCAACATAAAGGCATGTTCGCAAATAAGCAAAGCAAAAAACAGGACCGTCAAGTACATGCAACAAGGACCAGTAACCATATGTTATGAAAATTAAACCTGGAATAAAAAAAGAACGAGGGCGATGTAATGCTAAAGAGAGAAGAATTTAATTTCTTGCTAAAGTTAGAGAGAGAGGCAAGGGTGTGGTCTGAAGGCAAAATACCATTCCACACTCTGGAGGCAAATCAGGAAAATTATGGTTTAAGATGCTTTTTTTTTAAAGACTAGGGATTCAAGCATGTGAGCCTTGTGCTTGCTAATGTCTGAATGCTCTATTGAGAAGCTACTACTTTGAGTTCCCCCTGTGTGACAATCAAATAACTTTGAGTGAATACCATAACAAAACATTTCCGTCACAACGAAAGTATTATAATTTCATTACATCTGAATTGCATTCAAGCTTTCTTTTGTTTCGACCAAAGACCTCATCACACTCCTTCAACTGAGTATGTTTTACAGTATCTTAGAAAATGTTTCACCTTTTTTGTTGCCTGATTACATCAAAAACAAGCATTTGCAGTTAAGCTATTGGCTTCGTAAATGACAATGCCTTTTATTTATCTGTTTTAATAATTAACACATAAATAAAAGGCGTTGTCATTTACAATGCCAATAGCTCAAACTCTTTTAAATGCGAGACCTACTTCACTTCAAAGAAGCGGCCGCCATTGTCCTAGACTGCTTGGAAAGAGAAAGCAGCCAAGACACACTGAATGTTGCAGGAAAGCATGTTGTGCCTGCAGTAGGTGAAACTCATTAAAGAAAATAGTGCTTACAGACTAAATAAGACATACAGTGTAACAACAGAAGTAAAAGGGCCAGTCCTCATGGGAGGTTACAAATGAAGACAAGGCGGTACTAAGGAGGGACTAACAAGCCTATTAACCAATCAGAAGCCAGCATTTACAAAGGGCAATGACACAGGCCAATAAAAGATATGGGCGGAGAGTGGGCGGAGCTTCAAGTCCATACTCTAACACAGCATGCCTCGCAGGGCAGCGCTTGACCTGAAAACCTAACAAATGACAAACACTTTTTTAATTTTTACAAATGATGCAGCAATTCGTGGAATAAGTGGCAAATTCGTGAGCAACGCTGTGGTCACGCAATCCTTTCCTACTACTCAGCACCCTCTAGCCCCAAAACATTGACTCTGGCCACGTATACATATTCCTAGAGAAACGCGTCACCAAAGCTCTGCAAAGCAGCGTCACGCATCACTGGACACATTCGATGAAATATGCAAAGCCGGTAAGAATGGAGTCAAGTGTTCTATCCTGCTGGGGCCGGACTGATAACTTTTTAATGTTTCCATTAACCAGTGATATATTACCGGCTAATTTTGATGGAAGCCTTGCACGAGGCCTGTGTCGGTCCGAAGGGAATTCATTATGGTTTTTACCGACCTCAACAATTTCACGGTGATGAGTCACGTTACAATTAAGTGGCTAGGACACTTGTTTTTTAAGGATGTCCATCATAGCCAGAATCAGTCTACGTGGAAACTCAGTGTAGCGAATCCGACGTAGTGTTTTCTGTCAGGAAAGGGAAAATCTACGGAGCAGTCAGTCAATTGTCCGACAAGCACTTCCTTCAGAAATGTATCTAGAGATATGAGGGGAAACGTACGCCTGCACAATTTACAACAAAGCAGGGGCCTTCTGACACGCACTACACGGAATAATAAATGCAGTAGTATTTTCAAATCCCTCGTCTATCACTGCACTACAGCCTGCAACTAAGAAACACAATGATTTAACGATAAATGTCTTCCATTTCTTATCGCATCCCTGCGTGGACCAAGGCAAGACACGCCATTATTTTGTGTCATTCTCTGGAATAAGGTATTTTTGCCATCATGTATCATGTCCATGCACTGAAAGGAAGGAAGAAAACAAGAAGGCATGTCGACCCTTTCTCAGTGAGTCACTGCATGGAAAGCAGGAACATAGTGGGGGGGGGGGGGGAAGTGATGTCGCTTGTCTTAGGGGCTAATGCAGCAGACACAGGCATTTAGACGCAATATTAGCTAATAACGTGAAAAAATCACCCCGAAATATGACTTTGGTGTGAAAAATGATACCTGCTTTGTCTGTGGTATTATCTCTTGCACACTGTTCTGCATCCACGCGATCACCAGCTACAAACAGGTAGGTGGTAATTGTCCGTGCAAAAACCCAAGCAAATGAAATTTGCAATCAATTCCCAATTGGGAGCAAGCACTAAAATGAGAGGCAATGCTGCTGGCGCGCATTTCAGCAATGTGGCTGAACCAATGAAATAAGCTCTCATGCTCCTCGACCTCTCATTGGCCTACAACAGTGTGGACCACAACCTATCGCTGAGAATATGTAAGGGATGTGGTGGTGCATCTGGATCTGTCTTGGAATGGGTATGATCCTTAATTCCCAATCACAGTCTACAAGTACTGCTCAATGGATCATCCACACACATTGTCATGTGGGGTACCAATAAGGTCATCTTTATCCTGATTTTTCAGTATCATTGTACATGCTTGGACTCAGCTCGTAGAGTGCTACCAGTTGAGCCTGTAAAAGTACACTGACAATTTCCAAATCCACTTTCAGGTAGAAAACCGGCCATCAAAACAGACCAATAATCCCCATATACCTGAACAATGAGTAAGAACTCATCTTTTACCTTTATATGGGCTTTGCTCAGGACAACAGGAGTATTATTTCTCACAGATGGCCTTTGTCTCCTCTTCCCTGCTGAACCGCTTCCTTTCCTTAGTACGAGCCAAAATGCAGACTCCTAGCACATTACCAGGCCGTGCTTATTATTAGTGAGAACAAAGAGTGTGCAGTTCCTGTGTGGGTATCTAGGTCAGGAAAGTGGTCACAGGAGGGGAGTGCTCCTTTTAGGATCAAGGGCCCTTACATGCCCCGAGGGGTGTCATGCTTCATCATCGGGCAGCTCCTCGTTGGGCCGGCGCTGCAATGCCCAACGGACCCCTCAAGGGGGCTCTTTGCCAGAGATCTTTTCTTTTCATGCTTATTATTATTCAGCTGATCAATAACACCTAATATTTAGGTGCATTAAATGAAAATATTGCTAATACCTTCCGTACTGACTATAGTGCATCTAGGTAATGGGTCACCAACATTTCAATATAATGGTTATAAAGCTTGTGTTTTCCATTCTTTGGGGCAATGGCAATTGATTCCCTAAAAAGACTACGAGCTTCAGCCTAATCATTACAATTAGGTCTTTAGTAAGGTTGCTTACTTAAAATTGTGCTAATTGAGAATGGTCTTTACCCTTTGCTACTTACCGCAATTTACATACTGCTACCTCCCCACTTCATTTTTGATAGAAGATTTTCTAAAAGGGATTCTCTATAGTTTGATTCCTTCTGCACCAGAGAATGAAGGACTACTAGAGAGAAGGAGTATATGTTCAGTATCTTTGATACATTCCATCCCTCCAAGCAATTACAGTATTCATAATGCTACTGCGCTACCGCTCTTATGACATGTTAGGCCCCACTAAGTGGATCCTCTTCTGTGCATGTCTCTTTGTAATCTTGATCACCTGTCATCCAATTCTCATTTTCCGAGTTACATTTGGGTTACGTGTATTCTGAGTTTGGCATTAACTGTATCTTGGGGCTCTCATCTACTGATTCAGAACAGACATTTTCTGCTTGTAAACCATATTATATCAACTCTAAAGCTTGGGGACTGTTTAAAAGTAGTACATTATACTGGACTGAGTAGTTTTGTCTTGGTTAGACCAGTGCTTAATTTGTAAAAAGCAAAATAGGGTCCGAAAGTTTTTCTTAGGTGCTTGGCACTGCTGAAGACCAGGCCTACTGAATATTGAGACTGCCTAGTCTTTGGTTCCACCTCATGCCTCCTTCTTCCACCACCCAAATTCCCTGTCAGCTTCAGTTTTTCATCCTTAATGAAGATCTGTCTGTTGCACACAAGTCACCTTCAGATATGATAGCTGTGAAATGAATTATGAAATGTTGATATATATTTTGCCACCTTTTGTGCCATCTTAGCGGCCGTACTACATTTTATGTAAAGCTGGCCATGATGGGTCTCAGCCATGTTATATGTACTTTTACTAATCAGAATGTTTATTTTAAAAAAAGCATATCCAGGCATCAGCGAGAAATGGGAGTGTCCTCCTAAGCCTCACCGATTGGTATAGGAGTTGACAGTCACAGCACAAACCCCACACGCCAAGATAAGATTTGGCGCTGAGTTTGTCGGGTGTGAAGTCACTGAAAGGCTACATTACATTGAATATGTAGCAGAGATGTCAGTACAACTGTTCCTTGGTTTCCACTTGAAAAGGTCAAAAACATCGTCTGCCAATGTAGTCATCACATCACTAATTCATTGCCAGGAAACCCCCTAATCTTTCAGGCTGAATATCAAACATCCTGCAGTTTCCATTGCCACTCACAGAGAAAAAGTATTAGTTACTCTGTCTGTATTTTTTGTTTTTTAACCAGTAAGACAAGAAAAAAAAAACAAATTTGGCAGAGATAAGGGGGACAAATACAATCCTTAAGGAAGAAGATATATCTGTGAGAGCACAATCAATGACAACCTAAAACATAATACACTGACCCAGAGAACCACCCTCCCAGCAATAAAAGAGCAGAAGAAAAAAGAGAGGAGAATAAACCAACACTTACTAAATAGTCGAGGAGAAATTATTTTTATGGTTAGATGAGGAAAAAAAAACAAAAAACCAAACTATATCTAGGCGGACATGTCCTGTAGGGCAGCCACATTGGTCAACCAACCCTAAACGGATTAGCTTTTCTCTGCTCGAATCATTTTCAATTAGGACCATCTCCAATCCATTTATGCTCAGAAATTCGTGCTACCAGATCCAGGGATCAGGAGACTCACTGGCAAGCCAAAATCATGCCAGAACCAGCTAGCTAGATAGAAACGAAATAGCCCCAATAGACAGGGGGAATATCTGGTGAATTTCCCAACATAATCAACTTCGGATCCACTGCCACTACTAGGTTTCAGTTAGAATAAAGCTTACCGAAGAAAAATTCCCATCACAGACGCAGTGCGGAGCAAGATGCAAAAACATGGGCAGAGTTAGCTTGGGCCAATCCACAACGGAAACACCGATCATCTGGTCGAAGATTCATTACGAAGAGACGATAAAGGGTGTAATACCAATCGTTAATACATTTAAGGTGATGTACCTTGATACTAGATACATTCAAGGCTAGATGGAACAGAGCATTACAGCGCTTGAGGTCCGCAACAGTTACTTCAGTGTTAGGAGAGAACTCCATTTCTCTGCACGCGTCTGGAATGGATTGACGCGCGGCAGGTGCAGAGATAACGCCGGACACTTGAGCTGTACAGACTGACGCCATGCAGTACATGTGACAGCCAGTGTGATTGTGGACTAGGACACACATACAAAACAAAGGGAGTCATAGGTATGCCAATGAAGGGCAACAACCTGGTTTACAAAATACAAAATACAGACAACTAATGGTGCAGTGTGGACAATCAACCCTTGCTCTGATGAAATTGCCGCAAGTTCCCCCAGGCAATGAAACATGTTGGTTCTTTTAAGTGAGCAGACACACAGCACGGAATAAAGTAAGATAGCCAGTGAAGTCTAGCTTGATTTTAGACTAGAGATGGCGGTGTTTCAACCTAGACTCTGTTACTCCTTATTGGGTTGATACTACTGCATGCCCGGATTATTTAACCAGTGCACTGATATCACACTTAGCACATTTTCTTCTGTTTCTTTTTGCTCTCACTTTTCCACATTTTGTGTTACGGGTTGGCAGTTGCTAATGATGAGAACCTGAGGACGCAGGCAAGTACTAGTCTGCAGACTTCCATGGTGTTACTCCCGTGAGGCACTGCCATCCTTCTCTTACACTTTTTTCTTCCTTGAACTTGGTTATTTCACACTCATGGGTGGGATATACCCTGGGAGACAGGACCTACAGATGCAACCTATTTTAATAATTCTCAGGTGATCCAGGACCACCTTGATCAGACGGTATAAGGATAACCGCTGGTTTGTCACACCAAGAAGGGTGACCATACATGTTCGGAGGGGTCACTGAGGAGCGTGTTCACCCCTTTTCTTGAACAGGTCCATTGTTGTTTAGGACCCTTAAAACTAGAGCCAAAATCTCTAAGAAGATACAATAAAACCCTAATGGGATCTGGTCAGGGCCAGACACCTTTCCAGTAGGCAGAGAGCCAATGGCATTTTCAACCTCCAGGAGAGTAATAGGTACCTCCAGTTTAGACTGCCGACTAACCGTCAACCTTTGGTCAAATTATTGACTAATATATGGAGAGATCTCCTCGGTTACGGCGGAGCAATCCTCATTATAAAGATCCTGGTAGAATTGGTGGAAGACCTCGCATATTAGGTGTGGGGGGCCCCAAGCTGCAGGGGGTCCCCACAGCACAATACTCTGGCCCATGAGCTCGGATTAGATCCAGAGTCGGGGCCCCTCCGTGTACATGGCAGGAGGCCCCCTCAGCTTTCGTTACGCCACTGTTATGAAGTGCAGTTGAAACAAAATCCTGCCCTCCATACCACCGCCCCTTCTCCAAGGCACTGGACCCCTTTTTCTTGTTCGATCAAATGGTGAAAATTATTCTAAGGTTGATAAATCTGCTAGTCGCCCCCTTTCCCTATAACTCTGAATTCATGGATCACAGAAGCTATACTTTCCTTATACCACTGCTAATATCTGAAGTATATGGGTGACCTTCAGCCACGCTATACTCAGAGAACCAATTTATAAAGTAAATTGCCATCTTAGACCTTCACTGAGATAAATTCTCTCCTTGCTAAGTGCCGGCTAATGTTATTGTTATTTTCCTAAGTTTGCACTTAACTTGCTGTGCAGCAATCTTTGTTATTAATGCTGCACTAGCTCTATTTTTATCCACTACTTGATCTTGTTTCAATCCTGTATTAATTTCTGAGTTCGGGAAATACAGAAACTACCTGCCTCCCTGCTTTTTTACATATTTATTTTTTAGGTCTTGCATTAGCCAAGATCTTTCGGTTTTAATAACATTATATGCATAATATATATGTACCTACAGGAGCTTTCATCCATTTGTCTGTTGTTGTGTCATTCGTGTTTTTCTTCCACCCTCTATGGCATGGGGCAATGGGTCAGCCCACTTCAATCCCTGGCTGACTTCACTATGAGTGACAGCATTCTTCCCTTTCACAAGAAGCACATAAACAAATGAAGTTGCCCCTCTTAGTATTAGGAACTACTATAGCAATATGTGCTGTTTGAGAGCAAAAGAATATTTTTGTTTTAGCCGCTGTTTTGTTTTTAAGACTGACGAGGACCAAGTAGTTTTCCTAACAGTAAAGTTTTGTAAAATCCATGACAAAACTAAATATGTATTGCCAAAATCAATAGGCTGCCAGCTAACTCCAGAACTATTGGCTTTGCCAATGCTTGTTTACCTACTGAAATCAGCAAATGTTTGTAAATTGAATTCTGGGAGTCCACAGTAGAAAAGGACTGCTATTTATTTTACATAATGCATAGATCCCTCAAGGCACTCTAGGTGTTTATAGTGCTAACAGTTTTTGTTAGTTTCCATAATTACAATTATATCGGCTGATGATAAGGCTAAATAAAATGGAAGCTGCTTTCACCAAACCTGAATTGGATGTACAATGCGTAGAAATGCATCCTTCAAATGCCTTTGCAGCTTGATTTTATAGGGATTCTCAGAGGTTTAAGGCTATTAACTATCAGGATTGGGAAGCTTGGAAAATCAGGAGGAGACTTTGATTTCAGGGAGACATTGGTTGCCTGAATTTTTATACAGAATATAGCTTTAGATTAATACAATGTGTAGTACTCAACAGGAAAGCCATTTAATTTTATGTCGATATATATGTGATGCATATATAGGAAATCTTATATCTATCAACTTACAGCCACATACCTTTTTATACTTCTGTCAGCCCTCGCTTTGTGGAACCTTCTATAGCTCCAATCACACAAACATGACAAAAGATCCTAGATGAACAAAGGTCAATCATGAATTCTGATATAATTTTTTATGTAAATCTTGATCTGTGTGAGAGTCTCTCTGGAAATCCTGAGACGCCCACCAAATGCTGGGGGATCTGGAGCTCCATATTTTGAACTATACTACTTAGCAGCGCAGCTGCAATGGGTGGCTAGATGGCTGGAAAACTCCCATACACATGACTTAGACCTACTGCGACTAATTCCATATAGGGAACTTCTGCTGGCCCGTCTTCTGCACCCGGAAGGGGCCATCCCGCAACCTAGTGTGTTATTACATGTGGATTTGCAGTGTTGGCGTCGTTGTCTTGTATGAACCCGGAAGGCTCCCTTGTATGCACCAGCTTCATCGCTGGCGGGCCTTCCTCACGGAGACCCTGATACCTTTTTCACTCATGTGCAACTTTCAAAGTGGATGGAGACAGGGCTCATGACATTGGGAGACTGTTTTATACAGGGTAACCTCATTCTCCTGGAGGTCCTAACTGATACACACACCCTACCCAGAGGTCACTTCCTGACATATGAAGCCGTGGTTCGGACCTTCATGAATCAGTGGGGCACGGGGCAGCATGAACCCCACCACACACAGTACTCCATCTTCTTCTCTCTATGGGCACTGCATGACACTTAGTGACGTGGCTCTACCGAGCGCTGAATGAGATGGGGGGAAGACCACTAATGACCTTAAGGGCCCATTGAGAATCGATACTGGGACATGACATCTCAAATAGAGAGAGTGAGAGGGTGATAGCCCACCCCAATATGTTCTTTTGTAATACAAAGCTGAATTATATCCAGTTTATTTACCTACATATGACATACCTCATCCCACATAGAGTGCAGTCAATATATGAGGGATATCCCTGAGGCTGTCCTCGCTGTGGAGTACT
Organism: Triturus cristatus; assembly: GCF_964204655.1. NCBI lineage: Eukaryota > Metazoa > Chordata > Amphibia > Caudata > Salamandridae > Triturus > Triturus cristatus. The sequence goes on along the minus strand of NC_140594.1, from coordinate 722,148,360 downwards.
TGACGCAGACTGCTGTCACATAACTTGTGGATGTCACACACTGCAGGCTTTTTGGACTGCAGTTTTGCAGAAGCTCAAGACCACGTTGGGACACACTCTTCCCTGTACATTACAGACCTGTCTCTTAGGGAGCTTTCCTTGGCCCAAAGCGCACAGCGTATGCTCTAGATTCATAGACTTGTCCCTGGCCCTAGCTCGACAGATAATAGCAATGACATGGAAGTCCGACAGAGAACCAAGACTAGAGACATGGGTGAGGGATGTCACGATCTGTGCGGAAGGCCAGGCCCTTTTGAGGGTGGACACCTAAGCAATACCCAGGAGTCCATTGGCCGACATATGAAAGGAGATTTTGGCACACTGGGAACATCCAAGTGAAGACACAGAGTCAGAGCTGGGCGGCCCTGGTGGTGGAGCAAGAAGGCCCGGGGTGCCTACTGCAGAAGGAGAGGAAGGAGGGGGAAGTTACAAGGGAGACTGAGTAATTTGGAAACAAAGCCTACGACAATTTGACCTACATGCCTAACTAAAATTCATGCTTGCCACACATGCTGTACGTCCACCACTGACCACCACCTGTCCCCCAGACACAGACTTATTGGCCATGGACACCATACGAAATAGACAAATTGACAGCTGCCTACCACTGGCGGCACATGCACACACATACTTATGGACTGGACCACGCCTGCCCTCCTCCACCCCCAAGAGAACTTGTTCCTCTTAGTTATTTTCTTTCTTTAGTTCTGTTTCTCCCGTTTCCCTTCCCCGCAGGTGGCCTATACATATGATGCCTGAAGTGCTTACCACATGCAGATACCAAGAACATATTTGAAATCACGCTCAGGTGGATCAATTATGATGGAGGAGGATGATACATAGATGATGGACACTGCTGACAATTTAAGTCTTTGGGAACAGTGATATACATAAATGCAGTGAACAAGTGCTGATGTTTACTGTAATGTTCCACACTTAACATGTTGCTTCTACACCATACTTGTATACCTAACTACCGATGCTGAAATGTCAGCGAGCACATATGTTGATTTAATGCAAACTAATATGATGAATGTGAATATGTTTTACATACCAATAAAAATATCTTTACACAAAATCTTCATATGTGTGGGCCTAATGGATAAGAAACACCATTTAAGTGAAAAACAAATTCTGACAACGTGCAAATCTGTGGAAAGCTCAAGTTGGATGAGATGACATTATTTATCAAATGATATTGCAGCAACTTTGACCGACCAGCAGCCCCATATGAATTATGTGATAATGATAACACCTTTTCAATTTGCCACTGATAAATTCTGGAACGCCAAACCTGCCAAAATGTGCATTGGAATTACTCATTGTGCAATAATAATTACTTTCTCGAAGTTGTAGAAATTTGATCGACCAAATGATCATTTACATGCAGAAAATATCTCACAACATACAATAAATCATTACATTTAAAAAGAATAAGAATTACATCATAACTTCATGATTCTAAACATCATTAAAAAGTAGTATTATGAAATTATTTGCTTGGGTAAAATTATTTCTTGAAGTTTTCCCCCTGATAAATTCTGGAAGGTCATACCTGCCAACATTTATTAGGGGGAAAAGCCCAGAACAAAATGCAAAACATGCGGAATTTGGTGTGTTAAAAACCAATTCACTGTGTAATGCCTCATTTTGTTGTTTAACACTCAGTGGTAAATTGGTAAATACCTCATCCTGGGGCAATGCTATTTACCACATGTGGTAAACAATCTACTGTAATCCGACAAACTTGTAATTAGGGCCTAGTTGTTCTGGGCAAATACTGTGTTTTTTCACAGCAATTTCATTGTTATTTTATATTGTACTTGTAAAAGTGGCAGATACAGGAGGGGCCATGGTGCTGCGACAAGAGAGGAATACAGACAAGCACGTAAATTATTTCTGGAAGATGAAAGGAACTATCAGAAGATCAATATAGACGCCCACGCCCCCTTTTGAGGCAAATAACAGCAGAAAAATAAGATGGGTGTACAATATGTGTGATGTAAAAACTTCAGCATGAGTTACCACAATAAAGACACATGGTAATAACACAGAGAGAGAATATTATAGAAGACAGCAGTCTCACCTACCATAGCAGTTCTTCACATAGCAGTGCATGAGAGTGTGTCTACATGTTTTCTCTGAGAATTAAGAAAATAATATTTTTATATATGGAATCAATATGAAAACCAACATTGCCAAAACCTTGTTGCTCGAACTCCCCACCAACGCGAAGTTCAGTCAACCCAACCCTACACACTACGGCATCAACCACACGCAAGGACTACCACCGCAAAGCTCCTGCTCGGCCATTCATGATAAGAACAGGATCTTTGCACTACAGCGACAACCATCCACAATGCCAAACCTGATTTTTGCGCTACTCTGATCCTTGTGGCCGGCCTCCACAGCGAATGGGACTCTGTGCTGGACAGAGAAAGTAACTTTTCAGCAGGACTATCTTGTGACTTTCTCCAAGGCCCTGCATGACCAGATAGCGGCGAGTGATGCTTGGTACTTTTTGGCGCTATTTTCACTTAAGTCGTTAAAATCACATATCTCCTGTTCTCCAGTTCTACTGATTGTTTTTTTGTTGTTTTGGTGTCAAATTATTTATTATATTTTGTTCTGTTTTTCTAAATTGATGTAGGATTTTGCTTGTGTTGTGTTTTCACTTAATTACTGTTTAAAGTGCTGCACATATTCTTTACACATTGCCTCTAAGTTAAGCCTGACTGATCTGTGCCAAGCTACCAAAGGGTTGAGCACAGGTTAATTTGAAGTTTGCTTGTTCCTCACCCTGACCAGGATTGTCGTTCCGACTTGAGTAGGGCTTAACCCCCCCCAACCAGTAACCCAATTTCACACACCACTGCTGAAGACCAACCAAAATTAATGACTTATTTAGATACAACTTTTGACTATACAAGCGGAAACCCAGCAAGGGTACCAAAGTGTTCTGTAAAGAATCAAGTAGGTGGATAAAAATATAATGTGGTCCCAATACATTCTCTAAGATAAAACATGCAAGTCCTGTTTTTTGTTACCAGTCTCATTTCATCCACTAATCATCATAATGGGTGATGTAAGCGTGCATCTGTGTGAGTTTTTTACATTAGATTTTTGTCGCTGATGTTACACAACAGGTCTGGTCAAATTGATATGTCTGCTTCCTGTTTACGACTGTACCTTTATACTAAAATAAGATTCTGTGTAAGAATCTGTTTTGCTTGTCCTTTCAAAATTCATTAGGTTAAGAATTGTAAGAAAGGATCATTGTTTGGGGTTTTAGATCTCAATTCCAGGTTCCATTACATTAGAAGCTTAATACCCGAGGTCCTCCACCAAAACATGGTGGTCTTCTCAGTGACTCTGGTACCATGTCACTTGTCAGGGGGTTTTGACATATCTCACCCCATACTTCATGTATTTCACATGTCCCATGTGATCGCTATGTTTGATTAAACCCTTGACATTGGGCATCTGTCTCGAGATATTCTGCACCACCATCTCATTTGACAGATTAGGACAAAGATGGCTCGTAGGGTACTTTAAAAAAAAATATGATTTTTATAAACAGAGAATTCTGAGCGGTTTATACAACTGTTGAAAACAAAGCTTATAAGAAATATTTATTTTATGTGAATTATTTATTTTGCGTGAAATGATGGAAAAGATCACCTAACCTATACTTTCACTCATGATGGGAATGGTGGCGCTTTACTAAAAGGGCTGACAACTTTATATGCTGAAAATCCAATATTGCATGTACCAACGCATGCTATTACATCGTGTTCCATTACAACGCAGTCGTTACAACAACCGCATTGTTAGAATGTGATACGTTTACATCGCAAGTCATTAGATCAACTTGCTATAGGGGGCACGCTGGACTTAGGAATAATATAATTTACTATTCCAACTCCAGCGTGTGCAACAGTAGGGAAGGTGCTGGAATAGTAAATTATACTATTCTCTTAGTTTAATGCACCCCCTACAGCAAGTCGATCTAATGGCTTGCGATATAAAGGTATCGCATACTAACAATGCAGTTGTTGTAACAACTGCATTGTAAAAGCACCGCGATGTAATGACAGCGTTCTAAACGCTGTTTCCCTGAAAATCACACGCTCTTTATCCAGCCAGGAACCTATGGGACACTAATGAACAGAATTACCTGCAGGTAAACAACCCACTGTGATTGCTTATTCCACATTGCACACAGGAAGAACACCAAGATCTCATGTTTTAGTCTTAATAGAGATCTGCACCCAAACAGATTTAAATTCCAATGCCGGCCGTCCTTTCCTGCTACCTCTTTTCTCCTATCTTTCGATTTTCTTTTCCGTTATGCTTTAGGTTTGCTCTTACCTCTTTTCCATGTCCTGTTTTTCAATACAATGACTCTTGCATCATCTAGGTACGCTCGCTGAACTACCACATCACTCTACATGTCTTCGGATGAAGACTTATGCTCCACGTCTTCTTTTTAAATTATTCATGTGAGGTATAAAGGACATAAAAATGTTATACACTGCACTTGCTCAAACTCAACAATGGCTAGCTCAGAATCATCTCCTACTAAATACTCTCAAAACAGAATTTCTGTTGATCACCCCACCTAATCACTCAGCTCCTACCCTAGACTGGATTAAACACCTAACTGCTCTGAACTGCACTCCTCATGTTGTAGACTCTGCCATATCTTTAGGCATCACCTTGGATAAACACCTAAACATGCAGGCACACATCAGTGCTACTACTAGGAGAGCCAATTTCCAATTCAACACACTGAAGAAAATCAAACCATTCCTCCCCCCCCCCAGAAGATATCAGACCGGCGGTTCAATCCCTGATAATCCCAAGATTGGAATACGGGCTGGTGACCCTCGCAGGTCTTCCCAAAGCTAGCTTGGCTCCTCTCCGAGCCACATTGAATGCATCGGCCAGGCTTTTAACGGGTTCTAGGAAATTTGATCACATTTCACCCGAACTTTTGCAGCTAAACTGGCTATCCATTGAAGCAAGAATACGACTCAAGATAGCCTGTCTGACTCATAAAGCCATACACTACAATACCCCATACTATCTAGCTAATAAACTTGAACTATCGGGCTCTAACAGGAACCTCAGAAGTACGTCCACCCTTCTCCTGAAACCTCCAAGATTCAAAAAGAAAAGATCGTACAACCGTGCGTTCTCCGGTCTTGCTCCAAGAATTTGGAACTCCTTACCAACAGAGATCAGATCAATTCCTTCCACTACTTCCTTTAAAAAAACTGGTTAAAAGGCTACTAATTAACGAACGTTAGCGAGCTGATCATGTTAGTGCATTCTGTTAATAACCAAAATCTTGATATATTTTTCACTGATGTTCTATGGCATATTTTTCTCTTCTTTTTGTTCTAATCTTAGACAACCACTTTAACTGCATCAACTGTTGATTGTAAGATGTTTTTTTGGGTTTTTTTCCTCGTAGCACTAAATTGCACCAATGATACTAATGTTATACCTTCCTTATGTTCTGTATAATTGCTTACTACAACGCTGTACAGCGCTCTGATACCCCCTTGGGTCTTGTTCGCGCTCTATAAATCTTTCAAAATAAAATAAATATAGTGTGCCACTGATATGGTGTATCAAATCTTTCATTATAAAATTTAAGAAATGATTTAAAAACAAAATATTTTAGGGCCTTGAAGCTAAGGTGATCTCCATATTGGTTTAAGCATAGACCTTGGACTTTCTGCAGCTTCATCACTTTTGACACATCTGGGAAATCATCATAACTTGTTTCTTTCAATTCTGGCTGGAAAATTGCAGACCTCTATCGTGCGTTCGATCTTTGTGTCTTTTGAAAGCTGAAATACTCTTCTCTTTAGAAGAAACACCTGGGGACAATGAATCATGGGTAGGAGAAAACAGTGGACTACGCCTTTAGCAGGACAGGTGGGTCAGGGCTTCCATGGTGAAAATTGGGTGCTACCTTAACTCGAGTTCAACAGTGGATGAAGTGTTGAATTGCGTGGAGAGCTTGCGCCCTCTGCAGTACATCACAGTTAGGGGGTGCAGTGCAGGCTTATGGGAAAGATCCTGCACCATTTGGCCCCTCAACCCAGCACCCTGTGATCAGTGGGAGAGTAATGCAGAATGAATGGGAAGATCTGCTCACTCTTGAGGTAGGCGCCTGACTGAAGTATACCTTGCACTGTAGTGTGAACTGCAGGATTTATGGAGGAAGTGATCAAGCATTCTTTGGACGCTTGCCCAGTGCCTTTATAACATGGTGAATTTAAGTACTTAATGTGTGTCGGTAAGTGTCGGGGTCCCATGAGGACCTTTTCATCGGGACCAGGACTCTTTTATCCCATAGTGTGGGCAGCTATTTTTTTATGTGCATGGAATGGTATTTGTGATAAATTTGTTTGCGACATTCTCCAGTTTGCACAGTATTACGACACTCTGAGCTTTGGCACATGCTGCTGCCCTTGTGAAGTGCTCGTTTGCGTTACTAGATGGCAGCTAGGTTCCTGAGTGCAAGAGTAGTCGACTCCTCTATACTGTGTTTGTGTTCAACGGTGTGCATCCATGTCATTGTTAGTAATATTTTTTACATAGCTACTCTGCCTTCCTGGATGCAAACTGACTTCACACACGTCAGAAAAGTGATCTCTTGGTGCCACTATTTGTCACTGGATCATCGACATATTGACTTCAAAAACTACCCGTTTGAAAAATCTGGCCCACTGCCCCTTTTCAATGAAACTCCAGCATTGGTGGAGTAAATTATAGTTGGGGGGGGTTTGCTTTGCATCTGCAAGTCGTATAGTCATGTACATTGCAAATGAATGCAGATTTAAATAAATCGTTTCCTCTTTCAGTGCCTTCTGACCTCACAGGAGGTCTCAGAATTGGCTTACAAAATAGTCCAGCACAGGAATGCGGAAATGATTGATTTGCGCGAGTCCAACCCGTGAAGCGTGGCACTTGGCAGGGCAGTTTGACAGCAGTTTGTATCCACAGTCGCCTTTACACCCATACAAGCAGGGAAGATGTTCTTCTGCTGCCACAGCACAGCCCCTGTACTGCAGACATTTTAATTGGCAGCCACGTTCCTGTAATGCAACCTGGTGCTTGAATCCGCGTTACCTTTTCCAAGTGGGTAAAAATGCACTTCATGCGCCGTCTTTTTAATTTTGATGCATTATTCATTGTGAATCCGCGTTTCAGTTTGATGGATGGCGGCTGTTTGTGTAACGGCTGCTCTCTGCGGGCTGCGCTGGAGGAAGAGGCCGCTGCTTCTCAAGGACACCGTGCCCTGAGCAGGGCCGAGCGCGTGCGGTGCCGATCATGTCCACGGCCTCCAGCGGACTGAGGCCTGGCAGGTTTTAGCGCATTTTCCGCAGGGTGCGATGGGTTGCGTTTCACCTTCGAATGTGTAATTCTTTAAAAAAGCGATAGAGACAGACATCGTTTTAGAAGTTGCGTTATTTATGGAAACGATAAGCTCTGAACCAACAGAAAGGCCGTAGAAAATGTTTGGAAGCACTCTCATATTCCGCCGCCTCTTTATTTCACCTGTTTACATTTTCTCTTTCATATTCTCTTTTCCACACCCCACTTGTGAATGTGTTTCCCGTCCCATGTACCCCCGCTCTCTCTCTTGCTGTTTCTCTCTCTCATCTGTCTACCTTTTGTTCCATCAAAGTCACTAAACAACTGTTTCCCCAGCTTTTCTCTACATCTTGCCACATCTGTCAAACCTTTTCTTTCCCAATTGTCTACCGCCATCTCTGTGCGTTTGCTCATTTCTTTCTCTCTCATTCTGTGTCTAATTAAATCACTCTCGTTTCCTTCTTTGTCCTCTCTCTCTCTTTCTCACTTCAGCTTATATCTTTCTCTCCCCTGACTCGTACACCCCCTGTATCTGTCTAGCCTTCGATGGACCATCGATCTACCCTTCAATTTCCCTCTTCCTCGTGTCACTATGTCTATTTCTTTTCTTCTCTGGCTAGTTCTCTCTCTGTGTCTCACATCAGTGCTTCAAATGCAAAAATAGAAGTGCAGGTACTCTATGCCAGAGTACCTGCTTGTTTCTGAGTGCTGGTACTCTCCAATTAAAAGAAATGCATTTCTACCGTGAAGTGCTGGTACTCCCCCTCTCACAATTAAAAAAGTGCCGCTACTCAGTACCAGGCAGTACCGGCCCATTTAAATCACAGTCTCACATCTGAATTCATTTCGCTCTCTCTTCTCAATGCTATCATGTTGACACCTTCTCCCCATAACTCTATCAATTTTTAGTTTTCGTTTCTGATTTCCATCTCACCTGTTCCACCTCTTTAATTTAATGACTATTTGCACACCTCCTATCTCTCTTTCTTTCGCTCACTTTCTTTACACTAGCCCCCACACTCTCTTCATCCTCTTCTTGAGAGAATCTGGGTACGAACATATATCTAGAAAGTGATTCCTCAGGGACATTCTCTTAGCTAGAAAATAGTTACACTACTTTTAAAATGAAAATTAATGTCAAACTTTAATTAAGAAAGGCCCATCAAGGTTGATAGACCAAAATATCGAAGATAAAATAATATCAAAGACAAAATATTGTATTATCAAAATATTGTGGGAAGAATATCAAGGACAAGAATATTGTGAATGTAAGTTTCTATGGGCAAGCAAAGTTTACCATGCTTGGATCCACATACATATATCTTCAAGGTGTGTAGATCTGGAGCTTAGAATAGCAAATCTGTACTTACCTACTTGCACTTACCTTCTCAATATTCTGTCCTGTTTTTTTTGCTACAATATTTTGGACAAACAATATTTTTGTCCTAAGTATTCTGTCAGACAACCCCATTAAAGGCAACGACATACATTTTCAAGCTAGATTTTCAGTTACAAAAACAAGATTTATTGCAATCATACGTGAATGAACGTATAATGGTGTTGACACAGTGAAAATTACAAACTATCAAAACACACGGGTTAACAGAAAATACAGTTAAAATACAAAATTTGCTGACTTGATGGGTAATCATTGGAACACAGTGAATTTATCATGTATCCACTGTTACTTCGTAACGGACAACAACATTAAATGAACCAAGACAATGTGGGAGCTTATTTAGAGCTTGTTTTAAGGCCTCTTCACCCTTTTAGAGAGCTCCGCCCCCCTGGCATGGATCTCCGTGATGAAACTGCACCCTGCGGTGCAGCAGAAAGCCATTTCATCACACTTCAATGTTGTGTGGGCAGCTATGATTTTTCAGCCTGGTGGGTATTCTCATTTGAATTTCAGCAACAGACCCTCAAATTGATGCAGTCACTTCCGCTGCTCTTTCTGTTTGGTGAAATGGTGTCACTACAGAACGACCGTAGGAACCCATGAAAAACCACACTTTAGGATGTCCCTCTGCAGAATTTAGGTAAAAAGTGCCTAGAAGGTGGTAACTGTTGACCAGGTGATCTCTTCTCTAGACACCGCTAGCCCACTATCTGCACAACTCTAAGTCTCTGATCCAGTTCAGTACAGGACTAAAAAGTGTAAGGTCTAACTTTATCCCATAGGCTTTCCCCGTTCCAGGTCATATTTTCTGATGCTCAATATTCTCTTATAAATTGAGTTCAGGCAGGGATTCAGCATTCTCCTTTGGCATCTGAGAAGCCAGCTAACAAGTGTGGTCTTTCTCACACCACCTTCTCAAACCTTGTAGTCATCTTTTGTTCCTGCTTGAATTTGATTGGATTCTGGGAATTGCAGAGATCCCGCCTAGACCCTTCTAATAGCCTCAGGGTAAGGCTCTCTGTAGTCAGGCCTCAGTGACGTCTTCTATTCGGTCAGCATTCATGGTTATGTATTATTACTACAGCACGTTATGTTTCTCCCCGAACATGTGGTTGCTCAAGGTACTCTGACTACACTGCTTTGAACACCCTCAACTCTTTGCACCCACAGCAGATGGTCCTATCTAGCTTTACGCTACAAATAAAGCAACAGTAGTGATCTCCCAGGCTCTGGCACCACACATCGTGTAGGAAGTCAACAATAAATGTCTGAGAAGCTGTGGTCTGGAATATTTAGTATATAATGTCAAGGGGGCACAATATCACCGAAATATCAAAAACTAAACTATCAAGGAGTTAAATGCATGTAGACAAGAATAAAGTTACCATTGTTAACTCCACATCTAAGTAACTTGAAGATACATTTACACATTGTTATGATACACATATGTTGAGTCATGTAAAGAAAATCCACACATACTTATCTGTCATACACACATGGCCTCCTCCCCTGAGGCTGAATCATTGTAGCAGCTTTCTTTGCTGGCAGAAATGCTACTGCACTCACCACACCTAAGAAAATGCATGCTCCCCACTTCACACACTCAGAAATGCCACACACTCATGCACTGCAACCACACAGGAAACCCACACATGCAAAAGCACTTACTCAGCACACATTGCACTCTTGCAGGAATGTGCTAGATTCACCAAGTAAATGGAAACATGGCTTGTGAGAGATAGTCCCTCTGGAATAACCTGCTCTATAAATAGGTCACAAGACAACAATACTTACAAATTATGTATCTCTCTCTCTCTCTCTCTCTCCTAAACCACCCCTCCCCTTCCCCACACACACACTGGGAAGTTCAGGACAACACCACAGCAACCATTTAAGTTTCCGCTCGCAGTCATATATATGGAGCTGCCCCCTTAAGCCCTCTGCATTATGCTCCCTTGCTGGTTACTTGGCTTGTGGCGGCATTCAGACAGGCACAAACAAACAGCGTCCAATAGAACAGTGGATGCCAGGCATCTCTACGGAAGCCCTGGAGTATTTCTATTCTTGGAATAATATTCCATTGCACTGTACCCACAGGAGGCCAGAAAAAAGCGCTACCTGGTTTGATGCTGTGGCCACCCACACAACCGCTCACAGCATGGCCACCGCACCTCTGTTGTGCTTAAAGACTTGATTTCAGACCACATCACAAGCCCTTATGAAAACAGTAGCTTTATATAACTTATGCAACACAAGTTTAAACTGAAGGTTTTTATTGGACAGTGGGAGCCCGACTGCACCTACACAATGAGCTGCAGTGCAGTATTACTTCTATGAATCTGTGAGCTGGCAAGGTGTAATGCATGTATTAAAGCAGGACTTTCCCGGCTGTTCATGGTAAACAAAACACCATGAATAATTCCATAGATAAATAAGCCAAATTCTAATAAATATCCTAAATCATTAATTAGTGTGCCTTTAGGAAGGTTATTTCTCTCACATTGTCCGTTCTATTTTAGAAAACTCTCGGAGAGACAGTGATTATATAACACTCACCCCCTCAAATTCCCTCATAAAAATGCATTCCCCTAAAAATCCCACCCAACTCCATTTAGCCTCTGCCCACACAATAAAGTAATACAATATTTCCCTTTGGAGAGAAAGGACAGATTATGCCATGTCTGAGGTTGCCTATTAACTCCTCACCATTGCTTCAGTGGGAGGAGAGATGGCTGGAAGTGATGGCAAGGAAATTGACAGTGCAGAATAGTGCTCTTTGGGCAAGGAAGGAGGAGTGATCTATGATTGGCCGGCCTCAAGGAGCTCTAGCAAGTAGCATCAGGCTGTGGTCAGGTCCCCACTCCAGTGTGAGTGCAGGCACAGTAGGTGATGAGGTAAATGCACTCTTCCCACCGCCTACTCACATAGTTCTTCCCTTGTGGTACCAGAAGGTAGGAGGCCTGATGCTCCGCTGCACAACTAATGTGTTCGAGTGAGCTGTGTGTAAGTGATGTCCGGGTATCTACACTGGCTTATGGTTTCTTACAGTGATACCAAGGTGTAACAGCTAACAAATACCGATTGCCCCGATGGTTCTTTGCCCTTGTACTCCACTGTGATTGGTCCAGGGTTCATTATATTGTTGAACTGTTTTAGCCTCCATCAATTCCTTTTTCGGATCAAGAGCCTTACCACGATACCATCCCAGCGGAATAAAACAAATTAGCTGGGTAATGGATCCAGCTTCCTGTACAGATACACTGCCAGAATAGGAGGAATAATTTCCAGGGGTGGGGGATAAAGTTCACTCAAATGAAATAGGATGTTTAGCAGTTGTATGATCCACCTCGATGAACCATAGATGTTTTGAACTATTTGTTTTACGATGTACGATGTGTGAAATATGAAAATGGCAATAAAAATATGTTTAAAAAAAACCAAAAAAAACATGACTTGTGTTGAGAGAGAGATGACGGAATCTCTATCCCACAGTTTATGTTGTTTCTCAGCTAGGTTGGCTATACACAAATATTGCTATATACATGCATACATTTATACATGTATATATACATAAATACATATGCACAGACATACTTGGCCACAAGCAGACTTCAGTCCAATATTTTGCAGAATAGTTCAGATTTAGTAGGCTTCCATAATGGTAGGTAGTATGGTCTGTTCAGAGTAGGGATTACAAAGCAATCCAAAGCTTTGGACCTTGCACTCTCAATGATCAGCTGCTGTTTTTCTCAGGATTGAAGTGGAATTGAGGGTTCGGGTGAGCATACACTGGCTGAATGCTTGTCATGGGGTTGTAAGAAGGATCACACCTCTGGCCATTGTTGAAATCAGCAGTGTGGAGTTATAAATTAATTTAGGTTTACCTGCTACTTACTTTTTATTCATAAACAATTTATTAGCTTTAATTGTAATCAACAATTGCAATTGCAATGCAAAATACATTGCAAAAATTCAAATTTGCAATTGAAATTTATCTTTTCATTTTATTTATTTATTTATTTATACAATTTGTAAAGCGCGCAAATACCCGTGGGTGTCTCGGCACTAAGGACAGCGAGCAGGAAACAGAGACTATAGACTATTGGCTGAATAGCCATGTTTTTGTCATTTTTCTGAAGGCAAGTAGGGTCGGCCTAGCTTTGATGTGGGTAGGAAGAGAATTCCGTGGTGACAGTAAATCGCTTTTCGCCCCATGAGGCTGTCTTTGTGCGGGGGACCCTTAGCACATTGGCTGTGGATGACCATAAAGCCCTGTTAGGGATGTAGGCACCCAGGGCCTCCTTCAAGAACAAAGGTCCGGAGTTACGCAAAGCTTTGTATGCAATGCAAAGGGCCTTGAACTTGATGCGTTTTTTTATCGGGAGCCAGTGATAATGTCAAAGTATATGAGAGATGGATTTGTTTTTGGGGGTTCCTGATAAGATTCTGGCTGCTGAATTCTGGACCAGCTGTAATTTATTAAGTATTTTACTCTGTGCATTTATGAGAAGACCATTGCAGTAGTTGATGGTCGACATGACTAAGGTGCTTACTAGGGTTTTTTCAGCATTGAGTGGTAAAAAAGGTAAGAGCTTCTTTATCATTCTAAGTTTATAGAATGAGGATGAGACCACAGCATTGACATGAGGTACGAAGGCCAGCTTGTCGTCAAATATGACGCCTAAGTTTCTGACCTTAGATACCGGAAGAGGAGGGGGTCCTAATGAGGACGGCTACTAAGAGGGGGACCAGCCTGGCAACAGTTTGCCAAATATCATTACCTCTGTTTTCTCAGAGTCAAGTTTTAGGCAATTATTGGCTGTTCATGTGCTGATGGCCAACATGCCTTCCTGGAAATTGGCTGCTACTGCCCCTCCATCATTATGTACCGCAAGCACCAATTGTGTGTCATCAGCCTAAGACGTAAGACCCATCCCGTGTGCTTTTATGACTCTGGCAAAGTCCGACACATAGATATCAAATAGTGTCGGACTCAGAGAGGATCCTTGTGGGACGCCTCACGGGAGGGTGAATTGTGGAGAATTTAAAGTGCCAAGACTCACTGATTGGGTACGATTGGTGAGGAAGGAGGACAGGAGGGCTCTGGCTGTGTGTCTTATACCGATGTTTGTGACACGGTCGATCAGGGTAGCATGGTCGACGGTGTCAAATGCTGCTGAGAGGTCCAACAGAATAAGAACAGCGGTGCCCCCCTGATCCAGTATCATCCTAATCTCCTCTGATGACTTAATAAGCGCTGTCCCGGTTCCACGGCCCTTGCGGAAACCGAATTGCGTGTCATCCAGGAGATTGTGTTCTTCCATGTATTTGGATAGTTGGGAATTCATAACCTTCTCGAAGAATTTAGCTAGGAATGGTAGGCTAGTGTATGGGTCTATAATTCTATTATAAATAGACGTAGGTCCCTTTTTTGTTTCAGAAGCCTTATTAACCAATAGGAAATATATCAGCACTAAATTAACTCACATTATAAGAGTACCACAGCACAAGAATTATTTTTTTTCAGTGGCTGGTGAGAATCTGAACACGAGAAATGGCACAACATACTAATATTTGCTGTAAAATTATTGATAAGAAAACTGTGCATGCAATAATTTTACAGTAAATGTGCAGTGATATTATCAAGGATGTCATAAAAGATGTCATGACTGATGAAATATGTGGGGTAATTAGCAGTGCATGGCGAGCGTGCAAGTTATAGTTACCTTAGGGCATGAGTTATAGTTACTTAAGGTAACTGTAACTATAACTGCTGAATGTCAATAGTTTTGTAAGAGTGAAATCTGAGCCTAACTATAACGTCCCTATAACCTTTGTTTTTCTCAGTGAATTTCTAAGGTTTTTAAAAATGTTATTTCCTAACTATAAAGTCCCTGTAACCTTTGTTTATTCAGTGAATTTCTATGGCGTTTTAATTCTATTTCCTAAGTATAACGTCCCTGCAACCTGGGGGTGTGAGTGGTTGTGTGGGTATGTAAGTGGGTATGTGTGTTTGTGGTGGGTGTGTGAGTATGTGTGTTACTGGCTGTGTGGGTCTGTGGGCTGGTGTGGGAAGGACTGTGTAGGTGTGTGAGTAGGTGTGTGAATGGTTTTGTGGGTCTGAGAGTGGGTGTATGAGTGGTGGTATGGGTGTGGGAGTGGTTGTGGGAGTGTTAGTGGGTGTGTGTGTGTCAGTGGGTGTGGAAAAGCTGTGTGAGTGGTTTTGAGGGTCTGTGAGTGTGTGTGTGAGTTGCTGTATGGGTGTGTGAGTGGTTGTGTGGGTGTGTGTGTGAGTTTGGGAATGTTGTGTGGGTCTTTGAGTGAGTGAGTGGTTTTGAGGGTCTGTGAGTGGGTGTGTGAGTGGACGTGTGAGTCATGTCAGTGTGTAAGTGGGTGTGTGAAAGCTATGTGGGTCTGTGAATAGGTGTGCGTTGTTCTGTGGGTCTGTGAGTGGGTGTGTGAGTGCTGCATGGGTGTGTGGGTGGTTTTTGAGTGTCTGTATGGGTGTGTGAGTGGTTGTGTGGGTGTTAAGTGGTTGTATGAGTGTCTGAGAGGGTGTGTGAGTGGCTGAGAGTGTGTGTGAGTAGCTACATGAGTCAGTGAGTGAGTGAATGGTTTTGAGGGTCTGTGAGTGGGTGTGAGAGTGAGCGTGTGACTCATGTCAGTGTGTAAGTGGGTGTGTGAAAGCTATGTGGGTCTGTGAATAGGTGTGTGCGTTGTTCTGTGGGTCTGTGAGTGGGTGTGTGAGTGCTGCATGGGTGTGTGGGTGGTTTTTGAGTGTCTGTATGGGTGTGTGAGTGGTTGTGTGGGTGTTAAGTGGTTGTGTGAGTGTCTGAGAGGGTGTGTGAGTGGCTACATGAGTCAGTGAGCGGTGTGTGAGTTTTTATGTGGGTGTGCGATTGGCTGTATGGGTGTACGAGTGGGTGGTTGTGTAAGTGGGTGTGCGAGTGAGTGTGTGAGTAAGTGTATGGATCTGTGAGTGAGTGTATGATTTTCTTTTTATTTGGGGTCTAAATCCCAGATCCTCCCCAAATCCACTCGAATTTGAGAGGATCTGGGAAGGATCGGAGGAGGATCCGGGAAAGATCCACGACTCCTGATGTTCTAAATGAAAAAAGGTTTTTGATCAATTTCTTCCCCATGAGGGGTCCCTCAAAGTTCCAATACTCCCAAGGAGTCAGGTCACCTCTACCCTGACAACTTCTAATATAGTTTTACTTTATTTTCCCTCAGGGAACAGAGTACTGATTAACAAAATGGCAGCCGCAACTTTCCTCTCAGGTTGCGACCAGCCAATCGCGGCATTGCTGTTGCCACCTAGATTCACAAATCCAAAAAAGATCTGAGGAGGAGCCGCTTTCATATATACACAAATCCGGATTTCCCTTAGTATTTCCAAAACTTCTGAACGGATCTACACCACATCAGAAAAAGGCACTTCCCTGAACCAATGTCTACCTTTCTGCCAATGTCATTTGAGATATCATCAGTGATGTCACTGACCATGTCATGAATGATGTAATATGTGACATCATCAGCAGTGGATTGCGGGCGCGCGAGATGTAGTTAGTACAACTAACTATATCGGAGGAATTTCAATGGTTTTGTTCGAGTGAAACGTCCAGCTAACTATAACACCCCTAAAACCTATTGTTTTTTCAGTGAATTTCTAAGGTTTTTAAATGCTAATTTCTAACTATATCAGGCCTGAAACCTATGGTTTTTTCAGTGAATTTCAAAGGTTTTTAAAATGCCAATTCCTAACTATATTAGGCCTGAAACCTATGTTTTTTTAGTGAATTTCAAAGGTTTTGTAAATGACAATTTTTAATTTATTAATTGTTATACTGATTTTTTTGATACTGATTTACTACATTTTTTTAACCATTTATTTTTAGATATATTTTTTTAATTACATTATAATTACATTATACTTTACAATACAAAATATACTTTCTCAGAATGAATTACTTTAGTTTAAATACTTGGCAAATAGGCAACAAACTTTTAAGTACAGTAATTACAGTTGTTGCAATGCAACATTGAGCTCAATGTGAATTTCTAGTTAAATGCAATTAGTTACTTTATGGATTACTTTTCTAACCACAGGACTGGATCCTAAATTCAGTCCTTGGACATCTCCTGTAAACAGTTGAGTAAAAGCGTTTTGGTTACAGTAGTTATTTTTAAGGAATATTATTGTATTTTAAAAGTTGACACAGAAATTTTTTCACATAGAATCACCAATGTAATCCTATGGCAGAAAATTCACTTAGCAGGTAAGTAGTGTTATCGTTACTTTTTCTTACTCAGTGGTGGATCCTGGATCCAGCACTGGCCAACCTCCTGTAAACAGTTGAAAGAATGTGTTTAAGTCATACAGACGATTTTTTAGGAATATTTTTAGTTTGTGAAAATAGACACTTAGAAACTTTTCTGCTGAAAACCACACAATGGATGCCTATAGAAGGAAATACAAGTTACTGGTAAGTACGCTTAGAATTACTTTTCAGGGTCAGTGCTGGGCTAAAAGATGCAGCACTGGGTTCTCTCCTGATAACAAGTGAGTAAATCGGAATTCGTAGTTCGGCTGATTTTAGAGGAATATTTGTACAATGGTGAAGGAAGGCGGCGGGGCCTGAGGTGACGTGTGCAAACACGCCCTGTGGCGCGTTTTATGTGGGGGAATTAATTCCTCTTCAATCCCGAGGTCCCCTGGGGGCCAACTAGCCCACCAGGTACCTCCAGTATGCCCCAGGGAGCTGCATTGCAGAGAGGTGTTCAGAGGCCACGCCCCTTTTTACAACACTGCAACGCAGCCCCGTGGCGCTTACTGGAGGTACCTGGTGGGCTAGTTGGTCCCCAGGGACCCTCAGGATTGAAGTGGAATTAATTCCCCAACTTAAAACGCGCCACAGGGCGTGTTTGCACACATATCACCTCAGGCCCCGCCCCCTACCTTCACCACTGTGCAAATGCGCCCTGTGGGGTGTTTTAAGTTGGGGGATTAAGTCCCCTTGAATCCTGAGGTCCCCTGGCAGCCAACTAGCCCACCAGGTACCTCCAGTACGCACCACGGAGCTGCGTTGCAGAGAGGTGTAAAAAGGGGCGTGGCCTCATTACACCTCTCTGCAACGCAGCCTCCTGGTGCATACTGGAGGTTCCTGGTGGGCTAGTTGGCCCCCAGGGACCCCCAGTATTCAAGGGGAATTAGATCCCCCTCTGCAAACGCGCCAGGGGGACGCGTTTGCAGAGTGGTGCAGAGTGGTGCAAGGAGGGGGCGTGGCCTCCGGCCCGATCCCTTCTTTTTTGTGTGTGTTTGTTTTAGAAGGGGGGTGCGTGGCCCCCCTCCCGAGGCCATAATTTGCAACATGCTGCTCCCCATTTGGAAAAGCAATCAGCTTTGCTTCAATGAAGCGAGAGCAGGTTTCCCTGCTCTCTCTTCAATGAAGCAAAGCAGTTTGCAATGACAGGGCGGGAGCCGCGAGGGGGTGGGCACCCCAGGACACTGCAGGAGCCGGCCCTGGGTGGTGGCAGTCCCCAGGGCCTATACAAGACTCCAGGAGGGGGGCTGCATGGCCCCCCTCCCACATTTACAATGTGCCCCGGGGGGTGGCGGTCCCCGGGGCTGGGGGGGCTGAGAGCTCCCCCACCCATTTTCAAGAAGCCCCGGGCGGTGGCAGTCCCTGGGGCTACGGGGGGGCCGTGAGCCCCCCCGCATATACTATGTTCAAGCCTTGGGGTGGCGGTCCCTAGGGCAGTGTGGGGGTGATTGGTACCCCCCACACTTTTTTTTTACTAGGCCCCTGGGATTTGCCCCCCCCCCCGGGCAAATTAGCATATTCAGCCCACGCTGAATTATTTTTTCTATCGGGAGGATCCACGCATCCAGCGTGCATCCTCCCGTTTAAAAAAAAAATAAAAAATGTTTTTGGGCCTTGGGGTTCCTTGTGGGACCCCCTGAGCAGGCCTAGGGGGTCAGGGTGTTTCTACTCTGCCCCCTTGTCGCGTTTTGCGTCGTTTTTTTGGGGCTTTCTTGTGCCTCGGTTCTACTGAGGCACAAGATGGCTGCCAACACTTCCTGATTCAGAGTGTTGGCAGCCAATTAAAATTCAGCTCGTGATCGGGAGGGTGTGCGGATCCTCCGAGGCCATAGATATATATGTACTTTTAATTCTAATTTTCTCAGGAACTACTGAACGGATTTACACCATTTAATCAAAAGGCACGAGTCTGAACTGAGGACTACCTCTTTGCCAAATTTGGTGTAATTCCGTTCAGCAGTTCGGGCTGTAGCTGCGGCTAAACATCCTATGGGAAAATGCATGGGGAAAACGCATTTTGGGACCCCCCTTTTTTCTCGGCCCCCGCTTGTCGAATCACCATGAAACTTTCAGGATAGGAGCGGAACGGAGCTGGCCAAAAGTTTGGAAAATTTTGCGACGATTCGTCAATCGGCGCCAAAGTTATTCCAAATAGAATGTTGCGGATTTCCTATGGAAAATAGGTCCTAACTATATCTACCTACTGGCGACCGCCAGTAGGTAATATGAATATCTATATATAAATAAATATGTATATATGTATATATATATATATATATATATATATATATATATATATATATATATATATATATATGTGTGTGTGTGTGTGCTCAAAATTCTGGCGTGAAAGACAAATCAAATTCAGGCACGCCAGAATGCGAAAAGAAAAAGTATATTTCACACAGATGCACTGATGAGTTTCGGTCAGGTCCTTTATCAAAGCGCAAAACCTATATATATAGACTTTGCTGCAAAAATGGCAAAAGTCGTTGTCCCTTCTAGCTCAGCATGGATGGCACTGCCTAAAAACAGACATTTGAGGTGAGCAGATTCAGACTGCCGCTTGTGTTGTAGGGCGCTCCATATTAAGGAGTTGCTGTCTTGCTAAAATTGGGAACTACCCAGAGTTCCTTGCTTCTTGTTGTGCTTAATTTATTCAGCACTCTAAGCCTGAAAGGGTATTGTCTTGACTTATACTGGATGTTTCCTTGTGTCTGGACAAAACTATACCTCTCTGTTGAAGAGCTCATAACAAGAGTGAAACACGTGTCAAGGATTTATTTTATTTATTCCAGGTTGACTTTGATGTTATTTTACCAAACCAAAGCTGTAAAAATGTGCCTAGAATAGTGAAAAGCTTTTGTCAATTTTCAGCTTGACATGGATGGCACTGTGCTAATCCTATGCTGAAAAACAGACATTTTAATTTTGCAGATTCAGAGCGTTGCGAATGTTGTAGGGTGCTCCATATTAGGGAACTGCTCTCCGTCTAAACTTGGCAACTACCCAGAGATCCTTGCTTCCTGTTTTGCATAATTTATACAGCACTCTAAGCCTGAAAGTGCACTGACTTGACTTATACTGGGTGCTTCCTTGTGTCTGGGCAAAGCGGTACCTCTTTCATGAGCTCTAACTAGAGTGAAACACATGTCGGGGAGTTGCTTTCATTAATTTCAGGGTGGTTGGATAGTATTTGACCAGTCCAAAGCTGTAATACTTTGCCTGGAGTGGTAAAAGGCTTTTGTCTTTTTTCTGCTCGGTAGATGGCACTTTGTTAATCCTATGCTTAAAGACTTTGCTGTAAAAATGGCAAAAGGCTTTGTCTCTTTCTAGCATGGTGTGGATTGCACTGTTCTAATCCTATTCTTAAAACTCTACTAGCAAAACAGCTATTTGAGGTGAGCAAGTTCAGAGTATCACTGTGTCATGATTGTGGTGGGCGTAGGCTATTCCCATATGAATGGGAAAAGAGAGTCTGCAGAACTACATTTCCCAATGTCCTCTGGGGTTGTTGCAGGAAGGAACTCTAGAGGTCAGCAGTGGAATGAGGGCAGGATCTAAGCCCCTCAGGTACGCTGACCCGGTGCTTGTCATTCAGATGTTCTCGGAGACTTTCCCTGAGACTCGCCTTTCCTGTTTCGTCTGCTGGATTCCCGTGGCTCGTTTTCTAGTGGTTTCGCCAGCTAAGAGACGTGCCTACCATGGCTTTCCTTGCCGCTCCCTTTTCCGTTTCTTTTCAGCGCTCCTGAATTTCAGCGTTGATTGCAGGATTCCTTTTGTTTTTTCCCCAGCGGGCTCCGGTTGTCGTTTCCACTGGAAATCCCGCTTCCTTGTGTACGGAGGCAACTCAGGAGGCTGCACCTTTCCTTCATCCTCCTACTTGGGCAGAACAACTTCGGTGATTGCACACGGAGCCTCGGTGCACCACTCTAGTTAGTTGGATTGAGCTCTTCATGCTCCTATATTTTTTTTTTCTCAGTCATATTTCTTTCTTTGAACTTTGCTTTCTATTAACTTGCCTTGTTCCTTCGGGATTAGCTTGTCATTCGTGGCAGTGGTCTCTCTGAAGAGAGCACTGTTTACTGGATTTTGGTTTGTTTCAGTTTTGACATTGTCAGTTGAGCTGGACATTCTATGGGTATATGTAATGATAACCTGAACTACCCCTACTTCTATTCCGAACAATGTATGCTGGGAATGTGAGTATGCTTGTGTTATTGGGGTAAAGGTACTAGAGAACAGGGAACCATTACAGTGTCTAGTGCTTATCATGGTCTCCTCTCTTGCACACAGGGTCTCTCAGCTTCATTAGAGCTTCTTCTAGGTCCTGGGGGTCTGTTATATCATGAAGAGCTTCAGACCGGCGCCTCTTCGAGCCCAGCAGTGTTTTTTGATTTCTCCACTTCCCCTTCCCCTTTTCCCCGATGCACTTCCTATCAGGGTAGTGGATCTGCCTTTTTACTCCCTGTGTGGCAGCGTATAAGGGAGGAGGGGTTTCAGAAACATACCATCATCCCTGCTGGTTGTCTTGGCAGGTTAGTGCCTATTCTGTCTACCTGTTCCGACACACTGGTGTTGTAGGGTGCTCTATTTAGGAGGAGCTGCTCTCTGTCTCAGCTTGGAAACTACCCAGATGTCCTTGCTTCCTTTTTTACATCATTTGTGGGCACACTCAGCACTTGGGTATCTGTGGACCGGCCCTCAAGTGAAAAGCCTCCTTCCTCATGGACAGAACTCAATGAGTCAGACGTCTCCCCTACACTGCAATACCCAAGAAACTCATCTGCGAGGTCACTCAAGGATTGTCACTCAGCCCAACACTCTTCAGCGTCAACATGACGCCCCTCATGGACATTGCCAGAGCCCATAGCATCAACATAGTATTCTACTCCAATGACACACAGCTCATCCACTCTCTTACTGACTCAACCAGCACTGACAAATCAAACTTCACCAACTGCTTGAGAAATGTTGCTGCTTGAATGAAAAGCAACTGCCTCCAGCTCAAAACAGACAAAACTGAAGTCCTAATATTCAGCTACAACCACTTAACCTGGGAAGCCCCTTGGTGACCATCAAAACTTGACCCACCACCCACCTCTGTGAACCATCCCAAGAATCTCTGGATCATCCTGGACACCAACCTCTCCATGAGCAGACAGATCAACGCTGTCTCCTCATCATGCTTTCACATCCTGTGCATGTTACTCAAGATTTTCAAGTGGATCTCTCTGAACACCATATGAACCATCACCCAGGCTCTTATCACAAGTAGACTTGACTATGGAAATGCTTTATGAAACCCCAGACCATGTCCTAAGCCAACTCCAAACTACTCAGAATGCCGCCCAGTGTCATCCAGATCATCACGTAAAATAATAACATCTCTTCACACCTAAACAATCTCCACTGGTTCCCAGTCTAGGAAAGATGTAGGTTGAAGCTACTCACCCATGCCTACAAAGCTCTCCACAACACTGGTCCAGCTTACCTCAACCACGGCCTCAACTTCTACCAAGTAACCAGACACCTTTGATCTATCTGTGTCCCAGGCAAGAGCACACTTCCCTCACATCAAGAAAACCAGAAGAGGAGGGTGCTCTTTTTCAGACCTCACAGCCAAGACATGGAATGACCTCCCGTACCACCTCAGAACCTCCCCATCCCTCATGGACTTCTGAAGGATTCTCAAGGCTCCCAGACAAAACAAGCATGTCTCCTTCTCCCCCCTCAGACCTGCCCTATTCAGTGCCTGGATACCCTCATGGGTGATTAGGTGCGCTCTACAAAGTCACATAACATAACACTCTAAGCCTGAAAGGGTAAAGTCTTGAATCTAACTAGAGTGAAACATTGCAGGGTTGTTTTTGTATTAATTCCAGGATGACTTGGATGGCATTTTACCAATCCAAAAGTGTAATACCGTGCCTGGAGTGGGAAAAAGCTTTTGTGTGTGAGAGTAGACAGACAGACAGACAGACGGACGGACGGATAGATAGATAGATAGATAGATAGATAGATAGATAGATAGATAGATAGATAGATAGATAGATAGATAGATAGATAGATAGATAGATAGATAGATAGATAGATAGATAGATAGATAGATAGATAGATAGATAGATAGATAGATAGATAGATAGATAGATAGATAGATAGATAGATAGATAGATAGATAGATAGATAGATAGATAGATAGATAGATAGATAGATAGATAGATAGATAGATAGATAGATAGATAGATAGATAGATAGATAGATAGATAGATAGATATACCTATTGTTATCTGTTCAAAACATTTTGTAAAGATAAACTTTTAAGACATAAATACAACTCTTTGGAAGGAAAAAAGAGATTTGGAGCTATAGTACTGTGCAAGTAGAATAAGACTGTATTAACCATTCGTAATTAACTAAGCATTTCTAACATCTGCTTTAAATAGGAACACGGTTGTTCTGGCATAAATTCTCACTTCAGGATTCCAGTTTACGTTGTCAAGCAAGGGCTTATGATAATTGGACAAAAATCGAATTTCCACTGCAGAAAGAATCTGGCTCGGAGTTCTCTTTCTAAATTTAAAGTAGTAGGTGTCAATTATCAGGAGGTGAAAATCACACAAGAACATATGTGACATCTGGAGGCATATCTTTCCCCTGAGGTCCCAGCACAACAGGAGTTGCTTCAGACAATTTCCGTTTAACTACTCGCTCAGTACAAGAGAGGACATTGACCTTGAGTAATTCTTTAATCCAGATCCAATTATTGGTTAATGGAAAAGGAATGAAAGGGCTAAGCTGGCTAAATACTAAAACTAAAACCTATTAGAGATAGCAGGATTAAAGCTCAATATTTATGATCAAGTATTGAGGGAGGTGTACTTTATTGCATAGTTTAGAAGCACGTCTTGGGGAAAAAAAGTGATGCCCAAACAAATACATCTCCAAAACGCTTTATGCAAAGGTTTCTCATTATTAAAATGGTGGGCTGGCAGTCAGCTTTGCATCTATTTGAATCATTGTGCATTCTATCTGAAACCGTCAGATAGGACTCATCGGTGAAGGAATGCTGTTACCCGTAAAGGCTTCGTTAATTTGCAAATTCATGTCAAGGATTTGAAATTCTAGATCTTGGAAGTTTTGTAAGACAAATATGTAACAAAACACTTGCAATAAGCTCACTTGGTAGGTTGTGGAGCAGAGTGGTTCACGTGTACAGAAAAGCATATAAATGTAGTTAGTTAGTAGACATTATGAGTGTCTATGCAGAGGAATAGGCCTGAGTGGTCAGGCCTCAACAGTGTGACTGGACTGGAAGCACCAAGGGGACGTTTGCTCCATTCATCAGAAGCGCAGGAGGTACCGATGCAGGCCTCAGTCCTCTGTGGTGTGTCCCACTAATCTCTGCCAAAACACTAAACACTTGAGAATACACAGGAATGTATTGTAACTGTATTTATGAAGCACATCATACTAATGGCAAGGGGCACCAAAGAGCATTGTGGGGTGGGTAGCACACGTCTCCATGGTGCTACTTGAATGGAAGAGCGTGGGTTTGTTGCGCTGCCTGTGTGGCAAGTGGTTCATTGTTGTGTGTGATTACTAGAGTTCTTCTCTTGTCATGTTTGTGTAGCTGCACTTTGGAGGGTAAGAAAGCAAACAGTGACAGATAGGGTGCCACTTGTTATGTTATTAAATGGACCCCAAGTGAATTGAATAGCAAACTTTCTCTGGAACCCACAAGCATCTTCAATGTCAATTTTGTAGATTTTCTCCATGTGTTTAACGAGTCCAATGAACTGAAAGGGGTAAGTTTACATTGTCCAAATCTACTGATCAACCAACAGTGTGGTATTCATTACTTAAATAGCTGTGCGCCCAGCAGCTCTACAACAGTGAAACACTGGACCATTACCATATTCGTGAACAAGGGACCTTTGGCAAGAAGCTTCACGAGTCCCCACACAACTAGGTGCTTGCTTATAACCCCAGCTGGTAACTCTGGCCCTGCAAACAATAGTGAATTTGTTGATCATTGTCTCTTTAAAATCTACATCAGGCTAAATGTGCCACTGCTTCTGATAAATGATGGCATGCAGCTTTTGCTAAGCCCCGTCTGCTCTTCCAAGCTAGTACATAAGACACAGAAAAGCCCTTAAGAACCCCTCGGTCTACAATCCATAACTCCTGAAGCATAACCGTATCACATCTACTTATCCACTCTAGCCGATTAGTATCAATGAGTTTGCTAATCAGTCCTGGCACAAAGAGGCACTGACAGTGAGTCTGCGGGCTCTCAAAAAAAGGAGGGAGCTGCAGAGAGCAGGATCTGGAAATGTAGCTAAAGAGCGAACACTGGAAGAAGCAGAGTTGAAAGTCGAAGTGCTAAACTGTTGCCGTTTCTTCCATTGCTTGACTCCGCCAGAACGCGTACTAATGATAATGGATGCTCCTCCTCAATTGTGCCTACATTAGCACCAGTGACCCGCTCAATGAGATCTAAAGATCAGGTCAGAGGTATGGGAAAAAATTACCTTAACGAAAAGCCAATGAGGTCAGTAACATGGGGAAAGGGTGATACTCCATTCCAAAACACGAGTCCATTCTTTGGGTTGAGACTCCATCGCTGGGTAAGAGCAGGAGTCAAGTCTTATGGAGAATGAGTGGGACTCCATTTAAGTGAATGGGACCAGTGATGGGAAGAGCGCATGTGACTATACTGATGACAGTACTCTTTGGTATCTCTCCCTCTGTGGATGTTCATTTTATTCCTGCCTACGACTCTTCGGAGAGGCTTACCCATTGTTGTTTTGCCTACTGAGTCTCTCCGTGGAAGCTGCTGTACCATCCTTAATTGAGATTGGTTGTACTTAACCTTTGTTTGTGACCTGCAGCTTTAAATATTGTATAGAATACAATGGTGTAGAGTTGTCACTCTCCTTGTATTACTTCAAATGTGTTGTTACATCTTTATCTCTTTGGATGGTAGTTCGTTGTCCGTGATAGTCTCCAGGCATTGATCCCCTCTCTCCTTGACATGGGCAGTGAATTCCCCATGAAATAACTCGAGTGCTGTTGGCTAACATTAATAGATCACTCCAGGCCAAAACAGACAAGCGGCTTTTGGGCTTTCCTTTCGCAGCCCACTGAAATATGTTAGCTCCATCAATTGGTTTCAATAACTTGAATCAAGATTACAACTTCAGAACCGTATTAGCATTTTCAATACAAGTGATGGTTCGGAGCGCTGTGCCTTTGGAAACATGGAGTGATCTAGAACCCATCAAGATAGCACACCCTTCATGCTTAGCTCTGCTCGTTCACAGATAATCGCTGACTCAGTATTGCCCCCCCCAGATAGACATCCTTCTCCCCACCCCAGAGGAAGCTGTTCCCATATTGACTTGGTGCCCACCTTACAATCCAAAGTGATTAAATTCTGTCCTCCTTCAAGAAGTCCTCCCCAAGTGATATAGCCTAGGCTAAAGCCAATAACATTGGCATTCAATACCTAACATCTATCTCACAAATCTTAAAAATCGCTCCTTAGCTAATGGGGACTTCCCTCAGTCAGTTAAGCGTGCCATCATAACCCCATCCTAAAATAAATCCCTCATTGGACCCGAATCACCTTGATAATTACAGACCCATCCCAGGCCTTCCTTATGTGGTCAAAGCACTTGAAGCAATAGTCTCCCGTCAACTATCATATTACATTGAGCTCAATAGCCCACGCAGTGACTTCCAATCAGGATCTGGGCCGAAAATAAGCACTGAATCCACTCTCCTAAACATTAGCGAAAAACTCCTATCTGCCTGAGGTCTCCCTGGTGTACTGATACAACTCCCATTTCAGCTGCATTCTACACCATCGAGAACACTGTATTTATAAACAGACTGCCATCAGCAGGCATAGGAGAAATGGTTCTTGCATGGTTTTCCTCCCCCCTCCAAAACCGCACAAAAGTCAAACTGAGCCTGTTCCTCCCTATCACAGCCGGCATCCTCTGCGGTGTTCCCCAAGGTTCAACACTGTCTCCTATCCAATTCAATACTTACTAGCTCCCTTGGCTTACATCATAGATTCCTACAACATTGGGAACTAAATGTACATGGATGACATGCGGCTCTTCTTGAAGCTAGAGGACAATGCCAGCAATACCTCCATGTTCCCTCAAGGACTCTCACACATTCAGCGCTAGATGCAAAATAATTGCGCATGCCTTCCTGGGGACAAATTTGAAATGTTGCTCTTTGGTTCGGACAGCCACCCATTCCCCTTTGTATGGCTTGCAGAAATGGGCTCCCACTCACCCAAGTGAAGCAATCACGCAACCTGGGTGTAATCTTTGATAGCGATCTCTCCTATATCCCACAGATAAACCCACTTTGCAGAAATGCCTTTTTTCACCTCCATCCACTGAAGGGGATCTTGTTGTTGCACATAATAACTTGCATTGATCCTAGCAGTGGTCATGTCCTGCGCAGACTACTCCATTTGCCTCTACACCAGCCTTCCTACCCCTGCTCTTAAAAAACTCCAGCAAGTCCACAAGTTCGTAGCCCAACTGGTCTAAAACTTTAAATGATGCAACCATGTTACTCCGGCTCTCAAATCTCTCCATTGGCACCAAGTTCAGGAAAGGACCAAGTTCCAATTTCTCAGTCTCGTGCACTAGGCTGTAAATAAATGTACACTGAACTACATCACCAGTCACTTCGTTCCCTACTACGATCTCTCAGATCTGGTGATAAAAGGCCGCTAACACCTCATCAATTCAAATATAAAAGATATGGCAGTTGAAACTTCCTACTCCAAGATACCTCCCTGTGGAATGCCCTACCCATTCAACTTCAGAATTGGTACACGATCATTGTAAATTCAGGAGATCCTTAAAGACTTTCCTCTTCACCCTGGTATTCAATAAACACCACTGCCAGGAACATTTTTCTCAATCTTTTCCTCCTACTGGCCAGACTCAGTGGTGGCTGGCATCAATTGGGAGGGGAGCAGGCGTGAGAATGTGTGCACTCAAATAAAATAAAATAAATGACAATAAATGGGCATGCGCATGGAAATAATCCTAAAATATATTTAAAATAAACTTACCTTACCACAGGACCTCCTGCTCTGGACCTCTCGTGACTGCAGCTCGGCCACTGCCACAAAACTCCCTAGACCAATCCTGGCGCTTCTCTCATGCTGTGAGATCAGCACCATGATTGGAGGGAGTGGCCTCCCTCAGTGTTCCCCAGCGCCCTGCACTTACTCTAACCCAGCTGTCTTAAGACATGTGGGTTAGAGGTTTCAAACTACACATGTCTGGCTGGCCGTCTCAACACGGTTGGCCAAAGGGACATGCACACTTTGAAAAGTGCATATACTGCCCACCGCCTTCTCCCTGCTGCTGTCTTTCATCAGCGCCCCTCCCCCTGTCCTGATGCTGGGTTGATTGAAGTGAATTACCATTTTATTTTTCATCTCGGGGTTTTGTGTAGATTTTTAAATGGGGTGACGCTCCTCCGCTCAAACAGAGGAACCGCCTTTCAGACTCTAAAGACCTGTCCCCCACTTCTGGGGTTAACATTAAGTGTGGGCGTAGTGCTCCGCTCCGCTCCGCCCGTGGAGTGTGCGTAGTGCTGCCTTCTTCGTGGTCAACAAAGTAGGTGTAGCAGGCAGGCTACGCACACAACACGGCGGAGCAGAGTTGCCCGCCACCGCCTCCCGCCCGCCCGCCCTCATTTGAAAATCAATTGCAATGTTTAAAAGTAAGGAAAATGACTTACCTGAACTGCGGCGTCCCAGGGCTCCCTCTTCCTGCTTCATCGCCAACTTCTTCCACACAAATGCGCATGTCATTTTCCTTACTTTTAAACATTTTAAGTGATTTTAAAAAAGAGGGTGGGAGGGAGGCGGGTGGCGCGTAGTGGGGCTACGCTGAGTGTGCGTAGATTTGGCTCCACTACGTGATGCTCCGCGAAACCCCACTACGCCCATGGTTAGTTAACATGTACACTCAAGGCTTTACCATCTTTCCCTTTATTGCTATCCACACGCTCTGAGACCCCAGAAGGCAGTGAGCAGTGCATTATAAATCCCCCCAAACTTAAAGAAACATAAACAATGTACAGATGGAGGGCGGGCTACAGCAGCATGTCTCAATTCAAGCCAGACCTGAGCATCATTAAAAGGCAGCAAATACAAGCAGAAATAAAGAAAATAGGAATCTTGGATGCACCAGAGTAGCATCAGGCAGCTGAATAGTTGATTAACGGCAAGGAATGTGGTTTGTGTCTTCATTACAGCAGCCAGACTGTGTTTGTGGGTGGGAGGGGCAAGAAGAAAGCAGAGAGAAAGAGAAAAGCCATTCACATTTAATTGTTGCGGCATTGAAAGGAGCATACAGCAGAATGACACACAATGAGCGCAACAGGCCCGTCGGCTGTCACACAGAGAGGATAAAATCCCTGCTTGCTTTCAGAGGGGGGAATAATGGCATTATCTGATGACACAGAGGCGGCTGGCAAAGAATTAGCCGACTGCCTCGCTGTGTAATTACCAAAGTGGAGAGAAACAGATAGTATTAAACCTGCTTCATTATATTGTCAGTCAAAGCAGCCCAGGCTCATTGGTCGTTTTCCTTTGCCAGTCTTTATAGGAAATTAAAGGACTCCGGGCTATGTGCTATGATATATAATAAAGTGTAACTATGTAATATGATCCGATATTGCCGACGTGGGGTTCTAGCGACTTAAGAAACCATGAAGCAGAAGACCAACTGGCACATGCATCAACAATGCCATTTGCGATTCCTTATTAGCGAAAAATAAGGATTCGCTAATAAGGAATAGCAAAAGGCTTTGCATATAGGAATCACTTAAAAAATAGCGATTTCTAAACATTCCTTAATTGCAACTAGCAAATTGCGAGTCGCAATTAAGGAATACCTTCCCATTCATTCCTATGTGCCTAGAGGCCCATAGGAATTAATGGGAAGACATTCTCAATTTGCGATTCTCAATTAGAGAATCGCAAATTGAGAATGCAATTTCAAGGGTGCCAGGGTGTCAAAAGGACACCATGTTGCACCCCTGAAATCTGCATATGAGTACATCTTTCACACACACATGCCCCAAGGGCATGTGTGTGTGTAAAATGGAACTTTGGGGTAATTTGCTCCCCCTATTAGCGAAATCGCTAGTTTTTTTACTTTAATGCATTGCATTTAAGGAATCTCAATTTGCGATTCCTTAAATGCAAAGGCAATTTATGTATTCGCAATTTAGAGATTACTTAAATTGTGATTTTTGCATTTGGGATGGATGATGCATCCCAAATGCAAAAATACCGGTCGCAAAGGGGCAGATTCTGAGAATCTGCCCGTTTGCGACCGGTTTTTGCTTTGATGCATGTGGGCCCAAGTTGCTTGAAAAAGATGGTCAATTTCAGGTCTCATGTTTGCCATGTTGTATTTGCTTAATGACTTCTGTATTTCAGTAGAGCCATGGCCCTATATATATGTGAGGCAGACATGAAAGCAAACAGGGATGACAAAGGGCTAAGCATGGCGGTACTATCTAACATAACTATAAGGTCTGTTGTACCCTGCGACTTACAACAATGGGAAACACCCTTTAAAATTAGGTTTTTAGCTCGCATGTTTTTACCACATGTATGTTTTTACAACGCATGCCTTTACCACTTATTTAAGGTAAGTTGGGAGCCTCCCCCCACAAAAACGTTGTTTTTATATATAGAAACAATGCGTGGTAATGGCATAAGTAAGCATATGCATTTCTAAAAAAATGTGGGGTAAAAAATGCATGGTTAAGTCTTGTGGTGTATTTACCTGTGTTGTTCTGTCGTACAACCATAAGGACCTATAGACTCAACATGACTGTCGATATTGTCTTAGTAAACGAGCAGCTAGAGAATCTGAGGGAAGGCCAACTGAACAGGCAGTAGGGAAACCAAAGCCAGAATTTGATGATTTGCTCAGTGTTTTGTACCTGGTAATTCTTGGTTAACTATTGCACCCCCTTGGGTGACTCAATGTACTACTGTACCCATCGCGACCTAATGGTCACATTGCTGAATCCCAGTGGGTTTACGTAACCTTTCATAGTGCTGAGGTTGATAAAATAGGCACTAGTGAGTTGTGTAACCATGAACATACATTATCTGTTAATCGTGCTAAGAGATATCCTTGGGGGGGAGGTGAACGTGTGGTTGAACGCCACACGGAGCATCCGGAGGTAGCGTAATATCGGCTTTTAGACCCAATTGAAGAAGGGCATCTTTATAATAATCTGAAGGACTGGTTGAAAGGCTTCCAAATTTGCGGTCACCACAAGACTAATGACAGTAGATTCTGCTTAAAGTGAGGTACTGCGTTAAGGAGGGTTGCAGACTTCTAGTACCATATGCTTATGCAGTTATAAGAAAGGCACATTGTGGATGTGCCATTTACTTCCTCTGGTATAGTTTCCACGAAGATTGGCCTCCCAAAGTAGTAAATGGGACAAAGAAACCAAAAGGGACCTTTCAGCCCTTGAAGAATTATTTACCTCAGTTATCGGCTGAGCAGCAGTGTACAACTTGGAAGGAACACAACAAAAAACTGGCTTCACGTATATGTTGTGAGAGTCTTATCCTGGTCTTGATAAAGATGGTATAATTTGAACATCATCTTCGAAACGCGTCAACGCCTTGGTACGCAATCCGTGTTGTAGCTGGAACCACAGATATCCAATGATCAACAACATATCGGGTTCCAGACCTAACGTTTCTCAAACACGGATGTGCTTTTGATGGCAAAGTGTATTGCTTTTCTTACTCTCATTGTTCTTATATATTGTTTGTCTGGTTGTTTGTATATGTGGTGGCAAATTCTTTTGCTACAAGTTATCATATTATTGGTACTGCATCATATCAGTATGAATTTTATGTGATTGAATATGATGTGTTTTTTAACTCTATTTTCAAAATTTGACAAATGCTTTTAACGTTTTTAATAAAAAAAACATATTTAATTTCTGCCATTGACGTATCTCTGGTGTACTGGTTTTGAGTTGGCAACTAGACTCCCTTGCGCTCACTTGATGTGGTATTATATGGTTTGGTGACTGTTTGAGAGTGGCGTGTAATATTAATCTAACTAAAGGAAGACTTGTTTTTTATTTGTTATTTGAACCCCATTCCTTTGGTAAGAAGGGGTCCCTCTCTGCCTGCTTTTCTGATTGAAGGGTCTAGAGCTGCCAGCCTTAGAAACATTTCCACAGGGTGATGATCCTTTAAAGGTTTCACGAATGTGGGTGTTGGAGAAGGCGTTAACAGCGGTACTGCCTCACGAGAGGTAAAACACAAAACATGCGCTTACGAAAGGGACCAGGTAGTTTATTAATTGCTCCTTGCTGATTGACTGTGCATTAAATCATAACAACATTTTAGCCATTTAAGAGCCAGAACATACATTAGCAGCTTAGCGGTGTTTACTTTGCTGTTCAATACTGGTCTGGTAGAGAAATTGACAGTCATGTCCTTCTGCCGTCCCCAAGACTAGGCGGTTAGGTCTCAGTTGCTGTTTCCCTAATATGGGAGTTAGCAATATAAGTTATTTGAATTTTATTTAGTTTTAGGGACCCATTGCCAGGTCTCATTGCACTTTGCCCATGAGACCTGCGTGTGTTACATAAAAAAAGGATACTAACAGCAACCATGTTGAAGGTGCATGTCCAGATGCTACTTTGGGGAATGTTCCCTAATATGAGACAAGGTTGCCGACTTGGGTTTAGAAAGATTCTTTTGGTGGTTTTCAACTATATCATAAAACATTACTTTCAGGGTAAACATATTTAACAGCTAAACTATTGGAGAGTGTTCCATTATGTTCAAGATAACCCATTATTTTGGAGGAGAAACAAAAGCACATATTGGAGGGTTCATCATTCTTATTTGTGCCAGCTACAACAAACCAGCCCACGTGATGCCCTCTTCATCATTTATCAGAGCTTCTGTGAACACAGGTTCTCCTATATCCTCATCAGAAATACTTTGATACTTTGAGAACTCATAAAAAGACAGCGGAAGCTACTGTTGAAAATTTGAGTTGGTTGGAAAATCTTAATATAAATTTCTCAACATTTGTCCAAGTACATGGTTTGCATAGTTAATTAGAGGGTCATTAAGTTGGATTTTGTAATACACTGTGGCTGCACCTAACGCACTGTTGTGCTGCTGTGAATACCTGCTTATATTCAGCGTCCTATATGTCTCCAGCATTCAGAAGTTGATTGAGAACACTTTTTGTAGGCAACCCAAAGAAAACATCCTCTGGTGGTCATTTAAATGAATGTCTCACGAATGAATTGGCTTCAGAACCCCTAGCAGTATGATCCACAGTGCCAGCTTCTTGATGAGGCCCAGCATAGAATCATGTATAAAATGTATGCATGGTTCTTGACTCTGCAGATGAGTGTTGAACCACATGAAAATGAGCAGTGCCGAGGAACTAAATAGTAGGTGGACCTAGGTTAAAAGAGCTGTATACCATTTTTTGAGTTGTTGAAATCCTACCTTATGGAAGTTCTGGCTTAGAAAGTAAAATGCTGGGCAGTCCTAAGAGCTCTATTACTTGGGGGAATTATAAGAATTCTGATCTCATGGTGGTGTTGTGAGTCATGTGGTTATGTGCACAATACTAAATATTACAGATTACAGATTCTAAATGTACTAAATGTACTAAGGTTGTTTAATTTTGATTCCAGCTCATGTCTCTTTCATACACCATCCTACACTGTCTGCCTCATTATCTTACTCGTGTAGGCTCTTTTGCACTACCCCTTTCTCCGTTTGTCACTGTTTCCTTACTTCCTCCTTCTTTCTCTCTTCTTTGAGTTTCTCACTCTTCTTCTAGGTAAAGGTCTGATGATGAAAAATAAGTCCCAGTCACCAAAAATCAGAGCTGTTGGTTCCCACCTGCAACCACCAGAACAAAATAAGGACTAAATAGTGAAACAATACAAAATATAATCATTTTATGAATTTTTGTTCCATGTTTAATATTTCCATAGCTAGCCTTGTTTTAGGCGAACCAATTATCATATCGATTTTCTCTGGTAGTTCAGCTTAAGACAACACACCCATTATTTGGGGGGCAGGAGGGAAATGCATGTTTTGGAGGGTAAAAGATTCTTGAGTGAAGGAAAGTATATCTTTTAACAAGTGTGGAATTAAAGTTCACGCAATGGAATTTTGTATTTGTGCATGTCATGACAATGTGATTTCCTTTCGATAACAGAGAATTTATCCTCTACAGGAGTGAGAGAATAGAAGGTGAAAGTGATTACAACTTTGGTCCAGTTGCTCTCTTTGTATCAATACAGCACCGATTATCTTACAACTGGCATCAGGACCAACCTCTTAAAGAAACAAAGCAGAACATATGGCATTCTATAATTTTAGGTATGCCATTTGACATTGCTCTATCCATGAGAACTTTTTCTCATTCTTTAACATTTGTCTTATGGGATATGTTAATTCTGAGAGGTTGTGAACACATTTTGCATACAATTCTCTGAGTCCCAGAAATTATCTCACATCATCCTTATTTATTTTCTGGGCAGGGTGCCTATTTCACAGCTTCAACCATCTCCTTTTAAGGATGAATATCATTATATCCAGCTTCATGGCCTAAATAAGTAGTGCTTCTTTAGTCAATTGTTTGGTTACATCTGCAGTAAGCCCCTACTTTTCTAGAATACCAAGTACTTCCTTTAATTTGTGATCATGATCTGTCTTATTTCTCCCTGATAACCAGAATGAAAACTTGAAAAAATATTACATTGCTAACTCCTTTAAAGATCTCATAAATTAACCTTTGGAACATTGCGACAGCAGAGGCCAATCCGAATGGAACCCTTCTAAATTGGTAACACCCACCAGGAGTTGTAAATGTAGTTAATCCTTTACTTTCTAGGTGCAAGGAAATTTGATGATACACTGCAGTGAGGGCTATACTAGCAAATAGTTAAATTCCTTTGGTGGCAGACAAGAATTCATTGATCTTATGTAAGGGAGATTTTTCCTCAAAGATGTTTTTGTTGAGATCTCTAAGACCTGCAGATAACCTGACCTTACCACTGGCACATCGTGCTGTCAGCAAAGGGGCTACCCAATCAGAATTTTCATCTGGTTTTATTATTCCAGCCAATGGCATTTTCTCAAGCTCTTGTACGACATCGTCCGCGATAGAGATCAGAACAGATCTTACCTTGTGTACCCTTGGGCAGGTATCCGGTTTGAGAACAATATTATGTTGGAAACCCTCAAGTCTGTCAATTTCTCATGTAAAAGCATTTGGAAGCCTCTTAGCAGGGGGCATCTCCAAATGTTCTGTCTTCTCAACAATCAAAACAGGTTTTGGGGACTATTCAGATCTTTAATATTCCAATTTCCCATTGATCCATCCACCTCAACTCAAGATGGATTGCCAGTCCACAGCTCCATACATATTGTATTCAGCCTTCTTGTCTTTAAACTCAAGTGGAAGTTGACGGGTCTTCAGCATGTGAATTGGTTCACCTATAAATTGTTTTGCTTTATTTTTGATTTTTCTACGTTTTTGCCAACCACATGAGCAAATTTGGACTCTCATGCCTCCTTATTTACAATAGTGTAAGGTGACCCAGAGTCAGCGACAGTTTTCAGTTTGACTCGTCCTTTCAACATTTCACATACTGTTTTTTTTCCTAATATTAGTTTCTACTCAAAGAACTTTAACACTTAATACACAATTATCACCTTTGTTGTTATCATCGTCATTCTAATTCAAACATTTGTCACTATTAACGAATCTAACCATACTATTTTTCCTTTTTCAGCAACCTCAATAAAAGTGCCTATCAATGCCACACCCAGAACGTTTCTGATTTTTAGCTAAGCATGACTTATCATACACTGTGGGACTTTTTTTTACACTCCGGTGGCGCAGGCCTCTCAATCATTTCTATGAGGTGATGCAAAGCCACCCTGCATGGCTTTGCATGGCGTCATAGACATGGAGTAAGGCGAGACAGCGCAAAGCTCTGTGTTGCCGTACTCTGCGTCAAGGAGGCGTTCAATGGGCTTTGCGGTGAGTGTCCCAACACAACATCCATGGATTTTGAAGCTGCCCCAGATTTAAAAAATCATGTAAACCTGGGGCAGTGCGAAAACCTTACGCCTCTCCAGAGCAGGCGTTACACGGAGAAATATTTTAATTTATCCTCAGTTTTTCCTCTTTCCGTGTATACTGCATTCTGCAGCACACATAGAATGAGAAAAATGCTTCCATGGATTGTTTTTGTGCAGGAAGGGATGCCCCTTTCTGCACAAATTCAATCCTGCCAACAACACAGACACCCTTGCACCATGGAGCAAGGATGCCTGCATTGGCACTAATTGTGCGCTGGCCGAAAGGACAGGAATGTACCTTACCTCGTAAATAGAGTGCATTCTGTCCTTTGTAATTGGCATAGGGCAGCACAGCAAAAAGAGTTGTGGCCTTGGCCTATGCCATTTTGTTTTGTAAATAAGGCCCTGAGTGTTCTGATCTAACTCACCTGTAACATTATGATTGTCCATAGTTTTGGTATTGCTTCATTTTTCTTTTTAGCAAGTTAATTTTTTCTGGACGTGTTTGTTAACTTCTTTGTCAGGTGTCAGATTACACACACTGTATTTCCCAGATTTGATCCTATTAACAGAGTCTTTTCCTACTTCCTTCTTCTCAAACACAACTTTTGTGCAACTGCTAGTTACTTCAGCTTTCTTAACAATAGCGACAACTTATTTCTAATTGAGAATCTATTAATCCACAGCCTATTTTCTATGTTGGGATTATTAATGTCTATAATAATCTAGTCTCTGATCCACTCATCATGAAGAGTTCCAAATTTGTACGTGAGTGCTATTTTTTCTAGTGAAGATACATAGTCTTCTACATATTCATTCTTCTCATGTTTGCAGTGGAAAACCATGTACCTGTGTACCACAATGCAAGGAGTAAGTAAAAAGCAACTTTCCACATCTACTACAGCATGTGTACATTCATCTCCAATTCCCTCTTGTCTCACTTTCTTTAATATTGTATGATATATTTCGAATCCACCTGGTCCTAAATAGTGCAGTGGAATTTTTCTACACTGAGGTTTTCACTCATCTGACAGATAGGCACCAGAAAACCGACCAATTGCAATGTGCCTAGATTATGATAGTGATGGTCAGAAATAAGCGAAAGAAGAGAATCAAGATGGTGGCATGTAGCGATGGCACGCAAAAGTGCGTCTGATGCCAATATAAAGTATAGCATGTTGCATTGTGTTTCAAGAATGAATTCAAAGTGAAGCCAAACGACGAGTTTGATAACAGTATGCACATTATCGTATATTGAAAGAAAAAAAGTACCAGTGCTGTTCACAGGCAAATTTTTACCCTTTGCTGGGTATGCTTACGCCAAGTGCGGAGGATGAGTTGATGCTAAGTGTACCAGAACCCGTAGAGGCTGCACAAACAAGTGGTTCTTTGGGGTTGAAGTTTACTTTTTGCCAAATTCTTGAGTCGTTGCATATCACGACAAGTGACGGCAGGAACCAGTTTCTTTAATTTACTCTTTAGCACAACTCAACACCAGTGTAGGATTTGGAGCAGGAGCCTCGGTGCCCTCCTTATGCTCCAGCCTTCCACATTCTAAAAGGAATTAGTGTAGAGGTAAGGGTTTAGGAAGCCTGGACAGACCACTACCAACACAACAGAGAACTGTGGTTCAAAATGGCGGCTGAGCTGAGCGAGTAACAACTGTACTGCGCAATATTCAGAAAGTGAGAGCCAGGGCACTTTATTTTTTCCTTTTTCTTCAGATTCTCCAATTAGTGGTCTGGCCTTTTAAAGTCGGAGGTCACCCAGGGATTTTCCGTACGGTCATCAGCCTAGGCAGAGGTATTCCACACGTGTGAACCGGTTCATTAATGGCGCATTAAATGCTTACACTCCACTTTGGACTGCTTAAATTATGCATTTTGCCCGTAAAATGAGTTGGTCTCTCGTGGTTCTCGGATTCGCTCTCATCTCGTACCCACTGCAGACCTCAGCAGAGCTGGCGGCCGGATAGGTCTCGCCTGGAAGATCAGAGTTAATAAGGTACTCGGCTGGCCGAAAGGGATCTGGCAAAGATGCAAGGGGACCTTAACAAGGAATGGAACAAAAGAAAGGATGCTCCAGGATTTCAAGTGCTCTTGCAGGACTGTTTAAGGAGAGAGCGAAGATTTCATCTCAGCAATATACCGTAATTCTCTCAATTTTCTCTATGATGACAGCCAATTTTTCGCAGTTTTCTGCATGTAGAATTTCGCATTACAATGAACTCCTGCGCCCAAGCGTAATCTGCGTATTTCTTTCACTACAATTTCCCAAATGTATGAGATCATTATGTGAAATTACGCAAGTTGCGTAAAACATGTATGCCTACTATCCCATGTGACTTTTTAAATGACAGCAGTCCTGCACGGCATTGCAGGTGATTGACTAAAGCAGAAAATGTCTCTCAGTGGCACATTTTTGCTCCAATTTCTCTCCAGTGGGCAAAATCACCAGAAATTGAATGTTATCAAAGATGGTGAAACCTTTGCTTATTGCACGTAACACGACATTTGGGGATCATGGAGGATACACCTGTATAATGAAAAATACACACAGGGCTACTTTTAAGTTGTTTTGAGAAAAAGATTGCCAACATCCATTCATTCTCAAAGTCAAGAGCAAAAATGTCTGAAAGGTAAATTGTGACAAAACTTGCTGTAACACAAGGTAGCCCTTGCCAGGAAATATTAATACTCACAAGGACATTTTGTCAGTGTGCATGGAAATACAATGCACGTGCAGAGACTTGTGA
Source organism: Triturus cristatus (assembly GCF_964204655.1). Taxonomy (NCBI): domain Eukaryota; kingdom Metazoa; phylum Chordata; class Amphibia; order Caudata; family Salamandridae; genus Triturus; species Triturus cristatus. The sequence continues at coordinate 722,109,274 of NC_140594.1, read as the reverse complement.
TAAACTTCATTGTAGATTAGGACCTAGATTGGTTTTGGTTTAGCTATGTAAAGAGGCAGGGCTGCTGTGGTGTTGGATTGTAATAAACATGTTTGCAGTGTGTTGCTGCGGTGCAGCAGACTGCTCGGGTTGTCACGCCTGAATACTTGGACTGCCTCAATTCAGGGAGGACCTCAAGACCTGGCTCTTCGACTGAACTGCTGTCATGGTCGCCAGCGCTAAAAAAGCAGGGAGCGCGGCAGGGAGTGTTTGAAGAGCTCGTGGAAACGTGAAATTCAACAGTGCTCCCAAAGTAGGGGGTTTTGCGGCCACTCCTGGGTTTACCCCAAACAACTGCTGCAAATCATCTGGTATGTGGATCACAGAAGCATTTGAGTGACAATCTTTCCTGATCCATATTTATAACCCCAGCAACCGGTTTCAGCATGATGAAGATGCTCAGAAAACTGTGTGCGAGTTAATCTAAGAAAACTCTAGTTCAGGCACCGATTACAAGCAGACTTGATTACTGAAACACACTTTTTATTGGTCTTCTTTCCTATTATGTATACCGGATTGAACTGATTCAGAATGCCTCAGCAAATCTCATCTTAAGTCTTACTTGATTTTAAGTATTTCTTGTCTTTTAATTGGCATCGCAGTTACTCCAAGTCCACAAGCGCAGTATGGTCGAAGCCCGGTGCATGGGATGGGATGGGTCCTTCCAACTGTTTAGCTGATTTGTCCACCCAGTATCAACCCACTAGACAACTTTGTTCTAGTTCTGCTTTTCTCGTTTCAGGCCCAGGTTTCATAAAAGGTCTTCAGCGGGTCGCGCTTTTTTCTGTCATCCTGGCTCATTCATGGAACTGCCCTCCATTTGCTATTCATGCAAAGACGAAGCATATGGCATTTCACAAAGCTCTAAAAACACCTCTTTTACAGCTATATTTTTTTGGGGTTTCCCTCAGCTTCTTATTACCACAGGGACACCCTTGGGATTTATTATGCTCCACAAACTTCAAATTCAAACTCAAATTCAATCTACAACAGACAGCTTCTGACAACCAAATAAATTTGCACTGTCAGGCAGTGTTTCTTGTCTTTCTTAATTAGCAAGACAAGAGACATTCATTATACTGAAAAACCCTCACAATTCTTTTAGATTGATGACCGTAGTACGCCTGTGATAGTGTCTGAAAGTGGACCCATCTGCCCTGTTGTGTTCAAAAGGCCCATTATAAATCAAATAATCAATTTTCAGGAGCGCCAATCAAAGACATGGAAAGTGATGGATAGGACGGTTCAGACATGGGAGATGGAAGGCTGACCTGCTCTTGGACACTTGTGATGACCACTTACAGATATCTTCAATCTTGGGTTTTAACTTTTAAGTCGATCCATTAGAATCTACAGGATGAAAATCCCAAGTCTACAAAATCAGATAAGTCCTAAGAGAGTCAAATCAGTGACAAATTAGAGTGCATGAACCATGTGGAGCCTGTTAAGTCAGTGAGTGAGGATGCAGAAGACAAGACATTTGACCATGGAATGCCCATGAGAAACTGTGGCCCAGAGCAGCTGGACTGAAGGAGCTAAAGTCAAAAAATGGATCTTCTTGGTCCTGCTTCTCCTCAAACACTCATGAGCGAGACATAACCGTTTGACAAAGGAAGACCACAGGTTTTTCAGCAGTCCTCGCACCATACCAGTTTAATCTCACATACTTGCTGTTTTCAAGTCCTTTAAACAAGGCCTGGGTGACATTTTATTTACACCAGAGTCATTTTAATAATTACGCACTACTATTGTGATGCAACCTTACAAAATTACATGATTATGCCAGCTTCAGTAATTAAGAGGAATTTGGGGGTAAAAGTCTTCCTTATGAGCATGGGAACAACAAACTAGGAGAGAGTGAGTGGTTCCTGGCAACTGCTGTTCATGTCCTGTAGCATTTAGTGTTATTTTCCTAGCGCAAAATGCATCCTTGAGCTAATTTTAAATGCAAGAGTGTATTTTACACTAAGAAAATTGTGCTAAATGCTGGATCACACTTCCCACACAATAACACATAATCACATGTAATTTTGCATTGATTCCGTGTATTAACGCTACAAAGAATTGCTCCATCACAACGTTGATGGATATCCCGCCTGCCAAAGTATAAATCCCATTATAACCTATGGGATTTATATTTCGGTGGACGGGATATCTGTCACCGTTGTGATAGAGTAACCCGTCCGCCGAGATCTAAATCAGGCCAGAGTCAAAAAAGTTATCATTAAATATTAGCTCACTGCAAACAAAAATGGCTCTCTTGCTACTTCAAGAGTCCGAGTCCTTTTTGAAAACCAAACATGAAAGGATCAGCTCATAAACAAGGAAAGAATAACGTTCTAAATGCCTTTTTATACGTTCTCGGAAGGATGCGCCATATTGTAAAAATAACAAACAGTGTATGTTTTATTTATGTTCTTTGAAAAAATGTTTACTGTGTTACACAGAGCGAATCTTAGACTTATTATAATGCAGAATAACAGAATCCGATACTGAATTTTGTTTTATGAGGCTTTTGCATTAAAAAAGGCAACATTTTTCTCTTACTGCAATGAGCCCCGTTAAGCATCTGTGCTTGACTGTTTTCTGTGGGGACTGGCTTTCCTTAGAAGGCAGAAGGCATGCACAATGCTCTGTACATGTATGAAACAATGCACTGTACATGTATAACCATAGTTTCCCACAGTAAATCTCATTTGTTGATTTCAGCCTCTTATTAGGTGGACCTGTGGAACCACCACCACACGTCTAGTCCCAGAAGCAACAAAATGTGAGTGGGGAAAGCCAATGTTAGAGATATTTTGCCCTCCTGACACAGGCTGGAACTTTGTCACTATCCTCTTATAGGCCTCTCAGGTTTCATGGAGTGCAATGGTGATGGTGGGTTCCACCGTCACGAGTACCACCGATGATGCTTTACGGAACTTGATTTCAATGGGCAACACTCTCCATGGGCTGGTCATATTTTTACAATATTTCACTGACCACAGGGTAATGAGTTTTGGTCAGTTTACTCGTAGAGGCCCAACCCACAGGGGTAATCAGATGCTTGGGCAAAATCAATTGCAACTTGTCCTTTTGAATATATGGTTCTTCTCCTTTTTCCTAACAGCACTAAAATTCTGTGCTGTTGTCAAGAAGGACAGAATGGCAGTGGTGTGTCCCTTCCACTTCCAATATTATGTTGCCTATGGTTCCCCTATGAACCTGGGGAATAGTCAGAGACTTTTCTAGTTTTGACTAGAGGCCCATCAGAGGTGTGTACCAGAGGAGTTTTCTTCTTCACCTTGCTGACAGTGTCTCTCTCGCTTACACTCCTACTGCCTACAGTCAGACACAGTAACTACTGCCAGGAGGCTCTTAAATCCAGTGAGTGATGACCATTGTTCTCTGGACAATCTCTTTGTTCTTGGGTTTTAAAGCAAAGCAGACCATGATATTTTTGACACCTAGTATTTGAACAGACGGTGGGCAGTACACCAGCAGCAAGCAGATAATTCCACTTCTCCTTGGAGTGGATGAGGAAACTGGTTCTTGAGCTCTGGAGAGCAAGTTCAGTACAGAAGAGGGCACTGGTGATAGAGAGAAGGACTTTTTTTGCTTCCTGTTCCACAATTCTGAAACTGCCATGCCATGAAAGCGCAAATTGTATTTTTTCTCTAATTTATCTACATACTGTTTAACCACAATGTGACGTGGAAATCAGGAAAAATTTGGTTTGGGACAGACAAAGTTCCAAACTACAATTCTTCTCTGTTCTAACAGAGTTGCACTGTTTAACTTCCGATGCTGAGACCATCAAATGACATCCTCTGCTACAAAAAAGAAAGATAATCCACCAGTCAAAGCAAGAAGATATAGACTCCTCTTGACTTGTGGAAATTGATCCCATCATGTCCCCTTGAGAAAAATAAGACTAGCCTTTGTTGAGCAAGGAAACTTTCAGGCAAGTTGATCCATATGGATCCAGTCATTCAAAAGTGTATTGATGATTAATAAAAATCAGTGCATTTAAGATACGTTTCTAAACAACTCATCAATGAAGTATCAATTACATAGAGTATATTATAATGTTACGGCTAAGTTGGACCCCATAAATACAGGATGTAAACATTTGTAAACAGATAGTAATATCAAGAATCTGTCACATATTCAGACCAAATACATCATATTTAAGTTACTAAAGGGCAACTTCCTCATTTTAGACCTTCATAATGTTTGTCTTGTTTTGGAGCACTCTAGGTGTTTTACTGTCATCTCAATAAATCTGGCAAAAACAAGCTGACCCTCTGAAGACCAGCATAGAAAGCCCCCCAAAAATGTCTATTTACACCTGTGCTTGCCATTTTCCAAGAACAATGTCCTCAGCTGGAACCAGCATTCCACCCACCGTATTTAGAGATGTCTACTACCCCTACAGACATCTCTTGCATTTCCGGGAACCGCCGTGACGGAGGCTCCTGGAAATACATTGTAAGTAGCACGGACGGCTCCGTCAACATTATGGAGCCATTTATCAAATTTTCATTTCTTTTTTTTTTCAAAAAGAAACTCCCAAAGCAGAATTTTTTTTTCTGAAAATAAAACAAACATGACCCCTTGCCATGACATTCTCCCACGGCGTTGGGGTCATTTAAAAGATTTGACTTTACAAATGTTCACTTCCACTTAATGCCAAAATCTAAATCAGACCCTCCGTCTCCTATGTGGATTGAGAAGAAACAGCGGAACCCATTGGAGGGTGGATGTTTATTCCATGATGGACATAATTAAAAAGAGGGACTGTTAGCAACTGTCATGACAAAAACTGTTTCTATTTTTGTCCTCTAACTAATATAAGTTCTGCTAGCTCATTGATAGCTTGTCATCATAGTAAGCAATTTTCAACCCGCTGAATTTGTCTTAGCCCATCTCACGGGACAAACAATGGACTCGATCCTTGATTAAGTTCAGCGATTAGAGATCCCAAAGGGTTTCATGTTAGTTTGAAGACTCAAATCATCCAAACTCTAGGCCAGGAGATTAGACCAAGGGCCGCAATATGGCCCTGTATTATCCTCACTTTCTCCTAAATGTATCACTGTGATGGTGCTTGGTCTGATACTACTCAGTCTATTTCAAACTGATAGATATTGACTGATGACAGAAAAAGATGGCTTTTGGAGACTAAACAGCAAGTGGAGGTAGAACTGAATTGTTAAAGAGAAAGATAGGATATTGCTTAGAAAGTCAGACATTGTACACACTAATGTTACTGTACGAAATTACCATGAATGCAGTGCTTCCGTCAGAAACCTCCAGTAGCTCATGGCATCAGAATATTTAAGGGATAGTCTCTTTAGTCTAAGGACTGTGGAGTGCTCTAGTGGCAGCAACCCATTTCTAAAGGGTTGTAAAGTGATTCAGTGGGACCTTCCGTTTGGTCTGAGATGTGTAATAATACATTGGCAATCATCGAGGTCTTAAGGGGGTATTTTACGTCAGAGATGCCCTAAGTGTCACTCTTCTATCTGTAGGACTGTAGAGTGCCGCAACAGCATTAATTATTGTCTGGAGGGTGATTGACTACTTCAGTGGAACCCACCTCTCAAGGGTGTTGGCAGGCTTCTATGTTTCTCTTTATCTCAAGAAGTGTAAAGCCCTTAAATGGTTCTTCGTTATTTCTCATGGATTGTGTTCGAACAGAAAAATCCTCTGCATGGTAGAAGATGTGTCCACCTCCCTGACTGCCCAACTGTGCTGTTGTATGGATCTGTGATGCTGATTTCTTGGGATGTATGATGTTACAATGCATGCTTTTACAATGCAAGCCATTACAACGCATGCACCATTACAATGTAATTTACTATTCTAACACCACCGGGTGCTTACCTCAGGGAAAGTGCTGGTCAGCATTGTAAAGGCATGCATTGTAATAGCATTCATTGCAATGAAACTTTCATTGTATTGGAGGCGTTGTAAAGGCATTGCATTGTAATGTTTGCGTTGTAATGGATATTTCATGATTTTTCGTCGTAGGTAAACACAGATCATATGACATAGGCCTGGCTCACGGATTGGGGTCTTCCTGGATCAGAAGGGACACTCAAATCGCTACCCCCAGAGTGGTGAAAGGCTACCGCCTTCGCCAGGAGTTAAGCTGCACAGGTGCAATGGTGGCAGCATACCATGTAGTGATCAATAGAAGTGAACAGGACTTTTTTCCCCTGCTTCACTGGCGTGAGGCCAACAGACTCACTCAGCTTTGCTTAATTCACCCTTGGACTGCGTAAGGTAGATGTGGAGTGGTGCGCAGCACAGGTATAGTACCTCTGCGCTGGATGTGTTTGTTCCTGGGAAGGGTACAGGACAGAGACAGAGCAGTGCTATGTAGTACACATAGGATAAGTGCAGGTGCGGACTGTATGTATGCCTGTGAGGAATACATTGCATGGAAGATTTAGTGCTGAGCAGTACGTACACAATGGAGGCAATTCCTGGGTGTAAGCATGCTTTCGTGGAGTTCAATATATGGAAATAGCCCACACTGGTATAGTATAGAAAGGCTTTAGTGTTGAACAGTACTGCAGACTGAAGGTGTGTGCTGAGCGCATGTGTACTTGTAATGGTACACTACAACGAAGTAACAGCACTGAAAGGTAAGTGTGCTGTGAATGTACACTGAGTAAGTGTGCCTCCAATTGTGCATTATTTGGAGGACACTGGATTCCATTTTGGGAAACCCAGGCCTGCCTGGTGAAGAAATGAGGAAGCGAGGAATCCCCCCTAACATATTTGTGTATTGCTTCACTCCTGTGAGCTGTGCGGGACACACACTGGAGGAAAGCAGAAAGAGACACCGTTTACTCTTCAAAAGACTGCTCTTTGATTCAGTGATAGATCACACGGAAAGGGGCCTGGATACATCTCAGGAAAGGATATCAGACTGATAAGGGAATCATAATGGTAGGGCTGGGGTCTGAGATTAACATTTGAATACACATATCTCTGTGGCTGATATCCAGGTGTGAACTCTGGTCACTCCCATGCATTGTGGTGTCAGGACTTTTGCTGCTGTGGCAGACAGCCTTTCATGAGGAAAGAAGAAAAAGAGGCAAAAGAAGCAGAACCCTAACACAAAATTTCCAAGATTCAGATTCCAAATTTCATTTTGGTGTCTGGAAATGGACTATAAAAATGGGAGTTTGAGACCCCAAACTTTCTCATCTGCCAAGCAGCTAGACGGGATGTGTGAGAAGGGGAAGAGCTGCAAGACTGATGCCTGTGACCAGGACTGGGGTAAAGGCCTTGCAGTCTCCCTGCTGGGTGAGGGGACATCAGCTAGGAAAACCAACTCTACCAGCCCCGGAGTGTGAAGCAACAGTGCCTGCCTGCTTGCCAAGACCAGTGTGCCCTGTGAGGAAGAGTAGAGTGATGGAGGGAGTGAGGTCCAGTTGGGAGCCCTCTCGTAAGGCATCCCTGTGCGAGGTTATCGGATTCGGCTGTGTGTTGATCAGGTCATTGCCCGTGTTCAGTGTTAGTTTGAGCACTCACGTTTGCCAGGAGAGGGCCGCTGTGGACTGAGCCGGTCTTGCTAAGCCCTTACCCCCATGCGGTGGTGACTCTGTATGCCAAGAGGGCCACCAGTAAAGTTGCTACTGAGAGAAGTGCTGAGACTTCTAGTTGTCTTGACAAGGGTGCTTGTGCCAGAGGAGTCTGCCAAGTTAATACCCTGTACTGTGGCAACCCCTTATGCCAAGAGAGGCTGCCACTATCAATGCTGCCGAAGGAGAGACAGAGGCTTCATTTGGCAGGTTGGACCGCATTGTGATGGAAGTATCCCTGACTAACCACGTGCGACTGCTGAGGACACCATGGATGATGTTGCACTCTGGCAGACTCCAGTCTGGAGCTGAAGAAAGGATTCTCTTGCCCACTCTGCCCCCAGTCTATAGCCAACTTACAGCCTCTTCACTAACTGGGAGCTGCTTGAACAACTGAGAGAACCACTCAGGAGAGAGAGCCTGCGCCGCCAGGTGTTGCTGCATGCGATGCGGGCAGCCCAACCTCTGAGAGCAGAGCAGGGCTCGTGGGTGCTCGCACTGAGGGCTCCAACTACGCCGCTAAATATTCTGTGCTGTGAGAGCGGGTAAGGTGTGAAATGGGCCAGTTGGGCCCCAGGGGGCTTGCTGCTAATGGTGCTGCAGCACAATAGACACTTTGACTAAAACCTGAGTCAAAGGGGAACTCTTGAGTATGACGTAATAGTGAGCATTCCCTGAATGCAGTCACCAGTGAATGGGAAATAACCCTGAACACATTACACAAAGGAGAGTGGGACAGGGATTTACCTGACAAGTACTAGAGCCCGAACCTCAAGAGGATTGTGTTGTTGTTTCTGAATATCGTAATCCTTTGCATGTGCAGAGTCGGAAATAAAAAGCTACTTTTTCATATAAAAGCAAGTATTTGGCTCGACATTGATTTATTGTTTGTACTGTTTCACTTTGAGTTATGAGTCGTGTTCACTGACTTGTATCTACATCAACACCCCCCCCCCCCCAGCCCCGAGGGAGCCTTGACTGCTCGACCACAGCTACCACTGAGAGTCAAGTGCAGAAGGGGTACTTAACCCAGTTGCTCATTATCCATAGTAGGTCGCGCCCCAGGACATCAGGAGAAAGTGGCCTCACCCACCACGGTTGGGCCCAGTAGCTCCTGCGTGCCCCGTGGCACTCTGAAAGGGGTTCTGACGGATGGCAGAGTGCTCCAATGACCCCCCCCCCTAGTTTCTCATGGGCTGTAAAATGCTTTAGTGATCTTCCCTTTTTTCCTAAGGACTGCAAAGTAGTCTAGCCACCTACCCTAATTAATCAGGGGGTAAACTAGCTTAAAGAACCTTCTTATTTCTCAAGGCCTATAAAGTGCTCCATTAACTCTCCCTAGTTTCCTAAAGGCTGTAGAGTGCTTTGGTGGTCCTCCCTTGTTTCTTAAGGACTGTAAAGTGGTCCAGTGACGTTCCCTAACTTTTCAAGGGTTTTAGAGTGGTTCAATGACCCGGTCTAGTTTCTCATTGATTCCCCCATCTTTCTGAAGGACTCTAGTGTTATAATGCTAATGTCCTTTTATTTCTTGTTTGGTGTTCTTGTGAAAACTGTTTTCATATAAGGAGGATTTGAGAGTTCATGGAATATGAATATGTTTTTTGGGTTTTCTTATGGTGAGGTTCCACGCCTCCCCGACGAGAGCTCCAGTAGCGACTCGCACAGGTAAGAGGGGTGAGATGGTGGGGCGGGGTGGTGGGGTTGTCCGAGTGCGGTGCCCGAGCGCAAGGTAAGTGGTTTTATTTATTTATTAAATATTACTTATCCCTTCGTCTGTCAAATTCCAATACCGCCTCACCGCTCCCACCCGTGCTCCGCCTGACCGCTCTTAACTGTGCGATCCACTACTAGAGAGCCCAGGAACCTGTCCCATATACAACCTTCCTGCTACCCCACAAAGGGTTTGAAGAGGAGGCAGTCATTTCTCCAAGGCTCCTGGGGAAGTGCCAAAGAGCCCACAAGCCCATCAAGTAGGAATCTTTATGTGTGCTTATTTCCTGACAGTTGATACTGGCTGCAGGTATTGACTAGGTGGCGAAGAAGAGCTTAATGTGCAATTAAACTTTTATGTCTTCACCAATAGGCACCATTGCGCCCTTCACACTGACATTACTTGTACAGTTCAGGGCTTGATGGACTCCTGGTCCATTTATTTCCTGTTTTTATGCGTGGCACGATACATGTGATGTGTATTAGTTTTATTTAAGTACAACTTTTCCAGTACATACTAAAATAGTCCTTTCTCCGTGTTGACAAACGCTGTTTTGCTGCAGCATCCTTACAAAGTTGCTTGTTACTGTGCTGGCCTCAATTTGCTATAGAGAGTGCAAACATTTTATGTGTTTTTTTAACTAACATGCACATTTATGAACTTAATTTATTTTCCAAATTAAATTATAACGCTTAGAAAGATATTATGGCTGCCCAGTCCTACTTCAATGCGTTTCCATTATTTCCATTTAATAAGCATATATCATAAAACTTTCTAACAAGTGGAGCGTCTCCATAGATCTGTGGCAGAAAATAAACACTACTCAAATGCAAGAGTTATTTCTTTAGAAGCGCAAAATAAAAATAAAACTAATACATTCCTGCGAAATTGCATGTAATCACGCAATGGTATGTTGAGAAAAATTGCATAAAATGCAACAACAGTCAAAAAACACATAATGAGGGGATGAGACCTTCCAAGGCGGCTTCCAAATTCCAATTATTTAAAAAAGTAACTGAATGACCACTTCAAAGATACGACTTTGCTGTCCCTTTAATACTTCACCCACCACACTCTTCCCCAAGTAAATTCACTAACAAGCAGAAGACTGTGTCTAGCGGAAGTGCCGGATTACCGAATAGGCAAAGTAAGCACCGTCCTATGGACCCCGCTCCTTTTAGGGTCCCCGGAACAACGGATCAAAATAATATTGAATTGATCTTAAAAGCTAATTACAATCAAGCTTTCTTAAATTGTTTCCAAAAGATAGAAACAAATGAATCAACTGAAAGAAACGAAAACTTTACATTAAAGACTCTTTAGAGAAAATACTGTATTAATGTAATGTACCCATTAACAACTTTAAGTACATAAACCAGAGACATCAGATTCACATAACAGTTTGTCTCTTAAAAGCTCATCTCCTGGCATCTGGCAGCCTATAAAAAATAGCCGGTGCAAACTACATATGGGTAATACACAGTAGTGATTGTTGGTTGGTAAAATTCAAAACATATTAGGAGAGAATTTGCGGGGGAGGGGTGAAATTTTGACTTCCTAGGGATTTCCACAGGATTTAATCCGGCACGGTCGAGTGGTCCAGATATGCGAAACAAATAGAGCTGGCAAGGCAAAGTGAAAGAGCCTCAGAGAGAAGGAATGGTAGTGATGATTCAAAACAGTCACTCATGGGCCATTAAAAGTCATTCCTCTGTGAGCTGAAAATAAAGAAGTGGGCACAACCCCACAAGGTGAAAAACGAAACTGTATAAAGACAGGTGGATGTTGGTGCTGCGTCCTCATCAGTGTAGTACATGCTTTGCTGCAACTGTATTGAGAGAGAGTCCCATCTTAAAGTGTCCCTTACTGATGTAATCTAGTGTGAGACCCTACACTGTTGAAGGATCCGAACTCCATTCATTTTTATCATGCCAGTGCATTCACTTGTATGAAAGAAGCCACTATGCTATGCTTTCACCAATGCGCACTGTGAAGATGTGCAACAATATACATTACTATGGCCAGGTTCGGACTAGGACAAAAAAATAGGCCCAGGCACCAATATAATAATGGCCCCCATTAGTGAAGCATATAGCTAAAAAAGTGTTAAATCAGGGAAAGCAACAGTAAAAACTGGCCCACTCGGCCCACAACTGCTGAAAAACCAACCCACACTATGGTCTGTCAGACCAACCTATCAGGAACTGCCTGATTGCCCTATAGGCCAGTCGACTCGGACTATGGCCACTCCCTTTATCTGACAAAGACAAAAAAAAATACTTGGGTCAGTCTGTCCCTCTGTGCTGGCTGTTAAAATGCCTTCCACAAACCCACCAAAGTGTAAAAGTAAGGTCTTATGAGTCTGAAAGTTATTAGATTTTCAGTTACAAACAATAATTGTAATTAGAGGTTCCCTGAATTAGAAAAATAAAGGAACAATTACATCCAACTTCGACTGTTCTTTCATTGTTTCCACTTTCTATTGTAATGAGACAAACAAGCACACATTTCTGCATTCCTATGCAAATGGTATGCAAAACGTCATTCTTTTAAATTATTTTGGGAGGAATTCCGCTCTACACTCCTATCGTATACAAAAATTCATGTAGGTTCCTATGATAAGCATGATTCCTTATTTAATCTATAAAGAAGTAGCCCATCACACCCTTCCAACTGAACAACCAAAGCAGATGTTATACAATCCGTAGTGTCGGCCACTTCTCTTTTAATAAGTCCATGTCTGTTTTATAATACCAGATAATGGTACCAGATGACTCCGGGGTGGATGAAAAGAACACTGACTGGCACTACTAGGGCAGTGTTTGCTCTGAACATCATTTGACAAGCATCTGTGTGCACATTTGCATGGTGGTATTTTGTTTTGCTTGGGATGTGTTTTGTTATTTTTGTGCTGCTGTCTTTTTGTGATGCCTCGATAGAATGTGTGATTTTCTTCTGTTGTACAGGCGTTTTTGTGTTGTGTTCAGCTTTGGATGTTGTGTTGAGATATGCCATGTTTTGTTATAATTGTGGTGTTATGCTGTTTTGTGTATGTATCTGTGTTATGTTTATTTTTTTACTTTAGATATGTCAACAAATTCTGCTACATTTCTGACCAAATGCAACACATGCCTTGAAAGTTCATGTGACAAGCAACCATTTAGCAATTTCTAAGGTGGTAAAATAGCGCTGCTCTAGCACTTCAACCACTTAAAACACCAGCCAGGCCAAAACTGTAGCCACGTCCAATGTAAACTATATGTGATGCTGCTTCCTGACTCAACCAACATTCCATAGCAAATCTTTTGGCTATGTGTAATCAAAAATACTATATAACGCATCAATTCAGAATGATTTTTCATTAATAATGGTTGTTGTGCAGACATTTTAGTACAATAAGAATTATACAAATATTTCACATATAAATAATGCAAAAAAAGGAACTGTTTTTAAAAAATTACATGCTTTAAGAAAATCTTTCTAAAGAGGTTCCACAATAAAAAATATTTTTTTTTTTTTAGAGGGCAATCTAAAGTCCAACAAAATGCATTGACAAACATTTCTTCCTAGCATCTCTAAATTACATGCAACAATATCACCAATTCATTAATACTAGTCAAGCGTTCCCTTACACTACTGGGCACTATTTTCATAAATTAATCTATTGTGGAGATTTTGCAAACACATCTAACTTTTGTTGCCTTATAAAATGTAGAACTTCAAGATTGAAAATCATCAGTTTTCTAGCATGATATCTAATGCCAACACGGAATAAAATTGTTTTTACTCCTCTTACTGGTAGGCCTCAGAAAAGAAACTGCACCTGACTGATGTAAACTTTTTCTGATGTAAAAATAAAGGATATTCTCCACACCATCTGGTTGTTTTTTGCAAACAAAGGCTGACCCCAGAAAGGTCTGTTTGCTCTTCCTTTAAAGTGGACTACCTAACAACAGAAAGCTCTCCGCAGCTTAAGATAAAAGATGGAACTAGCCAAACTCCCTATCAATATCCTTCATAGGGTTACAGCAGGAGGAATAACATAGCACCCATACCCGTCCATGAGAACATCCAATGATTTTGCAAGGAGAATGAACCCATAGTTCAGCTCTAAACACAACAACTTTGCCCAAGCAAGGTTTCATAATTGTCCCACCAAAAGTCCTCCATATTCACAATCAAGCATCCAAAAGGGCTTTATAATCATGCCACCCAAACAGGCACTGCCTTATAATGATATTTGCAACTTGCGTCTTCACAAAAGTGACACAACTATAAGTTAAAGGTGAACACTCAATCAACATATTCAGAAATAGGCTATTTTTCATCACCCACCACAAAAACCATAATCATTGTTTTGATCGAATTTACATTCAACTGTTTACTAACATTACAGAGATTAATCTGTTTTAACTATTCTTACAAGCCCTTGAGGGTGTCAAATCAATTAAAGTTGCTTCATTGGAATACATTAGTGGACTAGTCGTCTACTTTTAGGATATTTACCCGAGTCCTACAAGGTCTGAAAGGAAAGTTACTCAAGAAAATACTAAACAAGAAGGGAGAAGGGCACAGTCCTGGCATAAACCATTCTCAATTACCATAGATGCTCAGGAAGTGACCTGACCCACTCATATAGACAACCAGATACTAGCGTACAGCATAAGAAGAGTAGTGAAAAGACCCTTAGGAATACTAATATTTATCCATTTTGCCCTATAATATTAGCATGGGACTCAAATGAATACATTCACTAGGTCCACGAAGGCAAGAATTAAATTTCCTTGGCAGAGCTTACAATATTGATCTACCAAGCGCCTCAAAACAAATGTACCACATGAATAGAGTAGTGATTTCCAAATCCTATCTCATACTTTGACAGCCAATCATGAAGGTGACTCAAAATCCACCTATAGAATAGCTTATCAATTACACTCAAAAGTGAAATGAACTGAAACGACTCCGGATCATTGAGGATAACATTTTTTTTTAAATCACATGATGGAGGCCCGATCCTCAATAGTTATTCGGTGCGGAGGTTACTGGACATGGCTGTCCAAAGAACTTTAAAAGCTTAGCTAAGAGAGCTTCGGAAAGCTTAGCTTATAAGGCAAACTTTTATCTCATTGCAAAGACAAAGACTGTTATTTCTTGGTGTTGTCAGAAATCATAGACTTCAATGACTTTGGATACTGAGTAATCTCACAGAAGTTGTATTTTGCAAATTATGATTGAAAACTCTGCAGCCTGCTATCTCTTCAACATTGAGAAGCATTGGGCGCCCATGCACAGTTTCTTTAACCAAAGCACATGTGTATTCTCCATGCCTCTTATCGATTAGATCATTCTCTGTAGCTGGAAAACAATAAGACTGAGACAAGAAGTCATGATCATTGGAAAGGGGTGATCAAAAATTGCTCCTCTATAATTTGTAAAGGAAATTTCAATGTTCATAGATAATTACATCAATCAGACATCTTAATAAATTCTAAATAACAATTTTCTGTTTAAGTTTCATTTATTGGAGTACTAAAATGCCTTTTTTCTCTTCAGGGTACAACTGACCTATATTAAAGAGATTATAATATGTAAATCCAAATCTCCATTTCACTTTTTAGAGTTAATTTACCGTATCCTTGGATAAGACTTGTAAATCAACTGTGGACACAGGAAGACATATTTAAGAGGTATATGTGGGTGTGAGAAATTAGGATTACCCATTATTATACTACAGGCATTTCGTAATTAGAGCAGTTGTGTTGATACATTTTCTTTAAATCTTTTGTCACTGGAGAAGTGCTGCCTTATCTACTAACTTGCTAAATAATGCATGGTTTGTGAAGCAAGTTTAGATCCAGAGAGTGTCAGAGAACTTTACCCACACAACCAGTATTTCACAGGTCATGTAATGTAATTGTAAGGATACAAAGAATATATTTGAGTTTAAAAAATACATATGTAGTATGAGAGATACACATTGTATACATCAATCATAGTAATACAACACATACTGGTATGTACAAAGACATAGACAAATCAAATAATGTTAATCATTTACACACAAGAGTCAATACAAAGGGTAGTACATTGATCAAGCATATCCAATAGCAGTCCTGATCTCTACCACTCCTGGCATAAAATAGAGAGTACAAAAGAATTGCTAGACTTCAAGACTGTTTATCCAACTAATTAGGTGCAATTAGAGAGCTATGCTTGGAACTCCTAGGTGAAAGCACGAGGCTAATGAGAGGTGATAAGAAAGAAGGATAGGAAAGAATATTTGGATGGAGTTCCAAATTATGGGTGAGCATTCTGTGAATGACTGTTTCAAAGTATCTTAAATGGGGCAAGGTGAACTTCGGTAAGACCAGTGAAAATGGAATTGCCATAGTCAAATCTGGAGAAAAACATTTATTAGCAATTTCATTGACGTCATATCAGGTACATGGGTTTTATTGTATAAATAAGTGTCAGCTGACATTAGAAATTGTTAGCTATGTGTTGATATGCTTGTAAAGAGTAATATAACTTTCTAGAACAAACCCAGGAGATTTAGAGGTTTGACTGATGGTCATTACAATTAAGATGTTTGTGGAGTTCTATCCATTGTGAACCCATGTGGAGGAGGGATAGGGAGAGATTAGAGAAAACTCTGTTTTATTGAGATTCAATATAGGGTGATACTGATATCATGCAAAATTGAATGTTGGCCAGAGTTAGGCTAAGACGGGAGAATGGATAGGGGGCAAAGTTATTCCATTAAAGGTGTGTGCCATCCGTACATTGGCAAGAACATGTGTCAGAGTGATTAATAAAGTCTCTAAGAGATTTAAGATGCACGTTCCATAGAATATGTGATAGAATGTAGCTTTAAGTAACCCCACTTATCATAGTGACTGGGTTGGATAAAGAGTTGCCTACCTTGATCTACTGCGATTGATTGTTGCAGCAAAATTCAAAAAAGTTCTGGACATTTCTTAAAGGATGTGGGTGATAGTTTGAAATACCACTTCCACAACAAGTTGACTCAACAGGATACTTCATAACCATGAAAAATTCCCGACCCACTCTTACAGATTTGCAGGATGGTTGCTACAGTACTACGCCTAGATCTGATCCTAGATTGGATATCATGTAGAGCATGAGTACTCACAAATATATTACCAGGGGCTACAGAGTATGGACTGTAGTGTGCCCGAGGGCCTCATTAATGCAAGCTTGGTGGGATAGGGGTTTTGTGAGAGGTGTTTAGGTGGTCGTAGTGGAAGCAAATAATATTGTGGTCAGTGAGCCATTGAGTTATATGGATTGTTGCATTCCACACTGTCCTCTAAATGGAGCCCATAGTCTCCAATAAATAGATTTGACAATACTGTGTTATGCTGTGTCTGAATTGCTAACCCTTTACCGCACTTTAGCCTTGAGAGAGTCAAGTATAACAAAGAAGAAACTTGATGGTTGCGTTGCTATGAAATAGAATTGCACAATGTGAAACCAAAAACCTAGTATCAATCCTGGCTTCCCCGCTTGACTAAATTGTGTGAACCTAGGCAATAGTCTACTTTTATTTTGCCTCCTTTTTCTTCATTATGACATAGAAGAGCTCCTTCAAATACACAAATTCAGGCTATACACTGTACAAAACTGTCTTTGTTGTTTGATTTAATAATATGTACTACATGTGTAATAACAACCCAGGCCACACAGAGAGTTCCATGTGACAACTGATTTGCCTCTTAGTTCACTGTTGACATTGTTGCCCGGATAGGAGGAGGCATGAATGTTTCTATATTCATTTTAGAAAATTGTCTGGTTTTAAAAAGATTCTTCTGAATCACTGATATAATCTGATGTACTGAGGTAATACACGTCTGAAGGTTAATGAAATACACTTTATTTAATTCTGAAGAAATTGCATCATATTTTTGCACATTTGTTTTAAAAATTAATGTGTTCTTAAAGCTAATTGGTGCAGGGCACCTTATTTGCCTCTTCTCTTGTACTTCAGTTAATGTGTAAATAAACGCTTGCCCAGATATTTTATATCTCTCTGAATGTTAATGCTGTCTCAAGTAAACAGCAGTCCGGTGCAGTCGTTCAGCCGGGGGCTGCGTGTGAAGGTCAGGAGGGCCGCATGTGGCCCCCGGGCCGTAATTTGAGTATCACTGATCTAGAGAGTTATTGTTATTGCCAAAGTGTTTCAGATGATTGTTAACATAACTTTCAATAGCTCTTATGAAAAAGGGGAGGCCAGAGACTGAACAGAAGTTTTTAAGATCATTAAGTCTGGTAGATTGTTATGAGACGTGACAAATGCACAACTTCTTGCAGTAAAGAAATTCCCCCCTGAGAGAGGGTGAGATTGATACCGTTGGTCCAGTGAGGTCGTCGATGCATATGCAGATCTTTGATTATGGTAGCCAGTATAAGATCAAAAAAATGGGCAGGGTGAAAAGAACAGCCAGTGAAATGTGATCAGCCATCTAAACGCAACATAGACAAGACCATTAAAGAACTTTCCCATTCGGGTGATTGAAAGGGTATGAGGGCATAACAGAAGTGATTAGATCCAGGTTAGAACAGTTTCTATGATTCCTACCTCAATTAAAATACTGGCAGAGGAGCTGGATGGCCGACTATGTTGAAAGCAGCTCAAAGATCTGACCTACAAGTGTCTGCACTGATATCAGAAGCCATCAAGTAGAAGAATCTTTGTACTCTTGCCAGTGCCAGAGCCTCATTTGGGTCCAAAACCTAATTCTCTTTCATGAAGCATTGAGCTGTGCAATAACCGTGTGCTCAAGATTTTTGATCAAGATGAAGAAGGTGTGTTTTAACTTGGAGTGTGATGTCAGATGGCACTATACAAGAAGTGGTGTGCCACCTTAGACTTTTTTGGGGTGCTAGAAGCATGCCATCCCCTAGAAAGTAAGATCTATTACTGCCTGAACTTTGTAAATTTGTCCTCTTTACCTAAAAGTATACAAAGTAGACTAGGATCCAAAGCACAATTTACCCAGCAATAATTAAGTCTCAATTATATAAAATGCTTAAAATTTCCAAAACAGTGCTTGACACTGAAACTTAAAGATATGTAATCGTGCTACTCACGTTGACAGCCATCCTTCTTCTCCTCATATCCAGGTCTACAGACACAGCGACCAATGGGCACCAGCCAGCCTCCATCAGCACTGCAGTACATCTTGGGGGTGTCCACTTCCACTGAGTTGTTGACGCATTCTCCTCGCACTTCTACTAGTGTTGAGTCGCCACCAGTGACAGTATCGGAAAACTCAGCCAAATTGAGAACAGTTAGAGGACATCTCTTGTAGAAGATCCGTACAGACACCAAGGCGATGCAAGCTCCCACATCCTGGAAGGCCAGATAGAAACCCTTTTTGTTCAAGTTGCTGATGTCGCGGACCTCCGTGTTTAGCTTCATCACCCGATCACCCACGTCAACTTGAGTGAAGCTTTCATCAGCGGCAATGGTGTCAATCTTGACATACTGGCTCTCCTTTATGAACCAGAGGTTACTGTTGCTGGATTCATAGTAATACATGTTGAAGGTCTCCTTGCAGGTGCCCGGTACACCAGGCAGGCTATTGCAATCCCGTAGGGTGAACTTGATTTCAATGTATACACGCTGAGCCCCTTCCCGGGGAATCCAGCTAGTCCGCAACCAGTTGTTCTGGTTTGCTTCCATTACATTGCACACCTGGTAAGTTCGCATGGGGGTATTCAACTCATCCATAACACTGATTTCTTCCCACTGCTCACCAGGAAAGTCAGAAAGCAAGGAAGGAAAAAAAGACACAAGTCAAATACACTGGGAAGAACACTAACAAAATACAATAACAGAGCATAATTTATTTAAACATTCCTACACATTACTAATGGTTAACTTGTCCTTTTACTTCTAATTATTCCTTCACAATACAGGACTGTCTTGGTGGTAAAGGTTTGTCACTTACAGACCTACATGTATGCCTAATTTCATTGATAAGTGAATAGCATAATAAATACAAAAAAACATTTTGATGGAAATGTATACAAAACACAAAATATCTGTGTGGATAGAAGCTGAGTTACCCTCTGCTGTTTTATTCATTAACGTAATTGCAGGGTATAGACTTTTTGCACTTGACTATCATGGTAGTTAGGGTGAGCAGTCAAAGGCTTCTTGGGGAGGTAGTGTGGGGGACAAGAGCCGATAACTCAACAGTCAACCAACAGACACAATAAGGTATTGTTCAGCACAGTGCTCATCTTTTAGCTAAAATAAATTAGTTTAATTTCACAGCAAAATGAAACACTATACATTTTAATAGGAACTGCAGTTACAGGGTTGTAAACTGATGTTATGTTGCTCACCAAAGCCCTTCATGCCCTTTTTGGTACTCTCTCCCAACTCTTACTGATTGCTAATGTCCATAGTCCTCAGTATATTGTGGGGATAGGAGCTAATCGGATTACTTCACATTACCCAACTGATCACATTCACAACCCAGTTCAACGGTCACCCCTTGAGTTCACGTTAGGAAAAAGCCTTAAGCACAAGCAGCAGCTTATTTTGTAAATTGTAGCCTTTCATTGCAGGCTAAGTCACGTTTTTACCTGCTGGATGACATCACAGCTCTAGCAGTATGGAGGTGGGGGTTGTGTAAACACCCTCACAGTGGTGACTTCACCTCCGGTGGTGCTTTAGTGGCGACTTAGCATCTTAACAGGGACCACTTGGCAGAGACCGAGCAGCAGGTCTCTGCCGTAGCACTCTCATCCGCTGACTAGGTGCAGACAGGTGTACAGGTACTGCGGTTGCGCACCTCTGAAATAAGTGGTCTATGATGGCTTTATTCAGCATATGCGGCCTCCGGGATGATGAGAGCTTCTGCTTTAGTGGCAATGCAGCTCCTCTTCCTTACATGGGCAGTGGCAGCACTGGTCTCTCAGGCTCATAGCAGATTACTGGCCGACTACGGAGTGTTGCCAGTTCTCACACATTATGGTGTAGGTAACAGTGGGAACTGCACGGAGAAACCAGGGAACCCCCTGTTAGGAAAGGCGCTCCTGGCTTCACTCTCTCTTGTAATCAAATGTCCTTGGGTGTTCCGTATTCCTGGAACATTCTACGCTTCTCCTTCTGGAGGACCAAGTACTCTCATTCCCTTTGTCAGCAGTCTGGCAGTCTTTTAGGTACCTAGTCAACCCTCAGCTCCTACAGCACAAAATGCAGCCCTAGGGTGATGTCCCATCACCTCTGGGACACTCACTTTCTGTCAGACATGAACCCCGATTACGGATTATTATAATACTCTGTGGATCACGCGATTCCTTCAGCAAGAAGAACTAGGAACTGGAACCAAATGGGGTGAGTTGGAACCCAACTTTTATTTCAATTTTGCAGACCTGGGAAGCAGATCCACTGTCCCGTCCTTCAGAACGGTCTGAGCTAGTTCCATTTCTTATGTAATTTAGAGGCTGCTCTCCGGGCACATTCCTTGTGTAGGATGATGGCTCTCTTAGTCACTAGCACTGGGATGGGCTCCAGGCAGGATTATCCAAAACAAGTGCATAATGAAGTGTGAGAACTTTGCACCAGGCTGTCATCAGCCCTCCAGAAGGAACACTTAGGGACAAACAAGAGTACAAACCCTACCTAGATGATTGTTGGTCTTCGAAAACAGAAACCGCAGTCCTTTTGCTACCAAGGTCCTCACTGAATTTCTAAGGGAAGCTCTGTCTCCAACCCCCCCTCACTACAGTCTTGAGATCCCCCCCCCCCCACCACCAGTCACAGAAATACAGCCAATGCACTCCAACTGCCTTGTGAGGCTGCCCCATCCTTCAGGCATCATGCTAAACCAGGGGCATATTTAATGTATCCCACTGGAAACAGTACTCAGACTCTACCACACTATAGGTTCTGTAAACTCACTGCACCTATACTCATGCAATGTTATCATAGGGTGTCACATTACAACAAAATGTGGGATTGATCTGTAGACCGCACTCTCTGACACATTGGACCATTCACAAAACACGGTAGTTGCCACACCACTTTACATGATACACCAAGGACAGGGACAGTAGTCCTGTGCACACTATGGGGCGCGTTTGGTCCCTGCTCCAGGTCACAGAGCAGGTCCTGGACCTGACATTTCCAGGAACAGGCCTAGAGCTCTGCACACACTAAATGAGTGAGATGCCAGGAACAAACAAAAAAACACAGGACAGTAGTTTCATACAAAATCGGGCACTCATGGCAGTGGTAGAAAGGTGAGCGGTAGAAGTCGAGTGGCTTTGCATTAGGACATAAGTGGCAGAGTACCACCAATAATGACCCCAGGCCTGTGTGCGCCAATAAAGTCTGTCAGGATCAGCCACTGGCGCAAAAGGCCAACAAGTGATGGATCGATCATGGAAGTGATGGAATCGCTCATGGTGGCTGCAAGCGGGTCATCATGTTTGTGTGTCTGTCTTTGTATGCATATGCAGGGAGATGCTTGCGTTCCTCCTCAGCTAGGCTGGTGAAAATACCTAGAGTCAAGAAAGTCAGATCGGGCGGCAGAGCCTTTGGTGTATCAGCTGCCAGACTTTGGAATGAGCTTCCGCTGGAACTGAGACAAGTCGGGGACCTCCTCCCCTTTAGGAAAAGACTAAAAAACTTGCTTTTCCCCATTGTCTAGCTGTTGCCTGCTCACCGAGGGATCTCCCACAATCTATGTACTTGTGTTGTCAGCGCCAGGATGCCTGCCAGGTGACATTGTGCTTAATAAGTGTAATAATTATAATGATCACGAGCATATGAGTGGGTCTTTCCATACATGCTTGTATATGTCTGTGTGTGTGCGCGTTTGGGTCATTTTTTCTGTGCAGATTAATGTAAGAGCAGTTTATCTATTAAAAATTGTATACTAAACAAGCTAATTTTTAATTAATTTCTGGCTGATCATTGATTGATAATTCACGCTTATTTGCTGTTATGGCTCATTGGCTGCCAGAGCACCTTCTTTCTGGAATTTAAGTAATTTTTTTTGTCCTGCGTGGAGACGTTTTATAATCTGCATTGATAACTTTTAACAACCGTAACATTATATACAACGGCTTCTGGCGCTTGAGCGTTCAGGGTAAATGTTACCTAGTTGGGACTTTCAGCCTCTATGCTCTGTATGTGAAGATATCTCTGCTGTCTAGGGGCCTTGAGATCCGGGTAACTATAATTTCGCCATTCGCTGTCCCAAGAGAATTTTAAGCCACACAACATAGTTGAGAATCAACCAGGAAGGGGCCGGTGGGAAAAGGAAATGAAGTGGGATGTAAAGCGAAAGGAGATGCTTCATACATTTTCCATACCATGAGTGTCGGAGCTAACTGTAAAACCTATTGGATTATAGACCATTTGTTTGGGAAATTTCGGTGTAAAATTTGGCTAGTTTTTTTAAGTTCTTGTGGGACATAGAACATCGAATCACACCTTGGGTTGAATGGGAAAGCTCAGCAGCCCATGACGTACTGAAATATCTCACGTGTTTCCCTTCAGAACTGCCTGTAAAATGTATATAGGGCCTGATTCACAAAGGGCCTCCGCACACGTGCCGGCGGCCTCCAGTCATGGTGGGACCTCCATCCTGCAGTTACCCACTGCAGGGGCCCCGCCACGGGTGCGCCCCCCCCCCCCCCCCCATGATGTGGGGCCTCTGCCACAAGTGCGCACCCACTACCCCCACTCCCGCCACGCCACGACGTGGGGCCTCAGTCACGAGTGCGAAGACCCGTTGTGAATCAACCCCACAGTTTATTGCCAATTTATGTGGGAAATCCTTAGTCACCGTTTTTGATAAATAAAATGTTTACCCGGGGAAGGATCCCTACACATTCATACTGTTAAGGACCGAGCTTGTTTGTTCCATTCAATTGAAACAAAGGTATTTACATCCCCCCGTTTGAAAGTTCACCAGATGCCACTGCCCATCACCTGTATGCAGGCAGAGGGGCGGTTCTGGTTAATGAGGGCGAAGCAGGCGAGGGGGATAAACAAGGGTAATGAAGCCCAGAGTGGAGGGCAAAGGCATTGCAGGCTATGGAGGAGTGTGAGGGTGGAGGAAATGATGTCAAAGAGGGAGTGCAGAGGTCATGCATGCATAGAGTGCAGAGGTAACCCAGGTCATGCTGGAGTCCTTATTTGTTGCTGACCCCAATGGGGGCAGGGATTTCTTAGACAAGCTGAAGAAGCAATGCTACAGGTCACGTCGGAGGGCAGACCGAGGGATTGGGGCAGAGTTGGTGCAGGACAGATGGGGAGCATAGGTATTGCCCCTGAAGTGATTAAATACAACAGAATGGGGAAAATGCAAGCTTCAGTGTTTGATCAAGACCGAGCTCGCTGCATATGTAATGCAAGCCTTTCACTATGGAAAGGAAGAGTTTACGGAAGATGCTGGCCAGTGCTCACACATGTATAGCTGCTATGCATTCAGACATCAGTCCTTCCCAGAATAGTACTGATTTCAGTGACCTAATGTTAAGCCTCTGATGGTGGATCTTCAACTTACTTTTAGGTTGGGCGAACCTTGTGCTGTCTGGTTGCGAATGACTTATCGTGTACTTACAATGGGCTTAGATCCTGCTCATTGCTTACCATTGAGTAGCTTTGTTATTACTCTCATTAGCTTGCTTTAATTTGTTGCCTTGTATTAGTTTGCCAACATTTTCTGTGCCGATTCTTCTCCTGGAGCACGTCTCTTTACTTGTGTCCTCCCACTGCTTATTTTTTGGGAACTATATTTGTTTTGGTGCATGTGTTTCCAGCTGTCTCCCTCATGAACATTTCTTCACCCCTCCACTGAGCTTTGTTTTGCGCTCTCCTGTCCTTGTGCTTCTCCCTGCACCCATCGGTGTTGCGAGTGCCCTCATGTGCTTCCCCGTGTTGCTTTCTTATTTGTGTACTTCTCTTTCAAATTCAGCTTTTCCTACCCTCACTTGCTGCCCATTGCTACCCCGAACACACTCCCATGCCACTTTGCTGCACCCTATCACCCTCAGCTCCCTATTGCTGTCCCCTCCCACCACTGTGTTTTTTTTATTTGTTTATTTATTATTTGTGGAGGCCCAGGCAGCAGATTGCTGTCGGCCCATATTCCTTAAAAGTGCTTTGGTGCTACTTCTATTTTTTATTTACCAGTCCATCTCGGTTTAGTAAATACAAAAATTGCCCCCGCGTCATTTTGTAACCGCCAATGCATAATAGAGTATATGCGTGCTTAGAAATTAATGCGGTTGCATCATCACACTTTTTTTTTTAACATTTTGCGATGCTGCACAGCATCATGCTGATGCTGTAGAGCAGTGATACGCAAAGTACGGCCCAGGGAACGCTTGCGGCCCTCTCGACCTTTACATGCGCCCCCCCCCCTAGTGATTAGTGAACAGCAGCAAAAGCTGCGGCTGATTTGCTGAGCAATGATATTAAAAAAAGAAAAGTGTTAAATAAACGAGCAAGCATTTATTAACCTGCAAATAAATGCATTCCCGTTTATTTCCCATTTTTTTTAGACCTCTTTACACAATCCAGGACCCACTCAGACCCCTATTATCACCCTGCTGGAATCAGTGCGGCCCTCGGTCACACCACAGACCGTACTTTGCGGCCCCTGGGAAAATGTTTGTGAGTACCCATGCTGTAGAGCATGGCTAAAATCATTGGCAAAGCAAAAAGATTCCAAAAGCTAGAACTATTGGCGTTGCCAATGCTTGTTTTTGAGGACTCCATGGAACATTTTCCCTCTCTATTTCCTTCTTACACTATGCTCAATCTCGGCACTTCCTGAGGGCAAATCATTCAAAGATCTCTCCTTTAAGGTTGTTTTAAGTTCTTTAATTATTTGAACTTGGGGAAGGTGAAATTGTGAACATTTACCTTTATATAATATGTGAAATTTCCATGAAAATTACCTAAAACTGTGTGTGCACACAAAGTGAATTGCGGGGGGCATGTGCATGAAATCTGAACGCAAGGAACACCTCGTGCAGAAAAGTCATATGATACACTGGCTGAAGACTTTTGCAAGAAAAAATGTCTTATGCTTGCGGCACACATCAGTTTCAGAATTCCCATGACACATCTTCTAATCAAAATAGTACCCCTTAGGAGAATATAACGCGAAAAAGCACCAACTGCAACACAATTTTAAAAGATGCACAAATGCATGAAGCCCTATAATTGTGAATTATGCAAGATTATGTTGATGCAACAACCAACCAGTAGAAATATGCATCTCCCTTGTCTCAAAGGCAGCATTAGGCGTCATGAAATTGCCTTTTTCTTGCTTCATAATTTAGTCATCCCTGCCACATAACCGGATGCTCTATTGCCGCATAATCCACTGTGGCTGTGGTTATGTCATGCTGCAAACATTTGTATAGCACATTTCTACCATTTGCATAGTCCTGTAGTGCTCTCTGGGATTCTGTGTCAAATCATAACTTTACCATCAAGTGCATGAGCTCGGACATTTCCCCATCGTGCACATAACAATGGATTTAAACCATATCAACCATATTTGTATTTTTTTTTTTAAATGGGCAAAGAATGACATTTTGCTCAGAATTTGATTTTTAGCAGGTTCTGTATATGAGACGTTCCCCAGGTACAGAGAGTAGGTGTATTCATCAGCTGGCCATACTCACAGGGTATCATGAAAGTAAATGTGGGTTAGAAACCATACTCACCCCCTCAGGCGGATACGCAACCCAGCCCAGGTCTCCAAGGGCAGACATGGAGTCCAGCAGGGTAACTGCGAGAAAAGAGAAGGCAAAGGTCATCAGAGCCCAAAGTTTACCCTCAGCAGGAAATCACAGGCTAACTCAAGCCATCTGCAGCCTCCCCGGGGACCACATGGACCCCAGCAGCCCATATAACCCCCCCCCTTCTTCTAGAATTACACCCAAAAGCAAGGGGAAGTGAAAGACACGTCACAACCGTTTCTAATTATGGCTTCCTGTTATTGACGCAGTATCCTGCTTCAACTGGCCCGGTATCAGTTCGTCCATCTTCTGGGGGAGTCAAAGCACAAACGTAAAGCACATGGCGGCCACAGTCACCCAGTGGAAGGACTGGAGGAGAGGGGCAGAGAGGGCAAATGGGTGGGAAGGGAGAAGGAAAGATGGAGATAAAGTGATAGATAGAGCTGGAGAGTGGTGTTGAGAGAGCGACAAAGGTGGTTAGAGAAAAAGAGAAGCAGAACGAGAGAGTAAGTGAAAGAGGACAATAGAGACGGAGCGAGGTGGAGGGAGTAAAAGATGGGGGCCACCGAGGGAGGATAATGGAAAGGAGAGGACGAGAAAATGAGAGAAAGTAACATGGAGTCAGACACACACACACACACACACAATGGGTAGTCATGTGCTGCCCTAATTTTAAAGGAACAAGAAACTATTGCTCTGGGAAATTCTCACTCAAGATCACATTAGCAAAGCTGGAAATTAACACAGGGTTCTCAACCTTCTGTGAGAGAGCACAGGCCTGGTAGAAAATGAAAATGAAAATGAATATTAAATAAGTGTACTGAAACAATACAAGTAAATCCGTAAAGCTGTGGTAACGTGTTTACCCACAAATCATGACGTAAAACAATACAAAACTGAATTGAACTGACAGAGACATAGAGAGAGAGGAAGAAACAAGAAGGGAGGGGAAGACAGGAAGAGTAGGAGTGACAGAAGAAGAGAGCTAAAGAGAAGACAGGGAGCGAAACAAGGGAGGAAGAAAGCGAAAAAGAGAGTGATCGGGGTTGGATATAAAAATGTGAAAGGTTTGATAGACAGAGTTAGTGAACAGAGGAGGCATTGTGAATTGTGACAAGAAGATGAAGACAGGCAGCAAGTGAAAGAATAAAATAGTAACCTAAAGTCAGGCGGATAAATACAGTGGTGCAGAGGGGATACAAATGCACAAGAGAGGGAGCCAGTGATTGGATTAAAAAGTAAAAAGAGAACGAAAGAACAAATTAACAGAGATATCTAGGAGTTTCTGAAGGATTAGCTAGAGGGCACCGTGTACACAATATACATAGCAATGATTTTTTATTTTCAGTTACATTGTGATACCTTCGGGAACTTAATGGTAACTTTTGTACTTAAACGGGGGTGGCATAATTAGATAGAAGGCAAACAGAAGTGTTCAGCTTATAAGGTAAGAAAGGCGCGATGTAGCAAACTGATGATATAAGTAAAGATAAAAAGAGAAATAATGAACAGAGAAGAAATGCAACAAACATTGGCATTGTCAATAGGTAGGTCTTATGAATTCACTGTCAAGCCAGACCTAAAAAATCCATGTACATTAATGATGGGCTCCTCCTATCTGTGCTGCTGCAGAGAAAAACACCATGCATTATCTAGTTATCTAAGAGAAAAACACCATGCATTATCTAGTTATCTAAGAGAAAAACACCATGCATTAGCTAGTTATCTAAGACATTTTAAATAGCATAACAATGGCATGTGTGGGCTCCTTAACCTCTTCTGTGCCCATGACGAGATAGTCTCGTCATGGAGCACGGTCGCGCTGTGCCCATGACGAGACTATCTCGTCATGAAACCCGCCCACTAATGAAACGCCCGGCACAGGAGGGGGAAAGGGCGTGGCACAGAAGGGGTTAAAATTCAAGCTCCTGCAGCTGGATAAACACAATAATCACAGCTGTGTGAAAGGCAAGCATTTTTTTGTGGAAACACACAACTTCTGTCCAATCAAGGCATGTACTCCTAGTGCTCAACATGTGGGCGGGGCCAAAGCCCCTTTCGTGGTGGTTCTGACATAATTGTGTGGTGACAGCTATGCTGTCAAGCCAGACTATAACAAGCACTGGTAATGCCGATAGGTCTGACTTTAAAGGAATGCTGCATGGTAATGTGAAGCATTACAAGTAAATAGCAAGGGAATACATGTGTATTTGTGCAGATGCAAAAGACTGTAGACTAATACTGGTGAAGTTAAAAGACCAAGTGACAGTTGAACCTTCAAGCCAGACCTAAACATATCTGTAGGTTAATGACTGCCCAACCCCATCTGTGCTGCTGCCAGAGAAAAACACCATAATTTTTCTCAATATCTAAGACACTTTAATAGCTTTACAATGTTATGTGTGCGCCCCTAAAAGTTCAAGCTCAGGAAGGTGGATACATAAACAAAATAATCACAGCTGCGTGGAAGGCAAGTACGTTTCCTGTGGAAGCACACAACATCTGCCCAATCAAAATATGTAATCATGACTCATCATATGGGCGGAGCCAAAAGCCCTCTCTAGTGTTCCTCACATAGTTGTCTGGCAAAAGCTGCGCTGTCAAGCCAAACCATAAAAAAGGGCACATCCTCAATAGAGGATGCGTGAGAGAAAGCATTGCATGTATAGTCTTATAATGGCATTCTGGGGTCATGACAAACCAAGAATTCTCCAAATGTCACATAACCCTGAGAATGCATAATAAGAAAGTATTTTAAGGCTACCCAGAACGCAGTTTTTTAATATAACACCATTCTTGTTTTACATTGTTTTATGCAAAGATACATTTTAATTGGTAGCGAAGGCATAGTTCCTATGAATTAAAGATTTAGTAACTAATGGTAATCCTGAAATAAAATGTAAAATACAGGAAACATTATCATAATCTTTAAAATGTACACTTGTATGCCGCAACAAATTACTCATCAATCGTTATAGCTCTCAATCTGTTGATGCTGTGAATAAAATAAGAAAAAACCCCTGCCATGGACCAGCTCCTTCAGCTTGACCTTGAAATGCATTGTGGGTCATAGAAGTGAACCACAGGGAGTAAATTGGGGGTAGCAAGGGATAGCAGCTGCTACCCCTGCTTTGTCCTTTGGTACTCCTGGTGCTTCCCCTCCTAGGTCTGGTCTCTGGGCATCAAGAAGTCAGTGACGTGAGTAAAAAGTAAGTAGGGTAGTAAGGGTCTCATTATGACCCGTAATTCTGATTCAGTCGCTAACAGGAGTTACTGGGCAGATCAGGGTTACAAGGTTAACTGTAAGTCCTTGGGTCAAGAGTATATAACCGGGTGACTGAAGCTACAAAAAGCAGACACAAACTCCAAGTAAAATGCCAGTCAAAAAACATGCGAGAATCAACGTGGAAACATCGATTCCTCCATGCCATCACCACAAAACCCTACAAAGAAGAGTCTTTCTGCTGCTGAAGTTCCTGAGGCCCCATTATTGACGACTCTGAGAATGGGAAAAATCAGACAGAAGGGGTTCTAAGTAATCATGGACCCATGAGGGTTCAATTTCCTTCTACGGCACCCATTCCTTAATCTTTTCAAGCCTCTCGCCAAGAAATAGGAGTGTCCGCAGATCCCCCCCCCCCCACCCCAGCACCTTGAGACCCTCACAAGTGAGTAGTTTGCCCTTCATAACATTACTGATTGATTGTTGCACTAAGATTGGAACAATGGGTCAAGCCCTGTCATGTCATCTGGAAAAAAGGTGTTGAGAGAGGGCTCAGGGTCAATGAGATGTATTACTTCTTCTATTCCTGGCATTTTGGTAACTTGACGTCCGTGGTACAGTCGGCCTTCTTTCACTCAAAATAAGGATAGATTAGGATTTATACTTCAAACCTAGCAAGCTTGCGACCTATGCATATAAGATTGAAAATGACAAAACATTCCAAAAGCGTACATGACGTCACTGGTGATACCATCGCGAGAGGACGCCATTTTCTGCTCAGCCCAGCTAAGGGAAGGATATGGGATATTAAACCATGTGTTTTGTGGAGGGAGAGCCTTCTGTCCATGTGTTCAAAGTGAATTAAGTTTTCAATCTCTGTTTTACGCGATGACAGTACTTTTAATTTGCGCAGATTTAAGGGCTGTTCCTAACAGTTTGTGCAGACGGCGACGGTCGTTTCCTCTTGTAAAGCACGGTTGCTTCGAGCTAATTAGTACGAGAGTAATTCTAAACAACACGGACCTGCTGCATCTGCTTCCTTTAAAATCTCCACGGGTTGCAAATCTCCGGTTTAATGAGAGAATTTTACATGCGTGAAACAGGCCTGTGTCTCGCGGAACACGAGGGAGCCTCCCCGATTGGCTGCTAATGTCCCGCATTCTAACAATGGACAGGATCTCTCTGAAATGAATATACTTTCCCGCGACGCGCGCGCTCATTTTTGTCGCCCCAGGCACCGTGGCATTTAATTGGATTACCCCTACACTCCCCCCAGACATGGGGAGGGGTATTCTTTGCTGCTCATATGAGAAATTTGGAGTTCTCCGCAGGTGATGTCTTAGAAAATATCTTGCTATATTATTGTCCTAAACACAGCTCAAAGGTACCTAAAATCTATCTGAAGGCGATGCCATTATTCTAAATCTCCCTATGCTAATGTCAATCATGGACTCCTGGACTGGAATGGCATTTACTCTATGCCTGTGTTTATTCCGTTTTACGCTTGGGTCTGGGTGAAGAGACAGAGATAGCCAGACATGGAGCTAATGAGTCAGACAGAAAAGGACTGATGTTTGAGAAGTCTGTGTGCATGGTAGTGCCAGTCACCATCCAGGACAGAGACTTGGGTGTGTGGCTGCAGCTCACATTCTAATTGGGCACTTATTGCTGTGTCCTTCCACCGTGGAGCGAGTTCCATCAACCTTCCTAATCTTCCTTCCCTCCCCTTCCTCTGTCTCAAGATCTGCCCACATCTTGTAAAGTCAGGCTGTGTCCTGGGAGTACTCTGATGTCATGAGTAGACTGGAGGCAACTGAAGCTCAGTATCTTCTTTTTTTTTTGGGGGGGGGGGGGGGGGGGGGAGTTTTATATAGCAACAACCCGACCCGAAGGTATCAGAGCGCTTTACATGAGCACCGGTTGCATTACAGACTGACACATTAATTTTGTTAGGCATGGGGGAGTAATTTTCCCAGAATCAGAGGATGATGAGCGTCCCTGCCGAGACTTAAACCCAGGAAGATTGTTCTCCTACCTGGCTGACAAGACGTGGAACTCCCTCCCCACCCACCTACGACTTACAAAGGACCATCTCTCCTTCAGGAAGCACCTCAGGACCTGGCTCTTCGAGCAGTAGCAGCTCCTCCCCCCCCCCCCCCCAGCGCCTTGAGACCCTCACGGGTGAGTAGCGTGCTCTATAAATGTTCATGATTGATTGATTGATTGAGTTGCCCAGCTCCGAGGTTGATCGCTCTAGCCGTTAGGCCACATCCTCCTCCCTATTAAAAATCATACTGCGTTTTCCCGCCATGCACCTCAGTGGATGCTATACCAGCTCTTCCATAAGGCAACGTAAGGAGGCACCCTCAGGGAGACTAACATTAAGTGCTGACAAATTACAAAAGGCAATAAACATACCATATTTATTAGCAGTCAATGAACGCTCTAGTGGCAAAAACCTTTTTACTTTGAATGCTACAAATCAGTACCCTGTTAATAACCGGTGTACTCCAATGACTTAGCAAAGAAAATAAGATTTTAATTGCCATTGCCTATTACTGGGTGTCAGGAAACACAGGGTGCGGCACAGCATCATGGGCAATTCGTGGTAATAACACTTCCATGTTTGGTAATGACAATTCCCTGTTTAGCAGTTTCAGTAAAACATTTGCATTCTCA
Source organism: Triturus cristatus (assembly GCF_964204655.1). NCBI lineage: Eukaryota > Metazoa > Chordata > Amphibia > Caudata > Salamandridae > Triturus > Triturus cristatus. The sequence continues at coordinate 722,077,293 of NC_140594.1, read as the reverse complement.
TTGTCATTGACTATGCAGACTCTGGCCTAGGTGAGAAGAGGGAGGGACAGCGATACATGAGATGAGGCAGTTCTAAATCAGCAGTTACTGAGTACTTGTTCCAGCAGGAGAGTCAGCATCCACAGTGCAAGGATTTTCAGCACTCAAGGATGAATGCTGGCTGGTCTCTGCAATACCGTTAGTCAAGAAAAGAAAGATCTCCCTTGGATCTGTATATGCCAACAATCATTCACACACACAAAACTTTAAACAAATAGCAGGGTAAGAATCGGCATCAACGAAGCAAGAAAGCTACTTGATCATGAATTTATTAAAATTAGTCACAATGGTCTCCCACAAAGCGAGCAGTTGTACACATCGGTTAAAAAACAATTGTTAAACAATTTATCAAACATATAAACAAATTAAAAAATCAGTGGGAATTTACATATGAATCAATGACACATAATGTAACAAAGCACCAACAGTAGTAATCACTATCAGTACACAGTTAGACAATTCATAAAAAGGAAAAAATTGGGAAGAAAAGGGAAATGAACAGGAAAATTATTCCTACTCAGGAAAGAAAATCGCTTAGTCACAGTCTAATGGGTTGTGATCCCAATGGTATTTTGATTATATTACATATGTCGCACAACCCCTATTGTCATAGATTTTGTCCGATTTCCTTTTGTTAGAGCATCGACGCGTTTCGGTAGGCCACAGTTTATAGCCAACACCTTCCTCAGGATTGTTTGCTGATCCCAATTTAGTAATATTAAAATCTTATAAATTCCTTTGACTTGCATAAGTCATAGCACCACAGGGCTAGTGTTCCGTCGGTAGACTCATGGACAATAATCACATGAGAGTCTGTTACCAATTATATCCTTAGAACAGCCAGGTTATATCTATACACTTCCTCGACTGGGGTATTCTAAGTATGAAGGAATCGTCGGTCGTTATCCTATGAAATATCTTTAAAAATTCAGACACCCTTCCGGCGTGGTGAAGATAAAAAACTCAGATCCAGTACGTCCCTTAATAGGGCTCAATACTGTCCGCAAGTTGGATACCTTCAAGTAAAAAAAAAAAAAAAATGGTCTCTGCAATACACCAGGAAGAGAAAAATTCTTTTTTTTGGGTCTTTTGCTGTTAAATCAGTGTTTCACTTGGTTGTGCCTCAGGATACTTCTTTAACATGCCTTGTAGAACTCATGGCCATCACTGTCGATTAGAGACCTGGGGCCATATTCACGAGAGCGTTGCATCACATTTGCACCATGCAATGTGGTACATGCGTGACACACACCTTCAAGTCAGATTTTTAAAGCCACTTTGCGTGGTTCCAAAAATCTGGAGTAAAGTAACGTAGTGCAAATTGCTGCGTTGCTTTACTCTGCACTAGGGAGGCGTCCCATGGGCGTAGCGTGGGTGTTCCCACGCAACTCCCTTGATTTTTGACGCTTTCCCAGTTTTACAAGATAATGTAAACCTGGGAAGGCGCCAAAAAGATACGCCTCCCCTGGAGAGGTGAAACGAGAAAAAATATCTTTATTTCTCCTCGTTACTTCCTCTTTCTAGGTGTGCTTCATCCTGCAGCACCCATAGAAAGAGGAATATGGCTCGGAGGATTGTTTTTGTGCAGGAAGGTGCCCCTTCTTACAAAAAAACAATCCTGCATGCAACACAGGCACCCTTGCACCATGGTGCAAGGGTGCCAGCGGTGCAGCTAGCAGCCCATTGTATGCCAGCGCAGGGGGGAAAGTCAGGAATGCGTTGTATGCCTTAATTACAGTGCATTCTTGCCCTTTTCCTGTGATGCATTGCAGCGCAGCAAGGTGATTTGCTGCGCTGCACTGCACCACTTTTTCATAAATTTGCCCCTGATGACTGCTATGGCCAGTCTCTCCCTTCTGCACGGTAGCGCTCACACATACCCTTCCCAAACCTCGGGGTGACGAATGCCCAGCCACTCGCTCTGCTCACTGAGAACTCCGCAGTCTTTCCCGGAGACCCCTTTTTGACCCTCCCTTCCTCTTCACTGCTATTCTCAACTACTCTTCGCTGTCCTGCTCCCGAACTCCTTTCTCTGCAGCCTTAACACACACCTAAAGGCGATTTGAAGTGTGGTTGCCTCCACCACCCATGTAAAACCAGTGCACTAAGGTGGAGCCATCAGCTCTGGCCTTTTACCAGGCTTAAGCACCTCAGCTCAACTTCTGAAGATTGTGGCACCCAAGGCTACCCATTGCCAGCTTCCTGGAGGTCCAGACACTGGGCGAGGTTTCCCTCCAGGGCTGAATTATGGGTATGTGAAAGTAACTTTTATGAACTACAGGCACACTACAAATAGCAACCCAAAACCTAGCATAAACTCACACTCTGCAAGCATGACCCCAGCCGCCTGCGGTCGAAGTCGCGGGGAATACCTTGGGGATTGGCTGCGGCTTCCAGTGCGGTAAATTAGTAGTGTGTACTGTAAGTGGGCTCTTTCTTGTCTGCCGTTTCTTTAATGCACAGGCATTATGAATATCTCATGACTGGAACCTCCGTGGCTCCCATTAGCTTAAATAAATGAGCGCTAATGAGTCCGCTCCCCCTAGCAAGGTTGAGCCCACGCTTCGCGGCATGGCCCAGTCGAGGTTGGCCCCGAGATGGCAGACTGGAGGATGTTAATTTACAGTTTCCAGCTGACCTTCAGCCCCAAGGTCCTCTGGGATACCAGAGTTTAATAAGCTCCATGGCTGCAGGCTAATTGTAGAACAAATCACCTCTTCCCCACAAGGTATGAATCACCGGAAGAGAAGGCCTGCCAGGCATAGCACGCTGGGAGGTGGGACACAGAGCTCGGCCATCTTTGGTGCTCCTTGCTTTTCAGACCTCAACTTTCATTAGTTATTTTTAATTTAAAATTACACTAAAGGCACACAAAGGCACTGGCGTAACGAAACTTGAGGGCCCCCTCCTGTAAGGCACTTGGAGGGTCCCCCTCTGGACTCAATCAGGAGATCTCGGGTCAGAGTACTGTGCTGAGGGGGCCCCTCGGAGGTTCGGGCCCCCCCACACTGCGGTGGCTGCGGGCGCCTGTGTTACGCCACTGCATAAAGAAAGCTGTAAGTGAAAAGAGACCAGAAAATGGCGGTAAATGGAGCACTGAATAAAGACCCTAGTGTTGGGTTTGACTAGCTCTTACGTGCTAGCTAGTGGCAGTGATTCGATCGGGTTTTAAGCAGCTCCGTGCCACAGAAGGTCCTCTTTGAGAATTTTTAAGGTAAGTTTTTCTCGTGCAGAACGGGACTCACAGTTCCGTCCATACAAACGTAGACTACGCACTGCAACCCTGTGGCCTATCTACAATCATACAAACTTTGAAAAATGAAAAGAAGCCCTGATAGGTATAGGGCGGTATGTACCAACACATTTTCCCACAGACACAGAATGGGCAAAACTCTTTGCTAAATCTGGGCCATAGTGCCTCAGGACAGGTGAGTTTAGATTTAGATCGGATAATGGTCATAATCTAGCCAAATGTGGTAGAACAGATGGAAAATGGTAACCTAGTAAAATGCCCCCCTAATTAGAACTGACACTGGTACACAGGGACTGAAGAGTAATCGTGCTTATGAGGTTTAATGGCCTCCCACTATTTGCAAATAGAGGTGCATGGTCAAGATACGAAGACGCCATGGAATATATTAAAAGAAATGTCTCTTTAAATATGATACTTTTTTGCTCTTTGTTTGCTTGTGTTTAATGTGTGCATCTGGCAAGCCCAGACTATTTATAGTCAGTGCTGAATTTGTTTGTTTTTTTAAAACAGATGCCAGGGCTCGCGTCAAGAGGCCACTGTAGCTTGCACCATGCATTGCCCCTGCTATGCTGCCAATGATAGTAACAACACAACTACCAAACATCACACTCCAACAAGTGTGACAATTCAGACTATTCCAGACCCCCAAATCTATAACAATGGTGTGAGCAGCAGGTAATAGTCATTTTTAATGTGCATTGCATTAATATTAACTGTTGTTGTGGTCTTCTCTAGATTAGAAAGACAGCACCACCTTGTGGCAGACTGTCAGAAGCACCTGTGTGGACAATTAAGTGCCAGTGTCCGGCACCGGAACCAACCAGCTCAAATTAAGCACTGTTTATACCTGCACACCATGGTCGTGCTGTACCTCACCTTCCAGGGGGTCTCACTAAGCAACACCCGAGAAGCACAATCTGGTCAATCGCAATGTAAACATAGAAACAGAGTTTACCCATCAAAGAGACCCTTTTTTATGAACTATGTGTGATTTCCATTGTTGTGTATACATGAGTTTGCACAGGGGTTGCAATTCCAAGTAATGCAGTAATTACTGCATCGGGTAGTTACTATATGTGCTACTTACAGCACCCCTTTCAATTTATCCCAGACAGGATCTGTTCACAAATGGGACTGAGGGACATGAGATATTTACTGGGACCGTTAACTGACAGGGTAAAGCATTTAATGGGGTTCATCATACCTCCTGTTCCAAGTTCAAACTTGAAGAAGTGGATAAAATGCAGAATTCTAAGCCTACCTTACCAGATTTTTTGAGTCCCAGTAATTATCTCGCATTTTCCTGCTATACTGACCTGGGGGAAATTACAGGGTTTTTCGAACCCAGTAATCACAGGATGTAGTAAACTCTGCATTACTTGGAACTCAATTCTCTGTGCAAACGTGCTTGCACGGAGTTGCGACTTTTATGGCCCGCTTCTAATCGGGAACTCAGATTTAACCAGGAAAAAACCTGATGAAATGTATCACTGCAACAAGAGCCGGAAAGAAGGCAAAATATGTGAAATTCAGTGCTGTACAAACCCAGTCATATGTTATGCCTCATTTTCAGGAGATGTATAGTGCACCCAGTACACATCCCATCATGGGTCAATAGTATTTACCAGGTGCGCTAAATACCGCCTCTTCCTTGACCAACTTAAAATTAAGGGATATCTGTAAAAAAAAAACATGACAAAATGGCGAATTTGCACATGAAATCTGGCTGCTAGTTTGATTCCAACAATAAGGGCATACGACTAAGAAAATACCCCCACAAACCCTAAACAGAGACTCCTTCGATATCATGCAAGCGCATCACATCTGAACACCTCAGTCTTTCAGATGGGTGGAACCAGGAAACACAGCAGCTTTCATTTAGTTCATAGCTCAAAAAGAGCACGTGCTAGCGAGAGATTTTCCTGATGTTTTAACCAAGTTATATCCCTGGAAAACCCCATCACCACCTCAGTCACCTCATCCCAGAGGATGGTCCCAGGGCACAGCTGCACATAAGCTAAATTGAGGACGGGCGCGTCTACAAGTGTTGCTTTGGTTCATGGGGGCTCACGCCGTTGACACTCATCTCTCCATTTATCAGTACGGCGGCACCAAGGAAGATGGTCAATCCCGGATTGGAGAGAGTTTTAAAGAGAACTTCTTCTCAGGGGTGTCTAAGGTGCAGATAAAGCGTTCTGATCTTTCCCTAAATGTAGGTTTCCCATGACCTATTTGCTATTCCTTCGCCTTGAACGCCTGCACAAGCTATTAACACTACTCTTGATGTCCTTGATGTACCCCTGCGCGTCACTTACTCAAACATCGAGATAAGCAATCGCCGAACCACAGGTGTGCTATGCTCCCATTGGTGTCATACTTCCTTTAGTGCTCCCACCTTTATCAGTAATTCCTGTTCTTTCAGTCTTTTGCCTGGTTGTTACTTTCCCTATTCTTCCACCACAACATCTCAGCTCTTAAATATCCCCAAATACGCATTCCCTAACTGCTTTCTTATTAATGAATGCTCACTCCTACAAATCATTAGCTTGAAATTTGCGACGGCATTGAAAGTCGCACACCAGATATTTTGTTTACAACTAAGACCTGATTTCGCAACTCATCTGACAGTCGTTATTCATAAAGTCTATAACATGATCAGACAAGACTGCCTGAATCTCACTGGAAGAGGTACTGCCATTATTTGTCTTTCCAACGTGTCTTGCACTATTCTCAATGGTGGCAAGCTTTTTTCTGCAGATTGTATGCCGTTTGTTCCCAAACTCAGCTCTTCTACCTCCTCTACAGGAGCTTTCATCGACCACCATCCACATCCAGGAAGCGACTTCGCTCACTCAGTGTCACAGCATCAGTACAACTGTTCGAAGTGACCCAAATTTTCACCTACAATACAGTACTCTCCCAGACTCAGCAAATCTTCTGGATTCATTAGCAGCCCCAGGCTTCCAACAATTAATAGCCACGCCCACTCATTCGGCGGTCACACCCTGGACCCAGTCTTCATCTGGAACTCTAACATTCTTTCTAAAACATCTCTCCCTCTAATCTGGTCGAACTACTATACGGTCCTAAACCCATTCAATCCTTCACACCCTAGACAAGTTAATCCTGTCCCAATAACACGCCATGGGCAAAAGTGTCTCCCTCTAACCTCTTAGCTGCACTATCTAATCTGCCCACACCAACTTCTGATGGTGTTGGGCATGTGTTCTGTCAAACCCGGTGCATGGATCTCTTCCACCCTCGATTTAATTTCTCCACTACGACCCCCAACAAGAAACAGGAAACTCGCTCATGTCCTCATAGTACAATAACGTGAGGCAAAACGTAAATGTAAACCTCTGCAAATATTTGGAGCGCAGATTACTTCCTTACACTTACTTCTAAAATACCAAAAGTGAAAAGGCAAAAAACTCAGTACACAAAACCGTCTTGATTGTGAAGAAACATTTTTATCCGCCTTCTTGTGGCATTCCAAAAGGGTCATCTCAAAAACCTTGATACAAGTTATTTAAATTCTTCAGAGATGTATTTCCTACTCCCTCCAATCATGTCCCTCTGCTGAATTTCTAAATTATTTCTCAGACTGCCAATATGGCCTCATTGTCAGAAATGTCTCCTCTTAACTGCAAGCAGGGACAAACCATTATGTCCATCATTATTTTGTGGTCTCAGACTGATCCCTGCCCCCCAAATATTCTGCCATTTGTTAAAAAAAAATACAGCCCACGCAGATATTGGTGAAGTTATACAACCAGTCTCTCTATAATGCTACAATTCCTACCTCGTGGAAAGAGGCAAACGTCATCCCTATACTCAGACAATCTTTCACTGACTCCACCGCGCTGACCCATATCAGACCTATAGCCCCCCCTCCAAATTTAAGTCAAAGTTCTTGGGAAAGTGGTCAATCTTGAGCTTGCCAATTACTTAAAAAACAATAAAACTGGACATCTTGCAGTCTGACTTCTAACCCACGCACAGCACTAAATCGTTTTGCGGCCCATTCGAGGTGATATTAGATCCGCATTAGAGTGGGACAGTTCTGCCGCACTGGTCCTATTGAACCTACCAGCATGCTTCAATGCAGTCTCACATCCGATCATTCTCTTATGCATTTTCTGTACCTGCAACTGCAATCAAGCTTTGAAATGGTTTTGCTCCTTTCGTTCCCGGTCCTTTTCTCCATCTTCCTTTCAGTCTTCTGCTACCACCATAGGGTATAGTGATCCCAAAGGATCTACATTATGCCCTAGCCTATTCAACATCTACATCTTCCCTTGCACCTCTCTTGTCCATGCTCATGACTGTAAGATCCATCATACGTAGAGAATATGCAGAACCTCTGGCCTATATCCGTCAGCCTCCCCAAGTCTACGGTCAAGTTCACGAAGTGCATGGAGGAAGAAGTCAGGTTGATGAGCTCAAACGTTTCAAAACTTAATGGAGATAAGTCTATGGTAGTGGTATTTCTCAAGGATTCATCAGGTTGGTCAGATACCTGTTGGCCTTCTTCAATAGGGCAGTGTCCCATTCCAACAACAATAGTAAATAATTTTTGTTCAACAACAAATTGCCTTTTCCCATCAGATCAATCATGTTGCCGCTATCTGTTTTCGGTGCGTATGAATGCTCTGTAAGGTTCTTGTTCTACCTCCGCAGCCATCTCGCAAAACAGCCACACACACTTGTGTAGCTTGAAGGCTGAATGATGGTAAATCTCTGTACCTTGGAGCCCCTCAATATCTACCCAGCTGTCTTCAAGCCATGCTAAACTTGGCTGCCGCCTTCTCTCTAACTCGCAACCTTTCATTTCTGCTTATGCCATCTTCTAACTTGTGTTGTCTACCTATTCACAGGTGCATCATTTTTAAAGCCTTCTTTACCTATCAGGCTGTAAATATTCCTGCCAAGGTCTGTCTCAGAAAGAAATGGTCTTCCTTCCGCCATGAACTTTTCTTTTCCCGGATGAATCTGGCAAGGCAATGAGGTCACTCTCACATCTGTCGCCCAAGAATTGAAACTCCCTTTATGTCAATATCACTCTTTTTCCTACTTTTTATCTTCTCCTGTAAAAAATTTAAATTGTGGGTATTAGTGCAACCGAAGAGTCTTCCCTGATTTGTTGACCTGCACCAGTAATTCTCACTTATCAGTGTGCTTTACAAATAAATCAATGAATCAGTCAATTAAATTACTCAATTTTAGTGGGATCTTTAAAAGTTTTTTTTTTTTTAAAGAATTGTGGGTATTCGTGCAACCGAAGAGTCTTCCCTGATTCGTTGACCTGCACCAGTAATTCTCACTTATCAGTGTGCTTTACAAATAAATCAATGAATCAGTCAATTAAATTACTCAATTTTAGTGGGATCTTAAAAAGTTTTTTTATTTTTAAAGAAGCGTTTGAATAAAAGTTGAAATTAGAAATGCATAGATTTGTTTCACGATTTATGTGATTGTGTTAGATGTGTATTTTTTAGTATAATGAGGCCGATAAAAATCTTAGCAGTATATATACGTGAGCTCTATTGTAATATTGAGATAAACATATGAACAAAAAAAAACTTATTAGAAGCTCATGAATATCGATAATTTTGCAATGATTTATTCATTTAAACACATTTGGGTTCCAATTATATTAAGGGGTCAGCGTGAATGATTTTTCTCATAAATTAAGTCTCTGTATGTGAATTTAAGATCATTGCTACTGGACATTGTTTGATATATTGTATGTTCACATCTCGTGGTGAAGGATAGCCAGTTCCAGAAGGGGTTCTTTCCATAAGTCTGCAATACACATTTTGAATTTGATGGTATAGATTAATTCATAAGGAGTTTAAGACTAAGGGCCCTCATCAGAGTTTCCAAGGAACTCAAAAACCTCCTATTTTTGGTGGAAACTCTAAATACGGAGTACAATCCAATGGCTAATTTCCCCCTGCAATAATATCCCTACAGGAGAGGAAATTCAGCCAATTAACTGTACTAAGTACTGGCAGTTTGCTATGGAAATTTCATCTCCCTCTTACATCTAAGGGAGAACTCTTCCGAGGGATCTAGACGAGGGTACGGAGTCTCAACTCAACCAGCGAAGAATCATGGAAACCAGTAATTTGTTGATAAGAGCATTGCTCCATCGGCCTCATTTACAATGAATTGGCGTAGGGCAGCGCTGTGTTTTTGCTGTGTTGGCCTACGCCACATTAGAAAGGGCAGGAATGCAATGTATTTATGAGCTATAGTGCATTCATGTCCTTTCTGCCAGTTCACCATATGGTGCCTAGCGCCAATGCAGGCACTCTTGCACCATTGTGCAAGGGTGTCTGCGCTGTTGGCACAATTGTTTTTTTGCAGGAAGGGACACCTTCCTGCAGAAAAACAATCCATGGAGGCGTATTCCACTTTCGATGTGTGCAGGACACATAGAAAGAGAAAAAACTTGGAGAAATAAACATATTTCTCCTCGTTATGCCTGCTCTGGGAGACGTACAGTTTTGACGCATTCCTAGGTTTACAGATCCGCGTAAATCTGGGAATGCGTCAAAACCCATGGGTGTTTCTTGGGATCACCAACTGCAACTCTCATGGAACGGTTCCCTGATGCAGAGTAAGGCAAAGCAGCGACTTGTGCTGTGTTGCCTTACACCATATCTAGGAGTCTATTAAAAGCCACAAAAAGTGACTTTGTGTGGCCTCGTAGATATGAGTCCGCATTCTGCACTGCTGGAGCATCATAAAAAGTGGCTCACCGTCGGCACAAGGGGCTTATATATAAGCCCCTATGTGTCTGGGACTCATTTCATCATCAACAAACCCTGGCGCAGAGAAGGGCACAATAGAGAGAAAAAAGAGGAAGCAAAGCAAAGGAGTGAAAATGAACCAGCAAGAGTGAATGAAAGAGATTGGAGATGTTGGGGGGGAGGGGGAGAAGCATGAGGTGCAATCAAGCCTGTCTGAACTGGGGTGGCAGAGTGGGCTAAAGAACGGTGATGGATTAAACCCAGATCAGTTGACTGGGGGTGAGTGCTTGCAATGTTCAACACTCCGTCCATCATTTCCTTTGGTTTGTGCAATCAAGCCGTGGCAGCCTGCCGTTCTAAGACATACTTTGGGGCCCTGCTCGTATTTCTCTTGCAAATTAAGCATTGAATACTAACGTTTTAGAAGCACTAGCCATCATCCAGTAGGCCTTATTGCCGCAAAGCGCAACTCTCGTCACAATCCCCATCGAAGCACTACACTGATCTCACTGCAGGGCCTCGAGACTTATTACATCAATGTCTGCTGTTGACCCACCCATCATGGCGGTCTGATAAGGGGTCTAGATATCCGCTGGTAGTGCTTTAGTGCTGCACCTTATGAAAATAGAGCTCAAATATCCCATCCTACAAGAGATGTGATGAAGTTGCTAAGCGGCATTTCTTTGAACGTGGCAATTTGGGATCGAACCCCTGCTGCTGCACTTGACAAATCACTTCACCACATTACCCCCTCCCAGCGCCTGATTTTGTAAATATGTGTGTGATCTAAATATATGCAATGTAAATATCTGACATCTCGTGCTAGCGCTCTTCTAGTTGCATATATACTCTCCAGTTCGCGCCCTGGTTTCTGTGACCAGGCTGCTTGAGGCACCGCTGCTCTGTAAATCACTCCATTGACCATTTGTGGTAGGTCAGCGCTACATCACATATTAGAGAATAAAAATAGGAAAACTGATGAGTCGTTTGTTTAGGGAGCTGCATGATGAGGATGATAACAATATTAATAATGTGCTGCTCGTTATTGTTGTGGCTTTGCTGTTATTATCGGTTGTTATCGTTGTTGTTTTATTGTTATTAGAGAACAGTGACACGTGATAACATCTAGAAGTCGTCCTCTGCCTTTATGTCATTGAATACGTTGAATAAACGGTCTAGTGTGTACAGGCACTTTACACACTCTTTAAGAATCTTTAAAACAAATAATATTAAACTAACATTGACTTGTAAACACTTAGGACAATGATTCCATGAGGAAACGAGTTTATAATTAACAGGGCAGGTCTCGTGGCCACGTCATAAGGCACGTGCAACCAGAGGCCTTATTTCTGAATTTAAAAAGGTTAATTTCGTTACTAAATAAATAACTGGACCTTCGAGAAATCTTATACCTCAATTGATAAAATTGATTTGCCTTACTGCCTCCCCTCCCCGTCGCCCCCAATCTGTAAGAAGTGGATTTCTGAGATGGACGGCTATATCTCGCTGACTGCTTGCGCTGCTTCTACTGCACGGCCCTACTGGTTTAAATCACTATGTCCACCCATGTAGCGCTGCGAAGGTTGAAAACATACGAAGCCCATGAGAGCCTCCGGGTGCGCGTGCCGCGCGCCAGCCCTTCATGGCTGCAAAGGGCTGCGCGCGCAGGCCGCCTCCGCTCTAGAGTGGTGGCGAGGGCCGCCCCCTCCGAGAGCTCTGGTCCGTATGAATGAGCATTAGCGCGCGCTGCCGCCATCTCGCCACTTTCACGTGGTTACATAAAACATCCTGGGGGAGCTTCCGGAGCTCGGCGTTATGTAAGCAGCCCCCCACCCTCCCTCGTAGGTGGCTGAGGCTTTGTGCTTGTTGGTAGAAGCCACTAAGTGCTCCTTGAGGGGGAGTAACGGCGGCCACAGCAATGACTCAACCCCATGAAGACCATCCTTTCCACCCAGTGCTTTAAAGTGGCAGGTGCTACAAGGTACATAGTACCTGCACTTCATCAATTAAGCATCGAGGAAATGTGCATTTAAAAAACTGTCTGCGTAATCTACCAGGCTTTACACATACATACCACTAACATCTCTTGCAGAAAGTGACCATATTCATGGACTCCTGCGTGGCAAGAAGCAAAATAAACCATCGCAAACCAGAACAAATGTTTGCCAGTTCCTTCTCTGTACACAAACTTCTTACCAGTGTCCTTTAGACTGCTCACACCACTCCATTTCAGAGCTCCCTAAAATCTCCCTGTTCGTGAAATACTTCAATGTTTGAGAGCTCCCTTTCTCTGTCTTTATGCATCTTTTTCTCTCAGGTTACCTTCTCCTTGTAAGAGCCTTCATTAGCAAGGATTTAGGAGGAGACAAACTCCTCCACTATATTTTTTTACCTTTATTATTCTTGAACAATATTTTGAAAATGGTGAGGAAGTGGGTCAGCAAAATGACTGTAAACCACAGAGTTATTCGGTAACAAGATGTGGTACTGTTTTCATATCTATGTTTTGTTTATTATACTGAATTAAAACTGTAAAATGTACTGACTTCAGACGCACCCTGAGTCTTGTTTGGCCTTCTATAAACTTCCAAAAATACAACGGAATCAAAAAAGTACCGCAGTATAAAGGGATTTCCACAGGGAGCGAGGAACGGCCTTTGGGCATCTCTGGGACAATGATGCTGGTAGGGGGGCGTTCAGGCACGGCGGGGACAGTGCAGTTGACTGGACCAGGCAGTGACCTATGCAGAAGGCCAGACGGACAGTGGTCTCAGACGGTGATGAATACAATAGTCCAGGCGCCATGGTGGTCAGTCACACCCCGAACAGAACCCACTGTGCCAAGGGACAGGAATGACAGGGACTGTGATGTTGGCTTCAGCCCACCCAGGAGAAGGGGTGGGCATTGCTGAGGAAGTGATGTAATCAAGAGCCCGTTGGGATCAAGGGGCAGGAAACTTAGACCGTGATTCAAGCAGAAACCTGTCAGCGCTGAATTTTGGGGTTTGCTGGAATAGAGCTATGTTCACAAAAGTGGGTACAATTGATGTTCAAAACTAGTTAACCCAGCTAATGGGAACTCCAAGGGGTTGAGGAGCAGACGCAATAGGTTAGGAATGCCTTCAACGCATGGTTTCATTAAGTGCTGTCTATATCACCAGCTTAAAATATGTTGCTATCGCAACAGAGATTGAAGGAAATTTCGTGAGAATTTAACTTTATGAGTCTTTAAAAAAAGGACTGCACTCTTATATCTTTTCTCCATATTCAGGATGACAGCTATCTGTGTAAATAATTCTCATGTCGATTAACAACATGTAAATGGTTCTCATTTGGAAGCCGCAAAACGGGTTCAACAAGCTGAACAATTGCTATTTTCATCTGCAGTTCACAAATATGAAGACGGAAGGGCCAACTAAGCCCTTCATCTTCCAGAGGTCTGTACACTAACATTACATTGCATAATAATAGGTATACCTATTATTTATAGTGCTTAGAAACATTAGAAGTACTACATAAAATATATAATTATTAAACCTACCCTCCTCTGGATCTAGGGCCTTTCGAACCTATACTGGTCACCCCTTTGTCTAAAGCTTTAGGACACATACACTGGAAGGGGAGAGTAGTTGTTCATGTATGTATTTTGCTTTCCGCCTTCATAAACGAGTTCGACAGCCCCCAAAGCCACGCCCGACGTTAGAAAACTTGACAAATGTGTTGTAACTTGTAACGTGGTGGAACAAGCGAAGGTACATCTAGAGACAACAAGAGCCTCCCACTCTGAAGAGGCAGCAAAGCGGCCATCGCGCCATCTCGGCAGCTTCGTAATCAACAGCCAAAGCAGGCACCAGACAGATTGCTTCTGCTGTTCCTGACTGCGAGGTAGGAAAATAGTCCTGTTTGTGTTTTCCATTCTGTTCCTGCCTGCTTGACGTCCTTGTTTAGTCCAAGGTGTTATGTTGAAGAAAAAAAAACGCTGCTTGGCACCTCGCGCCCCGGAACAATGGACTCGCAAGAGACTGCAATTATTTTCCACGTTGCCGAGGAAAGAGATAAGACTGCCGCCGATGTCAGGTGTGATCCTCTTTAAACTCATTAATTAGAGCTCCCCGGCCAGAAGGCAGCATCTGCTGGTGCGGCTTTCAGATCCAAGGTGACAGGGCGCTAAAGGGAGAATATGCGCCACCGTGTGGCTGAGACTGGGAACTGCAGCGTGGACTTGCAAAGCTGGTGAAGAGAACTGTGCAGCTGGTGTTTATGCCGGTGGCGTGCATCCACGTTCGGGCGCTTATTTACAAGCCCAGTTCGCTGCTGGAACGTCACTTTTCATGACGTTCAGGCGGCGCACTGGCTTACCCATATCTACGAGGCCACGTAAAGCCACACTGCATGACTTTAGGAGGCCTCGTAAAGCCACACTGCATGACTTTTCATGGCCTCGTAGATATAGTGTGAAGTAACTGTGTTGCCTCACACTGCGATGGGGAGGCGCGCCATGGGCTTTACGGTGAGTGTTCCCATGTAACACGCGTCATTTGACACATTCCCAGATTTACCACATGCTGTAAACATGGGAATGCTTCAAAGGCCTATGTCTCCCCAGGGGTGGCGTAAGGATTGTTTTTGTGTGGCAAGGTATCCCATCCCCCACACAAACAAAGTAATTTCAATGCAGACACCCTTGCACCATGCAAGGGTGCCTGTGTTGGCGCATGGCAGCCATTTATATGCAAGCACTGTAAAAGAGAACAGGAATACACCGTATCTGATAGATACAGCACAATTCTGCCATTTTCTTTTGACAAGGGGCGGCGCAGCAGGAAGGCTTGCGGCGCTGTCCATCGCCAAAATGTTGTAAATAAGCCCCATAGGTATTTTGGTGGCGGTGGAACAGATTGTTTAGTATAAGACTCTGACTTAGAGCACATGAGAGACAAGCAGTAAAGGGAAAAAGACATGTGAATAGAAAGTCAGAAAAACATTAACAGAGGAAAGATTCACCCACATTCAAAAAAATCACTGTGTTATGAGGGGGCTGGGTCTTTGAGTGATCGGGGCATCATGTCAAGAACTATCTGAAAAGTACGTCTGCCTCCTTTCCCTGCCTCCTAGTGACTATATCTCCTGTAAAAAATGTATACAGAGGCTGCCACTGACGTCCTTGGGTGTTTTCAAATCCCTTAGTGAAATGGTGCTTCTTAGAGTTTCCAAAAATGAGCTAGAAACCCTTTGAATATAGGGGTTTCTGGCTCACCTTGGTGCAGGTCCACGCCCAGGGTGTCCCGAACTCTAGAGGGGCACAGGAACTGCCAGCAGAAGTCTCTTTCCTGACCTGGTACACACAGATAATTAACCCGTTCCGTGCTCATGACGGAACCACTCCGTCATGAGCCATGGGTGCGCTGTGCTCATGACGGAGTGGTTCCGTCATGCTGCGGCCGTTGGCGGCTGCTCCGCCCACGCGGCGCTAATTCCCCGCCTGTGCGGGCGATTAGCGCAGTGGGCGGAGTCGTGACGGAACCACTCCGTCATGAGCACAGCTCGCCCGTGACTCATGATGGAGTGGTTCCGTCACGAGCACGGCGGCACCACAACTGCCCCCAAACCCCCACAGCGCCGTGGCGGAATTCCTGCCGCGGTGAAGGGGTTAAAGAGGATGAGCTGGGTGCGAGGAGGGGAAGGGTTCAAGTTTGTTTTCTCCCAGGGTGCAACCTGACCAAAGGCCGCTTTGCCTCTGTGGGGTATCGGCTCTTCACTGGGTGACCTTGTGAAGAGAGCGGATATCGTGCGGCACACAGAGGCACCATGGGAGCTGCTAGGAGTGGGAAAAGCAGGAATGAGAAAGAACCCGCAACAGTGAAATAAAGAAACTCACGGTGTAGGGTGGTGGAAGAAAGGCATGATGTCGAACCGAGACTAGGCAACCTCGGTGTTCAACAACCCAAGCATTCGGCAGCTCCTAAGAAAAAAATGTGGGCGCTGCGATTTTATTTATTACAAATTGAGTCTTGACTACAGTCTAAGTGTTGTCTGCTGTTTTTTGAATCACAAAACCTGTGTACTGCCACAACCTTGCAATTTTGCTGTGCTTGTGCCTAGGGTTGGAAAACAGCCGAGCGGTAATGGTGATGTGTATGAATGACGGTCACGCGGGAACACGGCCTCCAGCGCCTTCGGAAACTGCTCACATGCACTTCCGCCTCAGCGGCGGGGGATTTGCTCTAGGGTTTCCTCTGTGTCCGTAATTCCCACATCAGAATACAGGAACAATTCGTTTTCCAAGGCAGGGGAGAAGGAGATAATACGGTGCACAAAGCAGGTTTCCTCTGTTTTGCTTGTTGCAGCGCTTAGAGACCTGATGGTATTAAGCGCTTTACAAATTCAAATTAACATTAACATTATCATTGTGTGTTTTTTATCAAATGACTCAATAGTATTTTGTGAAAATGGTAACTTGCCAATAATCAATGTGATAGTTCAGACTATTGCAGTTTCGTCCCTTAGGCATGGTGAATGCCTGAACGACCCACTGCTCCCTCAGGTACTGGGAGTAATCCAACAGTACAATAAATGGCCTAGATTCACGTACATTAGGAAAGGCAGCATTTACTAAGGCCCTGATTACGAGTGTAGGTGCTACTTTGTGTGTGAACCTGATATATAACGATACCATGAGGTATGGTATTTGTTAGTGCAATAAATAGCGTCTATTACAAGCTTGTGGGAAATAACATCTGGATTTTGATGTTTAACGCAGCAAAATCTGCATGGTACTTATGCCTTCCAAATATTGGCAGTTTTAGCCTGCCGAAATTTAACGAACCTTGAGGTATTTAACACATCAGCTAATTATCGGATACGTGAAATACTTTTGAGCCCATAATTCTGATTCATTCATAAACGTGGGTTTACGCACCAGTTGGAATTAACCGACCCACTCGTAATCAATGTTTGAGAGTCATGTGCACCGTTAAGGTCTTTGGCTCTGTCTTGCCTAAAAAACCTGTTTAGCATAAGAAAAGTACAACTGAACCTGCCTGGTTTATGCTACTTTGGCATGAAGCAAAAAAGGAAAAACAATGAGCAATTGTTTGTCTAAATCAGGTGTTTCTATATTAATGTGTACACTAACATTCATTGGAAACCAGGAGGAGATTTGCTATACAGTATGGTATTAGGAGATACTAAGTTTGTAAAACTAGGGGGCTTTTGGTAACACCATCATCCGACATAAATCAATCAAGTGACGGCAACCTATAGAATGGTTCTCATCTTAGACCACGGGTACTCATAGTACGGCCCGCGGGCCGGCGGCGGCCCGGCAAGCCTTCCGTGGCGGCCCGCGGACCTTACAGACATCATACCTGTGTGTTTTTTACATCGCCGGTTGCAGCAGCGTGGAGCTTCTGGGGCCCGGGCGATTTCTTTTAAAGACCATTAACTTGTAAATGAGGCTTTGTTGAATTTCACCTCTTCTTAGCGCCCCTGATGCAGGGGCGCTAAGAAGAGGTGAAATACAATAAAGCCTCATTAACAAGTGAATGGTTTTTAAAACACTTGTTAAGTACTTGGGTGCGGCGGGGGCTGTGTGTGTTCTCGGAAGCTGTCTCAGCGCGGGTGAGGTGTCAAAGGGTGAGGAGGACAGCAGGGTGAGGTGACGGAGGGCAGCAGAGAGTGAGAGCAGCAGGTGAGGTGACAGGGGGAGGAAGACAGAGTGCGCAGAGGGAGAGGGAGACAGACAGGGAGACAGAGGGGGAGGGAGTGAGACAGAGGGGGAGGGAGTGAGACAGAGGGGGAGGGAGTGAGACAGAGGGGGAGGGAGTGAGACAGAGGGGGAGGGAGTGAGACAGAGGGAGTGAGTGAGACAGAGGGAGTGAGTGAGACAGAGGGAGTGAGTGAGACAGAGGGAGTGAGTGAGACAGAGGGGGAGTGAGTGAGACAGAGGGAGTGAGTGAGACAGAGGGAGTGAGTGAGACAGAGGGGGAGTGAGTGAGACAGAGGGGGAGTGAGTGAGAGAGGGGGAGGGAGTGAGACAGAGGGGGAGGGAGTGAGACAGAGGGAGGGAGTGAGACAGAGGGAGGGAGTGAGACAGAGGGGGAGGGAGTGAGACAGAGGGGGAGGGAGTGAGACAGAGGGGGAGGGAGTGAGACAGAGGGGGAGTGAGTGAGACAGAGGGGGAGGGAGTGAGACAGAGGGGGAGTGAGTGAGACAGAGGGGGAGGGAGTGAGACAGAGGGGGTGAGTGAGGCAGAGGGAGTGAGTGAGACAGAGGGGGAGGGAGTGAGACAGAGGGGGAGGGAGTGAGACAGAGGGAGGGAGTGAGACAGAGGGGGAGGGAGGGAGTGAGACAGAGGGAGGGAGTGAGACAGAGGGAGGGAGTGAGACAGAGGGAGGGAGTGAGACAGAGGGAGGGAGAGGGAGTGAGACAGAGGGAGGGAGTGAGACAGAGGGAGGGAGTGAGACAGAGGGAGGGAGTGAGACAGAGGGAGGGAGTGAGACAGAGACAGAGACAGAGACAGAGGGAGGGAGTGAGACAGAGACAGAGACAGAGACAGAGGGAGGGAGTGAGACAGAGACAGAGACAGAGGGAGGGAGTGAGACAGAGACAGAGACAGAGACAGAGGGAGGGAGTGAGACAGAGACAGAGACAGAGACAGAGGGAGGGAGTGAGACAGAGACAGAGACAGAGGGAGGGAGTGAGACAGAGACAGAGACAGAGACAGAGGGAGGGAGTGAGACAGAGACAGAGACAGAGACAGAGACAGAGACAGAGACATAGATAGATAGATAGATAGATAGATAGATAGATAGATAGATAGATAGATAGATAGATAGATAGATAGATAGATAGATAGATAGATATGTGTGAATGCCGGGTCTGGTGGCTCAGTGGACGAAGGCGTCCGCTGCAGGGGCCTGTGTTCAACCTCATGGTCATAGTTTTTTTTTGCTCTAGCCCCGCCTCCACCCCACTGCCCCGCCCCCACCGGTGCGGCCCTCAGCCACAAACCACACTGTAAATTTGGCCCCCGAGAGAAAGTTTGTGAGTACCCATGTCTTAGACAGTGATAACAAACTCTGGATCTGCGTTCATCGCATTATAAAGCAAAGCTTTTCTGTTTCTGCAGTCTGCCTACAGTGTTCATGAGAGGCTTAAAGAAACTGAAAACAGACAACCTTTGTACAACGGGCACTGTTAACTGAATCCCCTTTATGTTGTGGGAGATTGTGTGGAGATGAATCTCATAGAGGTTGCCAGATTGAAAGCACTAGAGTTAAGTCACCAAAGCAGATCCCTGAAGAGACTCCAGCTTGGATTCAGCTGGTAAATTGTGCTATGCTACTTTGGCTAAGCGGGTGGGAGCTGAACTTAGAGGTAGGCCAGCAAGCAAGCATACGATTACGGTGTACATCTGCAGTATGGTGACCAGTGCTGCCACATTCTCCCAACAACAACTGCACTCTAGTTCTTAGTTAGAACCCGGGACACAGTAATATACTATTGCAATATGTGATACACGTTTCATATGTAACAGAGAAGCTGGGACAGTCTCATACCCTTTTTGTATCCGATAGGCTCCCAGTGCTTCACCAATGCTAAAAGCGGCCATCTTGAATTGGAGATAATTTGATTTAAAAAGTGTGGCAACACAGTGAAAGAGAGTCCCTTTAATGAAATGGGAAGAATTACAACTCGAAATAGGGAGCCCATTAGGGGCTGTCCTTTCTTGATCTTTATAGGGATTGGCCCATTGCCCTTAAAACATTATAACTCTGCCTCATACTGTTGTAAGCTTATTCTGTAACTGACTGAACTTTGCTCCAGGGCTACCCCTTTTCAACAGAATATTTTAGTGCATTGATGGCGTTACCCTTTGTGGAAAGTTTTACTGGTGCTGCCCAGGCTATGTAACGGTATGCACTGGTGCTGCGCATAATGGAGGTTTTCTCTGGTGACGTGTACTAGAATGTATATTTATTTGTTTAATTGTTTGGTTGATCACCAGCATTTTGCATTTGTTCCAAACTTAAAATTCATGTTTTAGGATGGTAAACATTAACTTCGAGCCCTCACTCGCTTCTGCAAAGCCATTAGTTTAATAAATCTATTCCAATGCTGTGTTCACAGTGGACTATCGGCCACAAGGCTGTGATGGTACATTGTAGGGTGCATTTACTGATCCCCTTGCCCAGGTGAAGTCTTGTCTCCTTAAATCGAGTGTTGATTTCAATACTGAAACGTCACATGAGGATACGCTGAACAGCAGGAGTTTTCAAGTGCACTAAGCTCCCCAGGCATAGAACCCCCAGTAGAAGGCCTCACAACAAGGATATTCCCTGGTTTAAAATGTTTCCAGCAGCGGACGGTGCAGGTAAACGCGGTGTGGTGGGGCGGGTCGGAGGTGGGGGGACGTCGACAGACAATGGAATAGGATTTATTTATTAATTTAATTTTTTATATTCTGTCATCTGCCAACATCCCCCCCATGCCCCGCCACACCGGGCTTACCTGCACTGGCTGCTGCTGATTTTTTCCATCGGACTCCACATCTAATGCACGGTGTCAGGCTTTGCTATCATGGGCTGACCACGTGCCATTTGCTTTACATTGGTCTTTGCTTCATCTTTACGACTTAAAAGTCAAAATGCTGCCTAATGTCTGAGAGCCACCCTTGCCTCAGTGTCCAACCACAATATTAAAGTTTTAATATCAACCAGCACTTATGTCTGCTCCACAATATCGACTACCAATATATTGTCAAGCTAAATGGACGTGGAGCAAAGCATAATAAATCTCTAACTCCTTAAACTTAGTCACTTTGACAATATGTTGGTAGTGGATATTGTGGAGTTGATCTATGCTCAGGTCAATATTTTTGACCTTGAAACAAGGTCAATGTTCTGGAGCTAATTCAAGTGAGCGTAAAGCCAGTGTTGACTCCTGAGGCTCATTTGCACATTTTTAAACCTCAGATCCCAAAGAGTCAAGGTGAACCACTCTCTATCCCAGCCCTCGCCAGTATCCATGGGGGTCCCACAAGGGTCCGCCCTATCTCCCACACTTTTCAACTTGTTCTTGGAACCGTTAGCTAATGCACTAAATTAAACAAACATTCTCTTCCATATGTATGCGGATGACACGCAACTTTACCTGAAAATCACCTCCTCGGAAAACCTCATATCACTCAACACTACCTTAACGAATACTCAAAACTGGTTAACTGAGAACTACCTCCTGCTCAACACTTCCAAAACAGAATTCCTTATAATTTCTCCTCTGAATCACACCCCCAAGTTAGACCTCTGGATAAACCACCTCACTGCCTTCAACTGCTCCCCCATATTACTGACTCAGCCAAATCTCTCGGACAAGCATCTGAACATGAAGAATTATATTAGCAAGGTGTGCAAAGGAGCTAATCACCTGATGAGGCAACTCATTTTTTTCAAAACATTCCTTCCGCTAGCTGACTTCAAGCTGGTGGTTCAAGCGCTTGTTTTGCCGAGGATAGACTACGGCAGAGCTACGCTCTGTGGCCTCCCCAAATATACCTTGGCCCCATTAAGGCCTTCATTGAATGCTGCTGCCAGATTGATTGCGGGTACAAAAAGAAATTTGCACATATCCCCAAGTCTTAAAATCCCTAAATTGGCCGCCCTACTAAGCAAGAATACAGCTAAAGATTGCCTGCCTGTCTCACAAAGCACTCCATTTCAAAACCCCCAGGTATCTAGCTCAAAAGCTAGATTTATCTGCAGGTGGTAGACCTTCAAGAAGTATCCTCCTGAAACCACAGATCTTTCGCAAAAAGAGAATGTGTCACAGAGCTTTCTCCGGCTCTGCTCCGAAGATCTGAAACTCTCTCCCGCCGGAAGTACGCAGAATCTCCTCCACGGTTGCTTTCAGATTGAAAGTAAAAAGATTCCTTATGAACAAGTTCTTGCCTTCAATGGGTTCGGATCGTCTGTGTTAAGTTATTGGACTTACATCTTTAAGCCCTGAGTTGGTTGCTATCCTTCTTTAATTAATCGTTTGACTCCCTCCCAGTTTGCTATTTACTAGCTATTGTGATTTTCTCTGCTGCCCCCTTTTGTAACTGTTTTGTTTGGTATTCTTCTTTGACGTCTGTACTTCCATGATTACCTTCCTTCCCGCCAAGTGTGAAGCACTCTGATATCCTTCGGAATCATGTTTGCGCTATATAAAACTTTATAAATAAAGAAATAAATGAGGTATCCGCTGTCAACTCTCTTGTACAGAAAGGCAATTGGTTAAGAAAAATGATAGTCATATTAATTGGTTTAGTCCAGTGCTTCTCTTAGTACGCTCTGTAATCACCTACCAAAAAATCATTGTGTTGCTTTTAAGATTTCACTGCCCAAAACTACCTCAAAGACACCTTCAAGATTTTTCAAACTATTTCCATCCTATGAAGCTCTTAGATGAGAGATCCATATACCCTTGATCCTGTGCAACAAAATGGCTGCCGTTTTCATTCAGGTCACATTCCATCCTGTAACAAGTACAGACATTCTTCTAACAGACGGATTCCAAAGGATGGCTGATGCCAAAGGTATCGGCATTCTGATTTTAATAAATTTGCAGCATTTGACATGTCAAGCCCTCCTCCCTGTTGGAATGATCCCTTTTCCTGACATCAGAGATGCTGCCTTCACTGTCTCCAGTTTTCTGATAGACCCCATAATGTGGTTTTAAGTCCTTTTTAATTTCATCTTCACACACCATCTAATGGGGTCCCCCAAGGCCTGGTCCCCAGCCTTCTGCTACCTTCATTGTCTAATTGGTGCTGCTGCCAAGGGAGGACATTTTTAATGTTTCAGAGGTATAGTTACATCTTAAATAATTTCCTCTGGACTAGACTATATTGATAGGCCAACCTTTATAATTATTTTTTAACATATTTTAATGTATTCAAAATATATAAGACTAATTTGTTACAGGATCTGACTGAAGGCTGGTTATTGCAACCAACCCCCTAACCTCTATTGATTAGGCAAAGCATGAGGAGAGGTAGGGTTGTTGGTGGCACCTGGACCCCACCCCTTTGCATTTCTATTTACCTGGATAGTGAGGCCACCCCAGGAGGAAGCAGAAATGCACACTACAAAAAGCCAAGTAACATCATTAAGGTATTAGTAAGTAACACCAATGGTGGAGAACCTTTAACTCTGTTGGGGTCCAATGGGAGGAGTAAGTTCAATGGCATGTGCTGCTCAGCAGGCCTTCGATAGCGCTGGCCCCGCTCTCCTACTAGAGTGCTTTTCAGTGTAGGAGTCAGCACACCCAGCCTCTGTTCTCGCTCTGACTTATTAGTCATGGCCACTACATTTCCAAAGGGCAGAACTGGAGGTGGAACATTTTTCATCTGCAGCTAAGACCTGGAATGACCTGCTCAGATCTCTTAGACTGGCCGCAAGTCATTTGTCTCTTATGCAATCAATTTGAAAGAATACTCTTCACTATTTAGCTGAAGGCATGCTCTTTCAAGTAAGGCTGCTTGTTTACTTACAACAAAGCAACGCGTGGGGTATGAGTGATCGATAAGGTGAATTAGCAAACCATAAAATAACTACCTACCTACTTACATGGGCTCCAGGAAAGCTTGCATATGTTTCCCATGCTCTGGGAAACATGGACTACTGCTGCTCCTGCTCATGGGAAGCTTGCACTGTGGTGGCTCCCGTTCATGGGAAGCTTACACTGAGGTTGCTCGCCCTCAAGGGAAGATGGAACTACTGCTGCTTCTGCTCATGGAAAGCTTGCACTGTGGTGGCTCCTGTTTAAGGGAAGCTTGCACTGAGGTGACTCCCGCTTGAGGGAAGCCTGCATTGCAGATTCTGCTACTCCTGCTCAAGGGAGGCTTTCACTGTGGTGGCTGCCGCGCAAGGCAAGCATGCACTTCTGCTGATTCTGGTCATGGAAAGCTTGCACTGTGGTGACTCTCACTCAAGGGAAGCTTGCACAGCTGCTGCTCCTCCTCAAGGTAGACTTACACTGTGGTGGCTCCCGCTCAAGGGAATCTTGCACTGATACTGCTCATGGGAAGCTTGCACTGTGGTGGCTCCAATTCAAGGGGAGCCTGTGCTTTGGTAGGTGGCTCCCTCTCAAGGGAAGCTTGCACTGTTGCTGCTCAAGGGGGGCTTGCACTGGGGGGTTCCCACTCAAGGGAAGCTTGCACTGCTGCTGTTCCTCCTCAAGGGAGACTTACACTGCGGAGGCTCCCGCTCAAGGGAATCTTGCACTGGTACTGCTCCTGCTCATGGAAAGCTTGCACTGTGGTGGCTCCCATTCAAGGGAAACTTACACTGCTGCTGCTCAAGGGAAACTTGCACTGCTGCTGCTTCTGCTCATGGAAAGCTTGCACTGTGGTGCCTCCCACTTAAGGTAGACTTGCACAGCTGCTGCTCCATCTCAAGGGAGACTTAGACTGTGGTGGCTCCCTCTCACGGAAAGCTTGCACTGCTGCTGCTCCTGCACAAGCGAGGCTTGCACTGTGGTGGTGCCTGTTCAAGGGAAGCTTGCACTACTGCTGCATCTGCTCATGGAAAGCTTGCACTGTAGCGCCTCCCACTTAAAGGAGGCTTGCACTTTGGAGGCTCCCACTCAAGGGAAGCTTGCACTGCTGCTGCGCTGCTGCTCCTGCACAAGCGAGGCTTGCACTGTGGTGGTGCCTGTTCAAGGGAAGCTTGCACTGCTGCTGCTTCTGCTCATGGAAGGCTTGCACTGTGGCGCCTCCCACTTAAGGGAGGCTTGCACTTTGGAGGCTCCCACTCAAGGGAAGCTTGCACTGCTGCTGCTCCTGCACAAGCGAGGCTTGCACTGTGGTGGTGCCTGTTCAAGGGAAGCTTGCACTGCTGCTGCTCTGCTCATGAAAAGCTTGCACTGTGGCGCCTCCCACTTAAGGGAGGCTTGCACTTTGGAGGCTCCCACTCAAGGGAAGCTTGCACTGCTGCTGCTCCAGCACAAGCGAGGCTTGCACTGTGATGGTGCCTGTTCAAGGGATGCTTGCACGGCTGCTGCTCCCACTCATGGAAAATGTTATTGCTTCTGCTCCTGCTCAAGGGAGGCTTGTAGTGTGGTTGCTCCTGCTCAAGGGAAGCTTGTACTGGTGCTGCTCCTGCCCAAAAGAATCTTGCACTGTGGTGGATCCCACTGAAGGGAAGCTTGCACTTCTGCTGCTCCTGCTCATGGGATGCTTGCAGTATGGTGGCTCCCATTCAAGAGGAGCTTGCACTGCTGCTGCTCCTGCGCATGGGAAGCTTGCAGTATGGTGGCTCCCATTCAAGGGAAGCTTGCACTGCTGCTGCTCCTGGTCATGGGGAGCTTGCAGTATGGTGGCTCCCATTCAAGGGGAGCTTGCACTGCTGCTGCTCCTGCTCATGAGAAGCTTGCAGTATGGTGGCTCCCATTCAAGGGGAGCTTGCACTGCTGCTGCTACTCCTCAAGGGAAACTTGCACTGTGTTGCATCCCACTCAAGGTAGGCTTGAACTTCTGCTGCCTCTGCTCATGGAAAGTTTGCACTGTGGTGACTCCTGTTCAAGGGAAGCTTGCACTGTGTTGGCTCCTGCTCAAGGGAGACTTGCACTGTGGATGCTCTCTCTCAATGAAGCTTTTACTGGTGCTGCTGCTCAACGGAGACTTGCACTCTGGGGGATCCCGCTTATGGGAAGCTTGCAATGCTACTGATCCTGTTCATGGTACCATTGCACTGTGGTGGCTCCCACTAAAGAGAACATTGCACTGCAGTTGCTCCTACTCATGGGAATCTCGCACTATGGTGACTCCCACTCAAGGGAGGCATGCACTTTGGAGGCTCCCACTCAATTAAAGCTTGCACTGCTTCTGCTCCTGCTCATGGGAAGTTGCTTGCACTGCGGTGGCTCCCACTCAAGGAAAGCTTGCACTGTGGTGGCTCCCACTCAAGAGAGGCATGCGCTTTGAAGGCTCCCACTCAAGGGAAGCTTGCACTGCTGCTCCTACTCATGGGAAGCTTGCACTGTGGTGGCTCCCACTCAAGAGAGGCACACGCTTTGAAGGCTCCCACTCAAGGGAAGCTTGCACTGCTGCTCCTACTCATGGGAAGCTTGCATTGTGGTGGCTCCCACTCAAGAGAAGCTTGCACTGATGCTGCTCCTACTCATGAGAAGCAGCACTGTGGTGGCTCCCACTCAAGGGAAGCATGCGCTCTGGAGGCTCACATTCATGGGAAGCTTGCACCGCTGCTTCTCAAGGGAGGTTTGCACTGTGGTTGCTCCCACTCAAGGGAAGCTTGCACTGCTGCTGCTCATGGGAAACTTGCACTGTTTTTGCTCCTGCTCAAGGGAGGCTTGCACTGTGGTGGCTCCCACTAAAGGGAAGCCTTCACTTCTGCTGCTTTGCTCAAGGGAAGCTTGCGCTGGTGCTACTCCTACTCAAGTGAAGCTTGCATTGCTGCTGCTCTGACTCATGGGAAGCTTTCAGTGTGGTGGCTCCCGGTCAAAGGAAACTTGCACCTTGATGGCTTGCGCTCAAGGGAAGCGTGCACTGCTTCTTCTCCTGAGAAACCTGCACAGTTAGTGATGTTCTGTCTCGCTGGATGCATAGCATGACATCAGTCATATCCGCGCTTTCTCAACCCAGACCGTAGTATGGTTCATTTCCCAATGTCAGGTCGGAGCTAATTAAGATGTTGCTGAGGTTGCTTGTGTACAGATCAGCCCCTGGCACTGGCAACCGATATGAGTCAAGGAGCATTTTTTTAGATAAGAGTAGACGTGAGGCTAATTAATGTCCTGCTGATGCAGCTGATGCTCGGGGCTCTCTCTGGGCCCAGGAACATACACTGTCCAAGGACAATTCTACTATTGGAGATGGACCGACCATCCATCCTCCACTAGGCCAGCCTCTGACGCCAAGGCCAGGAGGACACAAGTGACATCATACGTCCGGGAGGACAGTTCATCAGTATGAGGCGTTGGGTCTGGTGGCTCAGTGCAATAATGCATCCACTCCAGAAACCTGTGCATGACCTCATGGCCACAGGCTCAAATCCTGGCAGGACCACTCAGCCTTTCATTCTTCAGAGGTTGGTAAATGGAGCACCTTTATATCTGTACACAGAAGAGAGTGAGAGAAAGAATACTTAATGGGTTATTGGGTAATATGGGCCTATTTTGGCACTGAGAGGTTCTGGTGACATTTATAAACCACTAGGCCGAAGGCTAACTTCATGGAGGACAGCTAGATGGTTCAGCTTTCAATCGGCACAGATTAGAACTAAAATGTTTAGGTTTACCCATCATGAATAAATTGTTAATAAGACAATGGACAATGGCAAGGGTCAGTGGATTTATGTGATTCTCTTACTGCAGCCCCTACCATATAATAATGGATTCATGATATTTACCAGATAATTTGCATAATTTGTAGATTCCACAACAAATAGTGTTGCAGCTCAAAGTGGTTACAATAATACTGTCAGATAATGTGCTGCGCAGTATTGATATTTTGCCTCATAGTTTAAATAACCGTGCAGCATAATTTAGATAACCGAGCCACTACTCCTACAGCGCCTCAAGGAAGGAGGATTGACCAATCTGGCCCTCAAATGGTTAAGATATTTCTTACAGGACAGGAACTTCCAAGTGTCCCAAGGGCCGTACTACTCTAAGAGCATCAGGCTGGCTCAAGGGGTTCTTCAGGGCTCTATATTGAGCCCCACTCTTTTTAATCTTTATATGGTCCCTTTGCCAGACATCATTGAGAAATACGGCATTAGTGTCGTGTCATTTGCGGATGACACGCAACTAGTAGTATCTTTATCCCAATCTCATGAAGAGGCAGCCACCAATTTCTCCACGTGCTTACAGGAGTTGGCAGTCTGGATGTCGAACAATTGCCTAAAATTGAATGGCTGTAAGACAGAGGTCCTGATTGTGGGTAAGGCTCCCTCGATGTGGTCACCGAGGTGATGGCCGCAGACTCTGGGTACCACCCCCACTCCAATTGATCAGGTGAAGAACTTGGGGATGTGGTTTGACTCTAAGCTCTCCTTTGACCACCACACCAGGATGGTGGCAGGGAAGTGCTTCGTAATAATGAAAGGCCTTCGGAAGACCCTAGATGTGCTCCCTGTAGCTGCTAGGAAAACTTTAGTCCATGCACTGGTAACCTCCCGCTTGGACTATGGGAATGCGCTATACATAGAAGCCAGTAGCTAGAGCGTTCAGAGACTACAATGTATTCAGAACGCGGTGGCCCGCCTAGTCCTGATGCTCCCTAGAAGAGCCTCTTCCAAGAATGCCCGAGCTACTCTACACTGGCTCCCGGTGAAGAAGAGAATTCTCTTTAAGGCTCTATGCATCAGTCAACGTATCCTGCAGGGAAAGGGTCCGAATTACCTACATAACCTACTGTCCACTTACACAACCTACTGTCTCCCTACACACCTACCAGGACCTTACGATCCTGGGGGTCGGGACAGGTTCAGATCCCAGTAATGAAAAGAATGAGAATGGGCGGGGGGGGGGGGGGGGTCGATCCTTTCGCTACCTAGCCGCTAAACAGTGGACCGCTCTTCCCCAGGATCTCCAGATGGAACAATCTGAAAACCTATTCCGGAAAAAATTAAAGACATGGCTCTTTCAGATATAGAGCCACAAATCAGCCTGCTCAATGTTAGTACTACCGAAAGCGTCAAGGACCGCAGCGCGGGGACACACTAGCTAGTGTAACCAGGCGCTTTACAAGCTCATTTATTAATATTATAATGCTAGTGGCCCTTGACAATAGTGAATCAGAGTTGTTTGAGTGCAGTGCAGCCGCAGCCGGTGCAGGTAAGAGCGGTGGGCGGTGGGGCTGGGTGGGGGGGGGGGATTTCGACAGACTATTACGAGGGGAAATGAATTATTTAATTTTCCCTCGTCATCGTCCATTAAAATCCCCCCCACCCAGCCCCACCGCTTTCAACTGCATGGGCCGCGGCTGGTGCAGTGAATATGATCATAAAACTAGTATTTCACAAGGGCCCATTAAATATTTCCCATATTTTGTGGGTCTATTTGAAATATGGGTCATTGTACTATTGCTTTTTGCACAATAAGAAGCAGCTGACACTGTGTAGTTATGGCTCTGATGCACTTTCCATTAAAAAGGCATTTTATATTGCCTACCTTTAACACCATGGACAGATTTGGACCGAATTTGTCAGTCCCTTGGCATAATTAGCTAAGATGCATCAAGCTAATTGTAGAGCAGATCTTCATAGGAGAACAGGAGGTGATAAAGGATGTATTTTTACAATTTAGCTCCCAACGGAATTTTTCCTTGTATACCAAACCTGGTCTGAAAGTAGAACTTTACTCAGAAAGTGGTCTTTTGTTGGTTTGGCGGAAATCTGCCAGTGCTTTTAGAGATATAACAAAGTACAAAATGTTGCAGAGTATGCTTTAAAGGGTTAACACTTTTGTACATTTGTGCCATTTAAAATTGTGGATCATAATTCATGACTTCTATCAATCCAATTGTGAATTTCTTGACAAAAATGATCGGCTGAGGAGGGCTCTGAATGTTTTTTTCTATCATCTTGAAAATCACAATTTGATTCCGATTCACGATTTTGGCGCTGTGGAAAAAAATGTCCCACAGAAATGGAGGCCACCCTCAGAGGTGAGACTTCAGGGGATGCTTTGGCATGCCCAGGTGTGTGGAATCCTTAATCCCATACCAGGGAAAAAATATAGACACACGTATGCTTCCAGCAAACCTCCGTCTTAGATGCCGGATACGACCACCATTTTGTGAATGGTTTGCAAATCGATTGTGATTCATGAGCTTAACACGTAGAAAAAAAATCCACAGTCAAGGGGAAACACTATGATGAGTGTCTGACCCCAGGGCACAGGTGGTATGGACTTAGAAGCATGGAAAATACAATGCTGCCGGCAGTGAGATGGGTGATGGGCTGAGCTGCAATCCAGGCACTGTGTGCCACCCAACTTCTCCAATTTTTAATTTTGAGCCTTTTCCAATTCCTTACCCGGTACTTAATATTGTTTCCCCTCCTTTTCTCTCTCCCTAATTTTTTGTATCCACAGGCATTTAACTCAGGCATGTAATTCTATGTCCTGATGATGATCCCACTATTCTATGCATGGAATCGAAACGTCGTCAACTCCTTGACACCTTAACACAATCATATGTACCATTTTAATGTGCTATGGTGTCTCTCTTAATTTATGCTTGCCAATTTGATGATTTCTTTTACAAGCATTAGGTTATGCCTGAGCCTTTCTGTTTTGCTTGTGCTCTGATTTATGCAGAGTTTGTGTTCCCACTTTATTGCTGTGTCACAAATTCTCAAAATATTAAAATAATTCTTCTCCGGACGGACAACTTAATATAGATTTCATTGCAATTCTATATGTATTGTTTCTCTCCTATTTTTCTTCTGAGGGACCATTGTGTTTGTAGCACCCAAACTGTGCACAGCCAAAAGCTGTCTGCAGTGGGATTTGGCTCAGAAGGTTGGGTCAAGGTCCAGACATTGCACACAAGCTTCGCTGTGCATGGCGAAAGCCAGGTGCGAGTAGGATTAGCCACTGGTAGGGGGATGTGTGCAGGTGAAAATATATTATATATACACTTTGGACTTATCTCTAGAGGATTTTAAAATTGGGGATAAAATCTGATTAATTTTACACAGAGAAGACAAATTATGAAGTGCCGAAAAGTGAAGTTTTCAACTGAACTTAACACTAATCATAGTTCAATGTACTCATTGAAAAGTGCAAATGAATTCCTAATTGTGATGCAAGGTGATAATTCTGAATGTAACGGAAAGATGAGTGTAAATGTCACAATCATCTTTTAAGTTCCTTGTCACTGTCTTCACTTTTCGCACTGGTCCTAAGGTATAAAGGTGGAATGTTTACAAGATGGCAGCCACCATGAGAACTTGCTTAATGAGTCGAAACACATTGAGTCCATTGCTGCTAATAGACCGACACATTCAATCCAATTTACAGACATTGACATTTTGTTATGTTGTAGAAAAAGCCTTTTCTTTCAGAGCAAGATTGTCACATAAATTCTCTCACTTTTGAAGTCAGAAAAAGAAAAGTAAACACTAGGCTTCCTCTGAAGACAGAGCCTGACATTTGACCTCATATTATAGAACTGCACTGAAAATATGTATTAAAAGTGATAGTTTTTAAAAATGAACATAGAAACTATCCCTGCATCACCCTCAAACTGGCGACAGTGCCATTAGTGAAATAAGAGGCAAGACAGTTGTCATGTAAACCCTGTATATAGCCCAGATTCTTGTAGAGAAGGCAACATTACAGTATATTAAATCAAGCACAGTAGTGTTTTGTACAGCTGGTATTCTGAAGTCTTGTATTTGATGGATCTTTGATATTCAATAGTGAACAAACAGGAGAATCCGTAAAATAAAGTATTTGCCTAAGATCAGACAATTTGTTTCAGCAGGAAAGCTGTGTTTAGTCTCAAGGTTTTATGGTGTCACCTTGTACAAATATGCTACTAAATGTCTTTCCTTTTTTATCTCAAATGTGAATGTGCATGGAGGACGAGCAAGGGTGGCAGGCAGAAGACATATCTTAACTCTTATTCACCTAGGTCCAACTCCAACTCAATCCCTCTGGGACAAATACAAACCATTCACCCTAACCTAAACAGAGAACCCCCTCACAAGCTTAGAGTCATCAATAACGACAACCTCACGAGAGTGAATGTCATCCAGACTTCTTCCCCCCTTAATCAGGTATGGCTTAAATGTGTGCTACTCAATTGCAGGTCAGCCAGTAAACATGCCTCCGATATCTTCGACCTCATACAGCACAATGAGTTAGACATAATCATCCTCACTGAAACGTGGCTAAATCCCGCTTCAACTCCTATGCTAGACCTCCTAGTACCTCCTACCCACGACATTATTCGTCTTGACAAAGCTCTGAAGCTGGGTGGTGGCCTAGCCTGTATTCACAGGAACACACTCTCGATCTCTCACTTGGAGTCCTCTACGCCTTCCTCCTGTGAATACCTTTGCCTGAGTATTTCAAGTAATAACCTGCCGGTGTGCAAATTTCACTCTTTCTATCACCCTCCGGGAGACACTCTCCCCTTCATCGAGCAACTTATGTAAATCATCTCTGGCAATGTCGACTCTGGATTGTCCCAAATCTTCCTCGGTGATTTCAACCTTCACTGGTCTAACCCCAACGACCACGCTGTAACATGCCTTAAATCACTCTTAAATGATCAAGAACTTATTCTGCATTGTGACCAACCAACTCATAATAAAGGAGACATTCTAGATCTCATCATCTCCAAAGGGCAGACCATCACATTGGATACCATTACCCCTTGCGATTGTTCCGACCACCACTGCATCCTCTTCTATATTTACAGGGAGGTGTCTATGAGAAAGGCCCAACCAACAAAATCAAAGATCAGGAAAAGGGACCTCAGATCTATAAATTCAGATGTACTAGCAGCCCACTGTAAATCTGCCCTCTCCTCCCAAGCTGACTTGGTTGAGGTTCAGTTTCTCACTGACTTTTACAACTCGACCATCTCCAACATTATGGATGACGTTGCTCCTCTACTACAAAGAAATGCCTCAACAAAAATATCCAAACCATGGTTCAACGACAACTTAAACTCAGAACGCCTCAACCTTAGGGCAGTTGAACGATCCTGGAGATCCAAACCCTCCTCGGACCAACTAAAACTCCTTAGAGATGTGAGGAGCTCCTACAACAAACAAATCAAGAGTGCTAAGGCAGACTACTTCAGATGCCAAATTGATCAAGCGGCTACTCGTCCCAAGAAACTATTTGAATTGGTTAAAAAGCAATCAGTGGTAGCCCCAAACCACTCTGATTCTAGAGGCAGCCCACCCTCCTGCGACAAGCTGGTTGCTTTCTTCACTGAGAAATCAAGACTAATCAACATTGAACTCGCCTCTAAGAAGGCGCTACTGCCTTCCTCTGGGTCCGCACCACCTCCTGGCCTCTTAGAAAAGCTCAAACCCAGCGGCTTGAACACCAAGAACAATGCATCATGTGGCACCTTTACCCCCTACAGTGAAAATGACATCAACATGATTCTTCAGAGTATCAACCCATCTAATCACTTCAGCGACCCGTTGCCTCTGTCCGTCTTCAAAGAAATCAAGCAGGTCTTCATCCCCACCTGCACAAGGATTGTAAATGCTTCATTGTCACAAGGCTCGATCCCAGACTGCCTAAAAACAGCTCAGGTATCACCTATACCATGGGTACTCGCAAACTTTCTCTTGGGGGCCACATTTACAGTGTGGTTTGTGGCCGGGGCCCACACCGGTGGGGGGCGGGGTCAGAGGGGGAGGGGCAGGGCTAAAGCAAAAATAAATTGTGACCATTAGGTTGAACACAGGTCCCTGCAGCAGACGCCTTCGTCCACTGAGCCACCAGACCCAGCATACACAGATATCTCTCTTTCTCTCCCTCTCCCCCTCCCTCTCTCTCCCTCTCCCTCTCCCTCTCCCTCCCTCCCCTCCCTCCCCCTGTCTCTCTCCCCCTGTCTCTCTCCCCCTGTCTCTCTCCCTCTGTCTCTCTCCCCCTGTCTCTCTCCCTCCGTCTCTCTCCCTCCGTCTCCCTCCCTCCGTATCCCTCCCTCCGTCTCCCTCCCTCCGTCTCCCTCCCTCCGTCTCCCTCCCTCCATCTCCCTCCCTGTCTCCCTCTGTCTCCCTCTGTCTC
This sequence comes from Triturus cristatus, assembly GCF_964204655.1. Lineage (NCBI taxonomy): Eukaryota > Metazoa > Chordata > Amphibia > Caudata > Salamandridae > Triturus > Triturus cristatus. The sequence continues at coordinate 722,043,474 of NC_140594.1, read as the reverse complement.
CCTCTGTCTCCCTCTGTCTCCCTCCGTCTCCCTCTGTCTCCCTCCGTCTCCCTCCCTCCCTGTCTCCCTCCGTCTCCCTCCCTCTCTCTCCTGCCCTCTCCCTCTCTCCCTCTCCCGTCCCCCTCCGTCTCCCTCCCTCCCTCTGTCACCCTCCATCTCCCTCCCTCCATCTCCCTCCCTCCGTCTCCCTCCCTCTGTCTCTTTCCCTCTGTCTCTCTCCCTCCCTCTGTCTCCCTTCCTCCCTCTGTCTCCCTCCCTCTCCCTCTGTCTCTCTCCCTCTGGCTCCCTCTCCCTCCGTACGTCTCCCTGCCTCCGTCTCCCTGCCTCCGTCTCCCTGCCTCCGTCTCCCTCCCTCCGTCTCCCTCCCTCCGTCTCCCTCCCTCCCTCCGTCTCCCTCCCTCCCTGTCTCTCTCCCTCCATCTCCCTCCCTCCATCTCCCTCCGTCTGTCTGTCTCCCTCCCTCCCTGTCTTCCTCTGTCTCCCTCTCCATCTCCCTCTGTCTCCCTTTGTCTCCCTCCGTCTCCCTCCCTCCCTGTCTCCCTCCATCTCCCTCCCTCCCTCTCTCTCCCTCTCCCTCCCTCCCTCCATCTCCCTCCCTCCGTCTCCCTCCCTCTGTCTCCCTCCCTCCGTCTCTCTCTCTCTCTGTCTCCCTCCCTCTATCTCTTCCTGTCTCTCTCCCTGTCTCTCTCCCTCCCTCTGTCTCCCTCCCTCTCCCTCTGTCTCCCTCTCCCTCTCTCCGTCACCCTCTGTCATCTCACCTGTGTGTCAGCCCTCAGCCTGGGCTGAGACAGCTTCCCAGCGCGCACACACAGCCCCCCTGAGACAGCTTCCCAGCACTCACACACAGCCGCACCGCACCCGAGTACTTCACAGGTCTTTAAAAGACCATTTACATGTTAATAAAGCTTTGTTGTATTTCACCTCTTAGGCCCCTGCATCTCCACTTTGACAATCACTGGAATCCCCCGGCCCCCACAGGGCAGAGTCTCAGAGTCCGGGCTGCTGCAACCGGCAGTGTTTACACTATTTAATTTTTTTTAAAAAACACATGTAGGATGTCTGCAAGGTCCACGGGCCGCCGAGGAAGGCTTGCCGGGCCGCTGGCGGCCCGCGGGCCGTACTATGAGTAACCCTGAACTATACTAAAAAAAAATAATGCAGATAGAGCTGACCTCAACAACTTCCGCCCTATTTCCAACATCCCCACCCTAGTCAAACTCCTAGAAAAATGCATCCAATCCCAACTCTGTGCTCACATAGAGAATTTCCAACTACTAGACCAGCATCAATCTGGCTTTCGGAGGGGGCACAGCACTGCTCGGCTCTCATTCACGTTATGGGTGACATTTTAAAAATGCTTGACCATAATTAATCCTGCCTTCTAATCCTCCTTGACCTTTCCTCCACCTTTGACACGGTCAATCACGACAACCTCCTATCCATTCTGAAGAACAGGATGGGTTTCTCTGGTCAGGTGTTACAATGGCTCGCGTCCTTCCTCCAACACAGTTCACAAAGAGTCAAGGCGAACCACTCTCTCTCCCAGCCCTCACCAGTACTCATGGGGGTCCCCCAAGGGTCCGCCCTTTCTCCTATACTCAACCTATTCTTGGAACCATTAGTTAATTCACTAATCTCCACAAACATTCTCTTCCATAGGTATGCGGACGATACGCAACTTTGTTTGAAAATTCTCCTCCCCTGATATCATCTCGCTCAACTCTACACTTACGTCTACTCAAAACTGGTTAACCGAGAACCACCTCCTGCTCAATACCTCCAAAACAGAAGTCCTTCTCATCTCTCCTCCGAACCACATCCCCAAGCTAGACCTGTGGCTGACTCACCTCACCGCTTTCAACTGCTCCCCCCTCATTATAAACTGAGCCAAATCTCTCGGAATCACTCTGGACAAGCATCTGAACATGAAGACTCATATCAGCAATGTGTGTAAGGGAGCCAATCACAAACTGATTTCAAGCAGGTGGTCCAAGCACTGGTTTTGCCGAGGTTAGACCATGGCAGCGCTATGCTCAGGGGCCTCCCCAAATATACCCTGGCTCCACTAAGGGCATCCCTAGATGCCCTTAGGATGGTAAACATTAACTTCGAGCCCTCACTCGCTTCTGCAAAGCCATTAGTTTCATAAATCCATTCCAATGCTGTGTTCACATCGGCCACAAGGCTGTGATGATACATTGTAGGGTGCATTTACTGATCACCTTGCCCAGGTGAAGTCTTGTCTCCTTAAATCGAGTGGGGATTTCAATACTGAAACGTCACATGAGGGTACGCTGAACAGCAGGAGTTTTCAAGTGCACTAAGCTCCCCAGGCATAGAACCCCCAGTGGAAGGCCTCCCAACAAGGATATTCCCTGGTTTAAAATTTTTCCAACAGCGGCCGGTGCAGGTAAACGCGGTGAGGTGGGGCGGGTCAGAGGTGGGGGGACGTCGACAGACGATGGAATAGGATTTATTTATTAATTTAATTTGTTATATTCTGTCATCTGCCAACATACCCCCATGCCCCGACACACCGGGCTTACCTGCACTGGCTGCTGCTGATTTTTTCCATCGGACCCCACATCTAATGCACGGTGTCAGGCTTTGCTATCATGGGCTGACCACGTGCCATTTGCTTTACATTGGTCTTTGCTTCATCTTTATGACTTAAAAGTCAAAATACTGCCTAATGTCTAAGAGCCACCCTTGCCTCAGTGTTCAACCACAATGTTGAAGTTTTAATATCAACCAGCACCTATATCTGCTCCACAATATCGACTACCAATATATTGTCAAGCTAAATGGACATGGAGCAAAGCATAATAAATCTCTAACTCCTTAAACTTAGTCACTTTGACAATATGTTGGTAGTGGATATTGTGGAGTTGATCTATGCTCAGGTCAATATTTTTGACCTTGAAACAGGGTCAATGTTCTGGAGCCAATTCAAGTGAGCGTAAAGCCAGTGTTGACTCTTGAGGCTCATTTGCACATTTTTAAACCTCAGATCCCAAAGAGTCAAGGTGAACCACTCTCTATCCCAGCCCTCGCCAGTATCCATGGGGGTCCCACAAGGGTCCGCCCTATCTCCCACACTTATCAACTTGTTCTTGGAACCGTTAGTTAATGCACTAAATTAAACAAACATTCTCTTCCATATGTATGCGGATGGCACGCAACTTTACCTGAAAATCACCTCCTCGGAAAACCTCATATCACTCAACACTACCCTAACGAATACTCAAAACTGGCTAACTGAGAACTACCTCCTGCTCAACACTTCCAAAACAGAATTCCTTATAATTTCTCCTCCGAATCACACCCCCAAGTTAGACCTCTGGATAAACCAGCTCACTGCCTTCAACTGCTCCCCCCATATTACTGACTCAGCCAAATCTCTCGGAATCGCCCTGGACAAGCATCTGAACATGAAGAATTGTATTAGCAAGGTGTGCAAAGGAGCTAATCACCTGATGAGGCAACTCAGGAATTTCAAAACATTCCTTCCGCTAGCTGACTTTAAGCTGGTGGTTCAAGCGCTTGTTTTGCCGAGGATAGACTATGGCAGAGCTACGCTCTGTGGCCTCCCCAAATATACCTTGGCCCCATTAAGGCCTTCAATGAATGCTGCTGCCAGATTGATTGCGGGTACAAAAAGAAATGTGCACATATTCCCATGTCTTAAAATCCCTAAATTGGCCGCCCTACTAAGCAAGAATACAGCTAAAGATTGCCTGCCTGTCTCACAAAGCACTCCATTTCAAAACCCCCAGGTATCTAGCTCAAAAGCTAGAATTATCTGCAGGTGGTAGACCTTCAAGAAGTATCCTCCTGAAACCACAGATCTTTCGCAAAAAGAGAATGTGTCACAGAGCTTTCTCCGGCTCTGCCCCGAAGATCTGAAACTCTCGCCCACCGGAAGTACGCAGAATCTCCTCCACGGTTGCTTTCAGATTGAAAGTAAAAAGATTCCTTATGAACAAGTTCTTGCCTTCAATGGGTTCAGATCGTCTGTGTTAAGTTATTGGACTTACATCTTTAAGCCCTGAGTTGGTTGCTATACTTCTTTAATTAATCGTTTGCCTCCCTCCCAGTTTGCTATTTACTAGCTATTGTGACTTTCTCTGCTGCCCCCTTTTGTAACTGTTTTGTTTGGTATTCTTCTTTGACGTCTGTACTTCCATGATTACCTTCCTTCCCGCCAAGTGTGAAGCACTCTGATATCCTTCGGAATCATGTTTGCGCTATATAAAACTTTATAAATAAAGAAATAAATGAGGTATCCGCTGTCAACTCTCTTGTACAGAAAGGCAATTGGTTAAGAAAAATGATAGTCATATTAATTGGTTTAGTCCAGTGCTTCTCTTAGTACGCTCTGTAATCACCTACCAAAAAATCATTGTGTTGCTTTTAAGATTTCACTGCCCAAAACTACCTCAAAGACACCTTCAAGATTTTTCAAACTATTTCCATCCTATGAAGCTCTTAGATGAGAGATCCATATACCCTTGATCCTGTGCAACAAAATGGCTGCCGTTTTCATTCAGGTCACATTCCATCCTGTAACAAGTACAAACATTCTTCTAACAGATGGATTCCAAAGGATGGCTGATGCCAAAGGTATCGGCATTCTGATTTTAATAAATTTGCAGCATTTGACATGTCAAGCCCTCCTCCCTGTTGGAATGATCCCTTTTCCTGACATCAGAGATGCTGCCTTCACTGTCTCCAGTTTTCTGATAGACCCCTTAATGAGGTTTTAAGTCCTTTTTAATTCCATCTTCACACACCATCTAATGGGGTCCCCCAAGGCCTGGTCCCCAGCCTTCTGCTACCTTCATTGTCTAATTGGTGCTGCTGCCAAGGGAGGACATTTCCATCTCAAATGTGCAAGGAAAGCAATCTATTAATGTTTCAGAGGTATAGTTACATCTTAAATAATTTCCTCTGGACTAGACTATTGTGATAGGGCCAACCTTTATAATTATTTTTTAACATATTTTAATGTATTCAAAATATATAAGACTAATTTGTTACAGGATCTGACTGAAGGCTGGTTATTGCAACCACCCCCTCCACCTCTATTGATTAGGCAAAGCATGAGGAGAGGTAGGGTTGTTGGTGGCACCTGGACCCCACCCCTTTGCATTTCTATTTACCTGGATAGTGAGGCCACCCCAGGAGGAAGCAGAAATGCACACTACAAAAAGCCAAGTAACATCATTAAGGTATTAGTAAGTAACACCAATGGTGGAGTACCTTTAACTCTGTTGGGGTCCAATGGGAGGAGTAAGTTCAATGGCATGTGCTGCTCAGCAGGCCTTCGATAGCGCTGGCCCCGCTCTCCTACTAGAGTGCTTTTCAGTGTAGGAGTCAGCACACCCAGCCTCTGTTCTCGCTCTGACTTATTAGTCATGGCCACTACATTTCCCAAGGGCAGAACTGGAGGTGGAACATTTTTCATCTGCAGCTAAGACCTGGAATGACCTGCTCAGATCTCTTAGACTGGCCGCAAGTCATTTGTCTCTTATGCAATCAATTTGAAAGAATACTCTTCACTATTTAGCTGAAGGCATGCTCTTTCAAGTAAGGCTGCTTGTTTACATACAACAAAGCAACGCGTGGGGTATGAGTGATCGATAAGGTGAATTAGCAAACCATAAAATAACTACCTACCTACTTACATGGGCTCCAGGAAAGCTTGCATATGTTTCCCATGCTCTGGGAAACATGGACTACTGCTGCTCCTGCTCATGGGAAGCTTGCACTGTGGTGGCTCCCGTTCATGGGAAGCTTACACTGAGGTTGCTCGCCCTCAAGGGAAGATGGAACTACTGCTGCTTCTGCTCATGGAAAGCTTGCACTGTGGTGGCTCCTGTTTAAGGGAAGCTTGCACTGAGGTGACTCCCGCTTGAGGGAAGCCTGCATTGCAGATTCTGCTACTCCTGCTCAAGGGAGGCTTGCACTGTGGTGGCTGCCGCGCAAGGCAAGCATGCACTTCTGCTGATTCTGGTCATGGAAAGCTTGCACTGTGGTGACTCTCACTCAAGGGAAGCTTGCACAGCTGCTGCTCCTCCTCAAGGTAGACTTACACTGTGGTGGCTCCCGCTCAAGGGAATCTTGCACTGATACTGCTCATGGGAAGCTTGCACTGTGGTGGATCCAATTCAAGGGGAGCCTGTGCTTTGGTAGGTGGCTCCCTCTCAAGGGAAGCTTGCACTGCTGCTGCTCAAGGGGGGCTTGCACTGGGGGGTTCCCACTCAAGGGAAGCTTGCACTGCTGCTGTTCCTCCTCAAGGGAGACTTACACTGCGGAGGCTCCCGCTCAAGGGAGACTTACACTGTGGTGGCTCCCTCTCACGGAAAGCTTGCACTACTGCTGCTTCTGCTCATGGAAAGCATGCACTGTGGCGCCTCCCACTTAAGGGAGGCTTGCACTTTGGAGGCTCCGACTCAAGGGAAGCTTGCACTGCTGCTGCTCCTGCACAAGCGAGGCTTGCACTGTGGTGGTGCCTGTTCAAGGGAAGCTTGCACTACTGCTGCTTCTGCTCATGGAAAGCTTGCACTGTGGCGCCTCCCACTTAAGGGAGGCTTGCACTTTGGAGGCTCCGACTCAAGGGAAGCTTTCACTGCTGCTGCTCCTGCACAAGCAAGGCTTGCACTGTGGTGGTGCCTGTTCAAGGGAAGCTTGCACTGCTGCTGCTTCTGCTCATGGAAAGCTTGCACTGTGGCGCCTCCGACTTAAGGGAGGCTTGCACTTTGGAGGCTCCCACTCAAGGGAAGCTTGCACTGCTGCTGCGCTGCTGCTCCTGCACAAGCGAGGCTTGCACTGTGGTGGTGCCTGTTCAAGGGAAGCTTGCACTGCTGCTGCTTCTGCTCATGGAAGGCTTGCACTGTGGCGCCTCCCACTTAAGGGAGGCTTGCACTTTGGAGGCTCCCACTCAAGGGAAGCTTGCACTGCTGCTGCTCCTGCACACGCGAGGCTTGCACTGTGGTGGTGCCTGTTAAAGGGAAGCTTGCACTGCTGCTGCTCTGCTCATGAAAAGCTTGCACTGTGGCGCCTCCCACTTAAGGGAGGCTTGCACTTTGGAGGCTCCCACTCAAGGGAAGCTTGCACTGCTGCTGCTCCAGCACAAGCGAGGCTTGCACTGTGATGGTGCCTATTCAAGGGATGCTTGCACGGCTGCTGCTCCCACTCCTGGAAAACTTTATTGCTTCTGCTCCTGCTCAAGGGAGGCTTGCACTGTGGTTGCTCCTGCTCAAGGGAAGCTTGTACTGGTGCTGCTCCTGCCCAAAAGAATCTTGCACTGTGGTGGTTCCCACTGAAGGGAAGCTTGCACTTCTGCTGCTCCTGCTCATGGGAAGCTTGCAGTATGGTGGCTCCCATTCAAGGGGAGCTTGCACTGCTGCTGCTCCTGCTCATGGGAAGCTTGCGGTATGGTGGCTCCCATTCAAAGGAAGCTTGCACTGCTGCTGCTCCTGCTCATAGGGAGCTTGCAGTATGGTGGCTCCCATTCAAGGGGAGCTTGCACTGCTGCTGCTGCTGCTCCTGCTCATGGAAAGCTTGCAGTATGGTGGCTCCCATTCAAGGGGAGCTTGCACTGCTGCTGCTACTCCTCAAGGGAAACTTGCACTGTGTTGCATCCCACTCAAGGTAGGCTTGAACTTCTGCTGCCTCTGCTCATGGAAAGTTTGCACTGTGGTGACTCCTGTTCATGGGAAGCTTGTACTGTGTTGGCTCCTGCTCAAGGGAGACTTGCACTGTGGATGCTCTCTCTCAATGAAGCTTTTACTGGTGCTGCTGCTCAACGGAGACTTGCACTCTGGGGGATCCCGCTTATGGGAAGCTTGCAATGCTACTGATCCTGCTCATGGTACCATTGCACTGTGGTGGCTCCCACTAAAGAGAACTTTGCACTGCAGTTGCTCCTACTCATGGGAATCTCGCACTATGGTGACTCCCACTCAAGGGAGGCATGCACTTTGGAGGCTCCCACTCAATTAAAGCTTGCACTGCTTCTGCTCCTGCTCATGGGAAGTTGCTTGCACTGCGGTGGCTCCCACTCAAGGAAAGCTTGCACTGTGGTGGCTCCCACTCAAGAGAGGCATGCGCTTTGAAGGCTCCCACTCAAGGGAAGCTTGCACTGCTGCTCCTACTCATGGGAAGCTTGCACTGTGGTGGCTCCCACTCAAGAGAGGCACACGCTTTGAAGGCTCCTACTCAAGGGAAGCTTGCACTGCTGCTCCTACTCATGGGAAGCTTGCATTGTGGTGGCTCCCACTCAAGAGAAGCTTGCACTGATGCTGCTCCTACTCATGAGAAGCTGCACTGTGGTGGCTCCCACTCAAGGGAAGCATGCGCTCTGGAGGCTCACATTCATGGGAAGCTTGCACCGCTGCTGCTCAAGGGAGGTTTGCACTGTGGTTGCTCCCACTCAAGGGAAGCTTGCACTGCTGCTGCTCATGGGAAACTTGCACTGTTTTTGCTCCTGCTCAAGGGAGGCTTGCACTGTGGTGGCTCCCACTAAAGGGAAGCCTTCACTTCTGCTGCTTTGCTCAAGGGAAGCTTGCGCTGGTGCTACTCCTACTCAAGTGAAGCTTGCATTGCTGCTGCTCTGACTCATGGGAAGCTTTCAGTGTGGTGGCTCCCGGTCAAAGGAAACTTGCACCTTGATGGCTTGCGCTCAAGGGAAGCGTGCACTGCTTCTTCTCCTGAGAAACCCTCACAGTTAGTGATGTTCTGTCTCGCTGGATGCATAGCATGACATCAGTCATATCCGCGCTTTCTCAACCCAGACCTTAGTATGGTTCATTTCCCAATGTCAGGTCGGAGCTAATTAAGATGTTGCTGAGGTTGCTTGTGTACAGATCAGCCCCTGGCACTGGCAACCGATATGAGTCAAGGAGCATTTTTTTTAGATAAGAGCAGACGTGAGGCTAATTAATGTCCTGCTGATGCAGCTGATGCTCGGAGCTCTCTCTGGGCCCAGGAACATACACTGTCCAAGGACAATTCTACTATTGGAGATGGACCGACCATCCATCCTCCACTAGGCCAGCCTCTGACGCCAAGGCCAGGAGGACACAAGTGACATCATACGTCCGGGAGGACAGTTCATCAGTATGAGGCGTTGGGTCTGGTGGCTCAGTGCAATAATGCATCCACTCCAGAAACCTGTGCATGACCTCATGGCCACAGGCTCAAATCCTGGCAGGACCACTCAGCCTTTCATTCTTCAGAGGTTGGTAAATGGAGCACCTTTATATCTGTACACAGAGAGAGTGAGAGAAAGAATACTTAATGGGTTATTGGGTAACATGGGCCTATTTTGGCACTGAGAGGTTCGGGTGACATTTATAAACCACTAGGCCGAAGGCTAACTTCATGGATGACAGCTAGATGGTTCAGCTTTCAATCGGCACAGATTAGAACTAAAATGTTTAGGTTTACCCATCATGAATAAATTGTTAATAAGACAATGGACAATGGCAAGGGTCAGTGGATTTATGTGATTCTCTTACTGCAGCCCCTAACATATAATAATGGATTTATGATATTTACCAGATAATTTACATAATTTGTAGATTCCACAACAAATATTGTTGCAGCTCAAAGTGGTTAGAATAATACTGTCAGATAATGTGCTGCGCTGATATTTTGCCTCCTAGTTTAAATAACCGTGCAGCATAATTTAGATAACCGAGCCACTACTCCTACAGCGCCTCAAGGAAGGAGGATTGACCAATCTGGCCCTCAAATGGTTAAGATCTTTCTTACAGGACAGGAGTTTCCAAGTGTCCCAAGGGCCGTACTACTCTAAGAGCATCAGGCTGGCTCAAGGGGTTCCTCAGGGCTCTATATTGAGCCCCACTCTTTTTAATCTTTATATGGCCCCTTTGCCAGACATCATTGAGAAATACAGCATTAGTGTTGTGTCATACGCGTATGACACGCAACTAGTAGTATCTTTAAACCAATCTCATGAAGACGCAGCCGCCAATTTCTCCACATGCTTACAGGAGTTGGCAGTCTGGATGTCGAACAATTGCCTAAAGTTGAACGGCTGTAAGACAGAGGTCCTGATTATGGGTAAGGCTCCCTCAATGTGGTCACCGAGGTGATGGCCGCAGACTCTGGGTACCACCCCCACTCCAATTGATCAGGTGAAGAACTTGGGGATGTGGTTTGACTCTAAGCTCTCCTTTGACCACCACACCAGGATGGTGGCAGGGAAGTGCTTCGTAATAATGAAAGGCCTTCGGAAGACCCTAGATGAGCTCCCTGTAGCTGCCAGGAAATCTTTAGTCCATGCACTGGTAACCTCCCGCTTGGACTATGGGAATGCGCTATACATAGAAGCCAGTAGCTAGAGCGTTCAGAGACTACAATGTATTCAGAACGCGGTGGCCCGCCTAGTCCTGATGCTCCCTAGAAGAGCCTCTTCCAAGAATGCCCGAGCTACTCTACACTGGCTCCCGGTGAAGAAGAGAATTCTCTTTAAGGCTCTATGCATCAGTCAACGTATCCTGCAGGGAAAGGGTCCGAATTAGCTACATAATCTACTGTCCCCTTACACAACCTACTGTCCCCCTACACACCTACCAGGACCTTACAATCCTGGGGGTCGGGACAGGTCCAGATCCCAGTAATTAAAAGAATGAGAATGGGGGGGGGGGTCGATCCTTTCGCTACCTAGCCGCTAAATAGTGGACGCTCTTCCCCAGGATCTCCGGATGGAACAATCTGAAAACGTATTGCGGAAAAAATTAAAGACATGGCTCTTTCAGATATAGAGCCACAAATCAGCCAGCTCAATGTTAGTACTACCGAAAGCGTCAAGGACCGCAGCACGGGGACACACTAGCTAGTGTAACCAGGCGCTTTACAAGCTCATTTATTAATATTATTATAATGCTAGTGGCCATTGACAATAGTGAACCATTGCAGAGTTGTTTGAGTGCAGTGCAGCCACAGCCCGTGCAGGTAAGAGCGGTGGGCGGTGGGGCTGGGTGGGGGGGGGAGGGGAGTTCGACAGAAGATTACGAGGGGAAATGAATTATTTAATTTTCCCTCGTCATCGTCCATTAAAATCCCCCCCACCCAGGCCCACCGCTTTCAACTGCATGGGCCGCGGCTGGTGCAGTGAATATGACCATAAAACTAGTATTTCCCATATTTTGTGGGTCTATTTGAAATATGGGTCTTTGTACTATTGCTTTCTGTACAATAAGAAGCAGCTGACACTGTGTAGTTATGGCTCTGATGCACTTTCCATTAAAAAGGCATTTTATATTGCCTACCTTTAACACCATGGACAGATTTGGACCGAATTTGTCAGTCCCTTGGCATAATTAGCTAAGATGCATCAAGCTAATTGTAGAGCGGATCTTCATAGGAGAACAGGAGGTGATAAAGGATGTATTTTTACAATTTAGCTCCCAACGGAATTTTTCCTTGTATACCAAACCTGGTCTGAAAGTAGAACTTTACTCAGAAAGTGGTCTTTTGTTGGTTTGGCGGAAATCTGCCAGTGCTTTTAGAAATATAACAAAGTACAAAATGTTGCAGAGTATGCTTTAAAGGGTTAACACTTTTGTACATTTGTGCCATTTAAAATTGTGGATCATAATTCATGACTTCTATCAATCCAATTGTGAATTTCTTGACAAAAATGATCGGCTGAGGAGGGCTCTGAATGTTTTTTTCTATCATCTTGAAAATCACAATTCGATTCCGATTCACGATTTTGGCGCTGTGGAAAAAAATGTTCCACAGAAATGGAGGCCACCCTCAGAGGTGAGACTTCAGGGGATGCTTTGGCATGCCCAGGTGTGTGGAATCCTTAATCCCATACCAGGGAAAAAATATAGACACACGTATGCTTCCAGCAAACCTCCGTCTTAGATGCTGGATATGACCACCATTTTGTGAATGGTTTCCAAATCGATTGTGATTCATGAGCTTAACACGTAGAAAAAAAACTCCACAGTCAAGGGGAAACACTATGATGAGTGTCTGACCCCAGGGCACAGGTGGTATGGACTTAGAAGCATGGAAAATACAATGCTGCCGGCAGTGGGATGGGTGATGGGCGGAGCTGCAGTCCAGGCACTGTGTGCCACCCAACTTCTCCAAGTTTTTTATTTTGAACCTTTTCCAATTCCTTACCCGGTACTTAATATTGTTTCCCCTCCTTTTCTCTCTCCCTAATTTTTCGTATCCACAGGCATTTAACTCAGGCATGTAATTCTATGTCCTGAGGATGATCCCACTATTCTATGCATGGAATCAAAACGTCGTCAACTCCTTGACACCTTAACACAATCATGTGTACCATTTTAATGTGCTATGGTGTCTCTCTTAATTTATGCTTGCCAATTTGCTGATTTCTTTTTCAAGCATTAGGTTATGCCTGAGCCTTTCTGTTTTGCTTGTGCTCTGATTTATGCAGAGTTTGTGTTCCCACTTTATTGCGGTGTCACAAATTCTCAAAATATTAAAAGAATTCTTCTCCGGACGGACAACTTAATATAGATTTCATTGCAATTCTACATGTATTGTTTCTCTCCTATTTTTCTTCTGAGGGACCATTGTGTTTGTAGCACCCAAACTGTGCACAGCCAAAAGCTGTCTGCAGTGGGATTTGGCTCAGAAGGTTGGGTCAAGGTCCAGACATTGCACACAAGCTTCGCTGTGCATGTCCGAAAGCCAGGTGCGAGTAGGATTAGCCACTGGTAGGAGGATGTGTGCAGGTGAAAATATATTATATATACACTTTGGACTTATCTCTACAGGATTTTAAAATTGGGGATAAAATCTGATTAATTTTACACAGAGAAGACAAATTATGAAGTGCCGAAAAGGGAAGTTTTCAACTGAACTTAACACTAATCATAGTTCAATGTACTCATTGAAAAGTGCAAATGAATTCCTAATTGTGATGCAAGGTGATAATTCTGAAAGTAACGGAAAGATGAGTGTAAATGTCACAATCATCTTTTAAGTCCCTTGTCACTGTCTTCACTTTTCACACTGGTCCTAAGGTATAAAGGTGGAATGTTTACAAGATGGCAGCCACCATGAGAACTTGCTTAATGAGTCGAAACACATTGAGTCCATTGCTGCTAATAGACGGACACATTCAATCCAATTTACAGACATTGACATTTTGTTATGTTGTAGAAAAAGCCTTTTCTTTCAGAGCAAGATTGTCACATAAATTCTCTCACTTTTGAAGTCAGAAAAAGAAAAGTAAACACTAGGCTTCCTCTGAAGACAGAGCCTGACATTTGACCTCACATTATAGAACTGCAATGAAAATATGTATTAAAAGTGATAGTTTTTAAAAATGAACATAGAAACTATCCCTGCATCACCCTCAAACTGGCGACAGTGCCATTAGTGAAATAAGAGGCAAGACAGTTGTCATGTAAACCCTGTATATAGCCCAGATTCTTGTAGAGAAGGCAACATTACAGTATATTAAATCAAGCACAGTAGTGTTTTGTACAGCTGGTATTCTGAAGTCTTGTATTTGATGGATCTTTGATAGCCAATAGTGAACAAACAGGAGAATCCGTAAAATAAAGTATTTGCCTAAGATCAGACTATTTGTTTCAGCAGGAAAGCTGTGTTTAGTCTCAAGGTTTTATGGTGTCACCTTGTACAAATATGCTACTAAATGTCTCTCCTTTTTTATCTCAAATGTGAATGTGCATGAAGGACGAGCAAGGGTGGCAGGCAGAAGACATATCTTAACTCTTATTCACCTAGGTCCAACTCCAACTCAATCCCTCTGGGACAAATACAAACCATTCACCATAACCTAAACAGAGAACCCCCTCACAAGCTTAGAGTCATCAATAACAACAACCTCACGAGAGTGAATGTCATCCAGACTCCTTCCCCCCTTAATCAGGTATGGCTTAAATGTGTGCTACTCAATTGCAGGTCAGCCAGTAAACATGCCTCCGATATCTTCGACCTCATACAGCACAATGAGTTAGACATTATCATCCTCACTGAAACGTGGCTAAATCCCGCTTCAACTCCTATGCTAGACCTCCTAGTACCTCTTACCCATGACATTATTCGTCTTGACAGAGCTCTGAAGCTGGGTGGTGGCCTAGCCTGTATTCACAGGAACACACTCTCGATCTCTCACTTGGAGTCCTCTACGCCTTCCTCCTGTGAATACCTTTGCCTGAGTATTTCAAGTAATAACCTGCCGGTGTGCAAATTTCACTCTTTCTATCACCCTCCGGGAGACAATCTCCCCTTCATCGAGCACCTTATGTAAATCATCTCTGGCAATGTCGACTCTGGATTGTCCCAAATCTTCCTCGGTGATTTCAACCTTCACTGGTCTAACCCCAACGACCACGCTGTAACATGCCTTAAATCATTCTTAAATGATCAAGAACTTATTCAGCATTGTGACCAACCAACTCATAATAAAGGAGAAATTCTAGATCTCATCATCTCCAAAGGGCAGACCATCACATTGGATACCATTACCCCTTGCGATTGTTCCGCCCACCACTGCATCCTCTTCTATATTTACAGGGAGGTGTCTATGAGAAAGGCCCAACCAACAAAATCAAAGATCAGGAAAAGGGACCTCAGATCTATACATTCAGATGTACTAGCAGCCCACTGTAAATCTGCCCTCTCCTCCCAAGCTGACTTGGTTGAGGTTCAGTTTCTCACTGACTTTTACAACTCGACCATCTCCAACATTATGGATGACGTTGCTCCTCTACTACAAAGAAATGCCTCAACAAAAATATCCAAACCATGGTTCAACAACAACTTAAACTCAGAACTCCTCAACCTTAGGGCAGTTGAACGATCCTGGAGATCCAAACCCTCCTCGGACCAACTAAAACTCCTTAGAGATGTGAGAAGCTCCTACAACAAACAAATCAAGAGTGCTAAGGCAGACTACTTCAGATGCCAAATTGATCAAGCGGCTACTCGTCCCAAGAAACTATTTGAATTGGTTAAAAAGCAATCAGTGGTAGCTCCAAACCACTCTGATTTTAGAGGCAGCCCACCCTCCTGCGACAAGCTGGTTGCTTTCTTCACTGAGAAATCAAGACTAATCAACATTGCACTCGCCTCTAAGAAGGCGCTACTGCCTTCCTCTGGGTCTGCACCACCTCCTGGCCCCTTAGAAAAGCTCAAACCCAGCGGCTTGAACACCAAAAACAATGCATCATGTGGCACCTTTACCCCCTACAGTGAAAATGACATCAACATGATTCTTCAGAGTATCAACCCATCTAATCACTTCAGCGACCCGTTGCCTCTGTCTGCCTTCAAAGAAATCAAGCAGGTCTTCATCCCCATCTGCACAAGGATTGTAAATGCTTCATTGTCACAAGGCTCGATCCCAGACTGCCTAAAAACAGCTCAGGTATCACCTATACCATGGGTACTCGCAAACTTTCTCTCGGGGCCACATTCACAGTGTGGTTTGTGGCCGAGGGCCGCACCGGTGGGGGGTGGGGTCAGAGGGGGAGGGGCAGGGCTAAAGCAAAAAAAATTGTGACCATTAGGTTGAACACAGGTTCCTGCAGCAGACGCCTTCGTCCACTGAGCCACCAGACCCAGCATACACAGATCTCTCTCTTTCTCTCCCTCTCCCCCTCCCTCTCTCTCCCTCCCTCTCTCTCCCTCCCTCTCCCTCCCCTCCCTCCCCCTGTCTCTCTCCCCCTGTCTCTCTCCCCCCGTCTCTCTCCCTCCGTCTCTCTCCCTCCGTCTCTCTCCCTCCGTCTCTCTCCCTCCGTCTCCCTCCCTCCGTCTCCCTCCCTCCGTCTCCCTCCCTTCGTCTCCCTCCCTCCGTCTCCCTCCCTCCGTCCATCTCCCTCCCTCCGTCTCCCTCCCTCCCTGTCTCTCTCCCTCCCTGTCTCTCTCCCTCCCTGTCTCCCTCTTTCTCCCTCCCTCCATTTCCCTCCCTCTGTCTCCCTCGTCTCCCTCCCTGTCTCCCTCCCTCTCCTGCCCTCTCCCTCCCTCCCTCTCCCTCCTTCCGTCCCCCTCCGTCTCCCTCCCTCCCTCTGTCTCCCTCCATCTCCCTCCCTCCATCTCCCTCCCTCCGTCTCCCTCCCTCCGTCTCTCTCCCTCCATCTCTCTCCCTCCCTCTGTCTCCCTCCCTCTCTCTGTCTCCCTCCCTCTCCCTCTGTCTCTCTCCCTCTGGCTCCCTCTCCCTCCCTCTCCCTCCGTACGTCTCCCTGCCTCCGTCTCCCTGCCTCCGTCTCCCTCCCTCCGTCTCCCTCCCTCCATCTCCCTCCCTCCCTCCGTCTCCCTCCCTCCCTGTCTCTCTCCCTCCATCTCCCTCCCTCCATCTCCCTCCGTCTGTCTCCCTCCCTCCCTGTCTTCCACCGTCTCCCTCTCCGTCTCCCTCTGTCTCCCTTTGTCCCCCTCCGTCTCCCTCCCTCCCTGTCTCCCTCCATCTCCCTCCCTCCCTCTCTCTCCCTCTCCCTCCCTCCCTCTCCCTCCTTCCATCCCCTCCATCTCCCTCCCTCCATCTCCCTCCCTTTTTCTCCCTCCCTCTGTCTCCCTCCCTCTGTCTCCCTCCCTCCGTCTCCCTCCCTCCGTCTCTCTCTCTCTCTGTCTCCCTCCATCTCTTCCTGTCTCTCTCCCTGTCTCTCTCCCTCCCTCTGTCTCCCTCTCCCTCTCTCCGTCACCCTCTGTCATCTCACCTGTGTGTCAGCCCTCAGCCTGGGCTGAGACAGCTTCCCAGCGCGCACACACAGCCCCCCTGAGACAGCTTCCCAGCACTCACACACAGCCGCACCGCACCCGAGTACTTCACAGGTCTTTAAAAGACCATTTACATGTTAATAAAGCATTGTTGTATTTCACCTCTTAGGCCCCTGCATCTCCACTTTGACAATCACTGGAATCCCCCGGCCCCCACAGGGCAGAGTCTCAGAGTCCGGGCTGCTGCAACCGGCAGTGTTTACACTTTTTTTTTTTTTTAAAAACACATGTAGGATGTCTGCAAGGTCCGCGGGCCGCCGAGGAAGGCTTGCCGGGCCGCTGGCGGCCCGCGGGCCGTACTATGAGTAACCCTGAACTATACTAAAAAAAACTAACGCAGATAGAGCTGACCTCAACAACTTCCGCCCTATTTCCAACATCCCCACCCTAGTCAAACTCCTAGAAAAATGCATCCAATCCCAACTCTGTGAACACATAGAGAATTTCCAACTACTAGACCAGCATCAATCTGGCTTTCGGAGGGGGCACAGCACTGCTCGGCTCTCATTCACGTTATGGGTGACATTTTAAAAATGCTTGACCATAATTAATCCTGCCTTCTAATCCTCCTTGACCTTTCCTCCACCTTTGACACGGTCAATCACGACCACCTCCTATCCATTCTGAAGAACAGGATGGGTTTCTCTGGTCAGGTGTTACAATGGCTCGCGTCCTTCCTCCAACACAGATCACAAAGAGTCAAGGCGAACCACTCTCTCTCCCAGCCCTCACCAGTACTCATGGGGGTCCCCCAAGGGTCCGCCCTTTCTCCTATACTCTTCAACCTATTCTTGGAACCATTAGCTAATTCACTAATCTCCACAAACATTCTCTTCCATATGTATGCGGACGATACGCAACTTTGTTTGAAAATTCTCCTCCCCTGATATCATCTCACTCAACTCTACACTTACGTCTCCTCAAAACTGGTTAACTGAGAACCACCTCCTACTCAATACCTCCAAAACAGAATTCCTTCTCATCTCTCCTCCGAACCACATCCCCAAGCTAGACCTGTGACTGACTCACCTCACCGCTTTCAACTGCTCCCCCCTCATTATAAACTGAGCCAAATCTCTCGGAATCACTCTGGACAAGCATCTGAACATGAAGACTCATATCAGCAATGTGTGTAAGGGAGCCAATCACAAACTGATTTCAAGCAGGTGGTCCAAGCACTGGTTTTGCCGAGGTTAGACAATGGCAGCGCTATGCTCAGGGGCCTCCCCAAATATACCCTGGCTCCACTAAGGGCATCCCTAGATTGGTTACAGGTACCAAAAGAAATGTGCACACATCCCCAGTCTCAAAATCTCTTAAATGGTTGCCTTACAAAGCTCGAATTCAGTTAAAGATTGCAGTTCTTATGCACAAAGCCCTCCATCTCAAAACTCCCAGTTACCTAGCACAAAAGCTTGAATTATCCTGTCGTGGTAGGGTCTCAAGTAGCGCTAACACTTTCCACTTGAAACCACACATCTTCAGCAAAAAGAGAACACACCGAGCCTTCTCCGGCGCTGCCCCGAAGATATGGAACTCTCTTCCACCGGAAGTAAGCAGAATCTCCTCCACGATTGCTTTCAAACTAGAAGCCAAAAGATTCCTAATGAACAAGTCCTTACCTTAATGTGGTTAGGATCAGTGGCTCTAAGTCACTGTCCCCTCAACAGTTAGACCTTCAGTGGATGCTACTCTTCTTTAACTCATCGTGTTCCTTTCTCTTAGCCCGCTATGTACCTGTTATTGTATTACTCCCCGCCGACCCCATATCCTGTAATTTTGTAATTATGTTTGTTTGGTACTCTTACTCAATGTCAATATTGCATTTATTACCTATTGTCCATCCTATTGTAAAGCGCTATGATATCCTTCGGGATCTTGTTCGCGCTATATAAAACTTTATAACTAAATAAAAATAAATATGAAAGCTCGGGCTGTCATTGGCTCGAGGTTTGAACGGGACCTAGAGCTGAGTCAGAGCCAGGCTTCAGGCTCTAGCTTGGCTCAAGCTTGCAGTGGCTCACCCACCTCTACACATAGGTCTCTGTCTGTTGTGGGAGAAAATGGGTAGTGGAGACAGGAAACGAGTGTCCAAGACAAGGGTTACTGCACGCCCTTTCCTACCGCAAGCAGGGCTTTGAGAGGTGTTGGGAGTAGAGTGAGGGATGCAGGGAGTGTGGGAGTGCACTTTTACTTTCGCTCGTGCATGGACCAGTGCAAGAAATGCAATCAGCTCCTGCATGGAGGGAAGCAAGGGGTGCTAAGAGCTCGAGGAAGCCAGTGATGGTTGTAGGGTGCTCCTGCAGGCAGCATTGTGAGGTTGCATTGAATTAATGCAGGGAGGAGAGTGGGGGGTGTAGGGAACTTTTGTAGTGAGTGTTGTGGGGGTGCAGAGAGAGAGGCAGAGATGTGGAATTCTCCTTCTGGCAGGTGAATGAGAGGTACAAGGATCGCCTGTATTGAGCATTGTGAAGGTGCAGACCGTTCCTGCAGGGAGGAAAGGGAGGGGTGCATGGCACTCCTGCAGTGAGGGCCTGAAGGGCACTGGGAGCACCTGCATGATGGCGCAGGAGATGTGCAGAGTGCTCGTTCTGGGAGGTGAGTGAGTGGTGCAAGGAGCTCCTGTAGTGAGTGAGAGCTAGGATGGGTGCAGGAAGCTCTTCCAGTGATGGAGAATTGTGGGAGTTCATTGAGTAGGTGCAGGGAGGTGAGTGGGGAGGCCAGTGGTCCGATGTGGAGTGGGGATTGAAGGGTGTTGTGAGCTCTTGCAGGGGGTATTTTGAGCATGCGGCAGAGTCCATGCATGGATTGCTGTTAGGATTTTGCGTCGGGTCTGCGCTAAAAAACGAAACACAAACCCGATACAAAACCTTTGTAGATCTAGGACCGGGTATTTAAGCACCAATTACCTTGATCAGTTAAGGCCTTGTTGCTTACTTTTTAGGATAACCAGCAGGATAGGAGTTTGAATCCTGGTACAATCAGTTCAGGCTTCCACCCTTCAGATACTGATAAATGTCGATAAAATAAATGGCAAAAGCGAGCAAACACCCTCAGGTACCTTAAACCTGCCTATACTAAGACTGGATACTCTGATGGATACGTTTCCATTAATTTGAGGCTGATAAGGATTTATTGTAAGTAAAAAAAAGTAACACAATAATGTGGCAAAAAGGGTCAATTGTGGGATACAAAATTTGAATTTTTTGCGTCTCAATATTTGCTACTCTGTGCTGAAAAATTCTGGCTGGTCCGGAATGGTCTGGAGCTGCAAGGTTAAGGGGCAAAGGGACTGGTAGCAGAACGAGGACAGGTGGCACCGATGTGGCACAGGAATGCATGCAATGGATAGGGTGATATGACGGAAGGGCATGGAATGGGAGGAGACAAGGAAGGGTAAGAGCAAAGGATGGTTGAGGGACTTGATAGCTGAGAAAGCCAGGGATGGGCAGAAGGACTGGAGTTGCAAGGAGATACTAGCAACCAGTGGAAAAACAGACACAAATTATGAGCTGACAGAAAATGGGAGGGGTGTGAGTTGTGACCCGGCATGTGAACAGAGACCAAGATTAGTGATGAAACAGGAGATAGGTGATACACTTGTGTTGAGACCAAGACGAAGGCACAATTTGGAGACAAGATCAAGGAATGGGTGGAGAGACAAGCCAGAGAACAGATGAGAGGGCCGAGGCAGAGAGGCAAAGACTTAGGTATGAATGGTAGACAAGGTGAATAGACAAATGGGCAGGAAAAAAGAGGAGGATGGGTGAACAGCCGAGCATAGGATGGAGAGACAAGGGGTAGGCACATAGAAAACGCCAAGAGTGGATAGTGAGTGAATCAGTGGAAGAGAGGAGATAAACGTCAAGAGATGGGTGGAAAGACATATCTAATGGATGGAAAGACTAAGGCAGTGCTAAGGGATGGAGAATTACATGTAAAAAACAACAAATATAATTAGCAGATTTACAAATAGAATATGAAATTTGTCAGATCTTTGTAAATCAGATGCTTGTTTTGCATAAAAAAAGGCTAATTGAGTTTGGGACTGGGTCACAGCAACAACAAATGGATCCTTCTTGTAAGACACATCATTAGAACGGTGACAGTTACACGACACAAAGCTCACTGCATGGAAGCGAAACTGTGTGACCCAGTGCGATCGGTGTACAAAAAAGGATCCAATAGATAATATGGTAAGGCTGTCCCATCCTAAGTGCATATGAGAGACCAGTAGTGTCATGGGGGAAACAGTAGCATAAGAGTTGCAGATGGAAGTGACAGCATTCTGCAAGGTAGCAGAGGACGGTGGACTCTGAGCAAGTGCTGCACCCTGATAGGAAGGAAGAACAGTGACCTGAGAGGTGTTTCAGAGGGAAACAGAAGCAACCTGACACACAGCACAAAAGTGAGAGGGCAGCAGCACCCTGAGAGAGTAACACCTCCAGTGACAACTGTGCACTCTGAAGTAGGATGGAGAAACACCGTGAGAGACAGCTGCATCTAGAGAGGCATTTCACAGAAAGGAGCGGTACACTGAGAGAAGGCAGCACAGAAAAGGAGAAGCCAGAACAGTGCCCTGAGGGGTTTCAGAGAGAGGGATAGCACCCTGGGGTATATTACAGGAGAGGGCACTGGTACACAGAGCAGTACCCTAAGCAGGCAGCCGGTGCAATATCATGAGAAGGGCTTCACAGGAAGTCTGCGTGAACATCTCACAGGGACAGTAGAGCACACCAAGGTTGTTATCAGCGTCATGGGCTGCACACTTAGAGAAAGATACACCCAGGGAGAGGATTTTCAAGGATGAGACGGCATCCCGAGTGAGGGCCGCACATTGAGAAGAGAAACAGAACAGTGTTTTGAAGGGGGTATAGATTGACCTGAAACAGCAGTAGAGACAGGACGGTCCCTAAGAGAGGGCAGTATCATAAAGAGACGTGAGCGCTCTGAGAAGGTAGACTGGACCGTATAACCTGATAGGGAATTGACAGGGAAGGAACAGACCCTGAGAAATAACATCAGAGTGAGAGGACAGCAACACCCTTTGAAAGTAGTACTACCAAACATAAACAATAAACTGAGAGCGGTGTCACTGGGAATTGATAACAGAGAAATCTGCACTCAAGAAGAGGTTTTGCAAGGAGAGGACAGTACCCTGAGATACAGCAGCACCATAAATATATGAAGAAAGTACATCCTCCACAGGATTTCCCAAAGAGTGCTCATGGCTCATGATAGGCAGCACCATGACATGATTTCCTTAGGTGGAGCAGTACCCAAGAGACATTGGGCAGAGCTCAAAGTAACAGCAGCACCCCGCGAGTAGGTGCGTTATAGTTCGCAATAGTGGGGAATCCAGAGGAGAAAACACTGCCTGAGAGGGGTAGCATCCAGAGAGATACAGGCATGCTCAGAATGGCAGGACACTACCTTTGGGAGAAGAGAATGCTACCCTGATGAGGAGCCGGATGGAGAACCCACAGCATGGGCAGTACCACTTTCCAGAGGGAGACGATCTAAGAGAGAGCTGCACCATGAGTGTGACCTGAAAGCACATTCTGAAAACAAGAGAGCAGCACCCCCCTGCAGGAAAATCCTGGATTTAGTGAGCAACAGCGAGAGAGGGAGAGAGAGACAAAAAATAGCACATTGTGAAGAGTTCACTCAACGAGAAAGTGAGGGTTGCATGGTGAGGAGAGAGGAGCCGGTTAGTAGACTGAGGAGAGAGGAGGGAACCAACATACCTTGGAAGCATAACAGCACCAACGTAGGAGGGGAGCATTAGACCTTGATGAGCAAAGGGGTACAGCTACACCCCGAGGAGAAATTGTGTCCAATACTTCAAGCTAGACATACGTGTCATTGGAAAAGGGATGTCGAGGCCATAAATCTGAAGATTTAAGGGTGGGTGGATTAAGGATGGATTGTTATCACACTGTGTAAGCAGAGCCTGCAGACAGATACCGCGGTACACCGATTCTCACAAGTTACTGTAGAATGCAAGGGTTTTCATATTGGCTTCCACTTCGAATAAACCTTGTTAGGACTTCCGAAGGAGTTTTGCCAACAGTAGTGTTCGAGGCATTAGTCATTTTGCTGACTCTCTGCCTGATGCCTGCCTTGTGAGAAAGATGATGCTTCTTATGGGAGGGCGGAGTTGGTATTGGTAATTAGCTAATGATAAAGGTTTTAAGCCTGATTATTTTTTCGTAATGTACCAATGTCCACCGCCATAGGTTCCATCTGTTTATTATGAAAAATTGCAACAGACTTTGCAGGCTACCGACTATAAGCTACTGATTTTAAGCTACCGACTTTAAGGTACTGACTTTAAGTTACTGAATTTAAGCAACCGACTTTAAGTTACGGACATTAAAATAGCAGCTTTAAGCTACCGACTTTAAGTTACAAACATTAAACTACTGTCTTTAAGTTACTGACATTAAACTATCAACTTTACGCTACCGACTTTAAACTACCGACATTAGGCCATCAACTTTAAGATACCGACTTTAAATTGCCTACTTTAATCCACTGATTTTAAGTTACCAACATTTAAATTACCGACTTTACATTACCGACACTATGTAATTAACTTTAATCTTCTGACTTTACGCTACCGACTTTAAGATACCGACTTTAAATTACCTACTTTAATCCACTGACTTTAAGTTACCAACATTTAAATTACCGACTTTAAGTAACCGGCATTAAGCTATTAACTTTACGCTACCGACTTTAAGCTACCGACTTTAAATTGCCGACATGGACGTACACCCCTCGCCAGGCTTCGATGGATTCGACCGGAAGGGTAGCCTCGTCGCGGTCTCCTTCGCAAATGCCCTTTGGTGAGTTCCCGTAGCCATGGCATTCGCTCCGTCACGCCGACAGAAAAAATGCAGGCAATATTAAGCAGCCCTTAAACGGGAGCTATGTTGATTAATTTTGAGCAAAACATTGCTTCCCCTCTTCGTGACAAGTTCAAACAAAGGCTCAACCCTTCATTACCATTTTCATTTTTAAATCTTTTCCTTCCAGTAAGCTTTGCCTAATTTGATTGCATTTTTTATGAGTTGCTCAAATGTTTACTAATAAATCATATTGATTGGGCTGATGATTTCCTGTCTGGGAGCATGGAGAAACGCGAAGGACTTCTAGGGGAGAAACTGCAATTGAATCCTCATACAAATAGTGTTACTCTGCGTGCCTCGGAATGAGTAATCAGTTAATCAACCTGCTGAGATTAGCATATGCAGGATGAACACGAGGGACCTGCGAGGCTGGCATTAATCATTTTTTGATCAGGATACATTCCATTAGCTGTCACATAGCTCCATAACTCCAGATTGGTACTTAAAGTCTCACCAGCTCAGAACGCATCTAATATTCCATGTGCTGAAATATTGCTACAATCTGACAGTCACACCCCAAGACGGTCAGACCCTGAATAACATTCTATATGCTGAAATACTGCTAGTGGCTTACAGTCTCACTCCTAGCAGCTTCAGATTCCAAATTACATTCTATGTGCTGAAATATTGGTACTGATTGACAGTCATATTCCTAGCAGTGTCAGCACTAATATTCGTTGTGGTGAAAAATTGATACAGTCTGACAGTCACACTCAAAGCAAACACAAGGAGTTGATGGACGGAGCGCTGAAACTTTTCAGACACTCGCCCTCGGTCACAGATCTGGGTTGAATCCATCATCTTTCAGCCTGGCGGATAGGGGGTAATGCCCCAAAACCGGTCCCAGGATACTTGTTTCCAGTCCAGGGAGGACCTGGCCTGGAAGTTTGGGCTGGACTGTTCCCATAGGGCACAGGGTCAAGACTGATTTGCATATGACTGGGTCTGAACTGGAATGGCATGGGGAACAAAAAAAGGATGGATTTAGGCCCAGATCGCTGTACTGGGGTGAATGTTTGACATTGTTCTGCATTCTGTCCATCAAATGTTCTTTTTGCAGATAGTCAAAACATCCTCAGACAGCAGCTAATATTCCATGTGCTGAAATAGTGCTACAGTCAGACAGCCACACCCCCAGACCCCGGATTGCATTCTATATGCTGAAAAACTGCTACTGGCTTACAGTCACACTCCTGGCAGCTTCAGATCACAAATTGCATTCCATATGCTGCATTGCTATAAACTGACAGTCACACGAAAAGCAGCCCCAGACCCCAGATAACATTCCATGTACTGAAATATTGATACTGATTGACAGTTACATTCCTAGCAGTGTCAGCCCTCAGATATCATTCCTAGTGTAGAAATGTTGCCTGTAACTGGAAGTCACAACACACCCAACAATTTTAGGTCTTATCTAAGATTGAATGTGCTGATGTGGACCCCTGAGGGGTAATTACATGCTTGCATCCTAAATAACATTCCACATGTAAACAACCACATTCAGTCTTAGAACTCAGGCAACATCCCCTGTCCGGTCATATAGCCTTACCCTCAGATAACATTCCATTTGCTGACATGATCCATGGACCTTCTGATTGGAAGTCACACTCCCTAAAGGTTAACCCCTCAGATAACATTCCGCTTACTAACATACTGATGTGGATTCGCGTTCACACTCTAAATAGCCATATATTTTATGGCCCTTGTTATGAGTGGCATCTTAATTCTGATGGAACTCTTAGCATTAGTAGCCAGATCCATAATTATTTTGATATCTACAGAAACACAGCATGTCTCTTTTATTTCAGCTGGAGAACCTGGCTACTGAAAGTAACTTAAATTGCCAAATGAACCACTGGGAAAAAAATGAGACATTATTGGAGGAATCAGACATGGAATTTTGGCCCACCTTTAATGCTTCATTTCCTGGGGGCAACTTCAGGCTTCCACTTTTAATCCCAGTTAACTCTCCTCATCTGAAGTAACCAGTGCACCTGGCATTAGTTTATTGGGGCACATTGAACACAGAGAACTTTGGGTCACTCAGAATGAGGACATGTATATGTGGTAAAAGTATCTTCTGGTGAGCAGTTACTAGTTTTAGACTTCAAGTAACATTCCACCAGCTCAAAAGTCCTCCTGATTTCCACTCATGTTTCCCCCGGCCACAGACATTATAAAGGGTTGCACATGCTCACATATAGATCATGATTGGTTGTCGAGCTAGTAGATATCTTCCACCTCAAATGATAGATCATGTATTCACGATGAACGCTTGACTAGAAGTCACGCTCCGAGAAGGCTTACGCCTCAAATGAAAAACCATTGGCAGGGACATAGTTTTCCACTGATGGTGGAGCTCAAATAAACTTCACTCAGGTTCAATAGTATTTCTGCAAGTTCGTCCTATTCCAAGTGAGCTTCCAAACTTCCTTCTGATGTTAGTATATAAGCACAAGTGCATAAACTCTGTGCATCCTTCATGCACAACCGCCCTAGTGTACCACCATCATATTACACACATTATATCGCATGACAAGAACACTGCGCTCACATCCAAAGGAAAGCCTTGGTGGAGTAAAAACAGTTATTACATACTAGACATTTGATGCAGTGCTAGGTGGCGTAGTCAATGTAATACCATTGTAGGACAATATTACTGAACCCCATATAGTTTCATACAACTCACTTCCTCAAGCTTTTCAGACTTAGTTACTCTGAGCCTCTCATTTCGGTACGGTATACAAAGAGAGGATGTAGCCTTGGGGCTAGAGCAGTCGACCTCGGAGCTGGGGAACTGGGTACGAGTCGACGCTCAACATCCTGTGGTTCTGGGTAAATCACTTAATCTCCCGTGCCTAACAAAAAATGACCGTGTCCATCTGTAACAAAACTGGTGCTCATGTAAAGCGCTCTGATACCTGATATCTTCGGGTCTAGTTTGCACTATATAAAACTCTAAAAAAATAAAATTAAAAAAAGAGGCTAATAATTATTAAAGACAGTTATCCACTTCTGATTCTCTAGAATTTGTAACTCAAGACATACTGCTCCCATTTTGCTTCACCCAATGTCCATTGGGTGTCCTGGATAAGGTTTCAGCTAGTGTACCCACCCAACTTTGAACTTCCAATGACCATTTTCATCCCTCAGATTTCATGTGACCTTTCCTGGTGGGCTTTTCTGGTGGAAGAGGGTCATACAGTTACCTTCCTACTTTTACAAAGGGTTAAACAACAGGTATTTTACCCTCACACCACCAGTTCTCTACCCTTTCCCTATCACACACAGAAACAAAGCAGACGCCAAATTGAGCAAAATCAAGTAATTTGCAGAGGATCATTTGTGCTCAGTAATGACCTATTTCGTATTGGCCGATGAACTTTTGGTCCACGATAATCAAGACAGTTAGCTAAACTAGGTCTATCAATCCAATGTTCTCAATGTATCCTCAAGTGAAAGGATCACATTTTATAAAGAGACACCCTTGTTGCATACAATGCTTCATTTTCCTCAGTGAACCTTAAAGCTAGAAGGCACAGAAAGCTTTACAATTTAAGACGGATCTCCATGTGCTTACAGCTTGTGGATCAAAAGCCACAGTCCCTTCTACGGTCAAGCAGCACAAATCTTCTCTCACCTAAACAAATACAATAATGTAGAGTGTTGAGTAAGCGCATTGCAAGCATGCCGCATAGCTCCAACATATCTATTTATGAAATATAAAGTAACATTGTCCGGCCGTATGCCTCACTAGGAGCCCAGGGTAATAATTTCTGCACGCGATTTATGGCACAAATCCTGACTATTAAAGAATAGATTTAAACTGTGTGCCCAACAAGTACCTTGGGTTGTGATTCAAAATTGGGCTTTATAACAGTTTTATGGGTGTTAGATGCTGATGGGATGACAGGTATGGATCCACTACTACAATAAATGTCAGGGTCTTAGCTGAGTTTCTCCCGAAGAAATGTATGGAGTCATTTTTATAATGTAAAAGTCCCAGAAAATGTGATAGTTGAACACTGATGCCTCCTTGCTGCCACTTTTTAAGTGTGTAAAACGATTACCTAAACATAATGGATAGAGGAAGTGATGTAACGTCCAGAACTGCCGACTTTGGAGCTGGGGAACCATGTTCAAGCTTTGGGGTTGGCTCAGCATTAACCCTGGGCGTAGGACTACGCTACGCTCGCGTAGTTAGTGCAACTACGCGCTACGCGAATTGCACGTAGCACAGTGTAAAAACGCATAGCGGGCATTTTTTGCTTGCTTACGGTCCTCAACGTCAAGTTGGCGACCACGAGCGAGCAAAATAACATCCCGGCGAGACTTTTTCCTCGTTCGCGATCAGCAACATCAAGTTGCCGATCGCGAGCGTGGAAAATAAAGCTCCCGGAGAGATTCTCAACGCGGGGAGGTCAGGTTTCTCATTGCGAGTGGTCGTGTATGCTCTTGACCGCTCGTGATGAGAAACTACCAGTCCGCGCTGAGAAAGCTGCCGCTCGAGTATAAATCTACTCAAGCGGCAGAAAACGACTGCTTGCACTGTGCAAGATGCCATTTGCAATGGTTGCACAGGGCGGACAAGCATCCGGCACTGTGCAATCAGTGCAAACAGCATTTTGTACAGTGCACTACGCAGTTCGAGTAGCTACGCGTAGCTTGCGTAGTGTGAAGTGCATTTCGCGTAGCTACGCGTAGTGCTACTATGCGAACTATGCCCAGGGTTACTCAGCATCCTGTGATTCTGGAAAAATCACTTAATCTCCCCGTGCCTACCAAAAATGAATGTGTCCTTGTGTAATGTAACTGGTGCTCGTGTAAAGCGCTCCAATACCTGCGGGTCGAGTTTGCGCTATATAAAACTGAAAGCAAAAAAATAAAAACAGCAACAAAAAAAACAGAACAAAACTTTGTCGAGTGAAATATCCTCATTCCGAGCTCACACTACTTTAAAATGGTAAAAAAAATACAAGAGCAAGAGAAGTTAGCGATCTACATTAAAGAAAAAAGATGCTTTGTTTAGCACGATTCACTCTGTGTCAAAACTTGATGATGAAAAATAAGACTTGGTCCTAAAAATGAGTGCTGCGGCCCACCCCCTGCAGCCTCCAGCACAAATTAAGCACCAGACAAACCCACGACCAGCTGATGTTGTCTGAAGATCAGGCTGTGCCTGGTGATCCTACAATTAGACAACACCATATGATCCCATGGAGTCCATATCTCTTAGAGCCGATGTTCCCGCTTTTATGGTTGGCGTTATTTGTCACTGTGATGTGTACTGCAGGCGGAATCCCATAATTTTAGTAGAACAAAGACAGCCACTACCCTCAGCCGTAAATGTGACTTTCCACAAATTGGCCATGAGCAGTACTTCTTAATCAATATTGGTAATAATAGTGATCAGGTGCAGCCCCTACTAACAAATCTCTCTCGCAGAGCAAACGCGGTGGGAGTCGAGATTTGGGCTACAGGTCAGAGCTCACACTTCGAGCAGGGTTCGAGTCCCAGAGTCAGCTCACTATTCCCTGGTTCTGGGCAAATCACTCAATCTTCCTGTGCCTAAAAAAACATTTATTAAATAAAAATCTAACCTTCTGTAATGTAATATGGCCCTCGTGCAATGCTCAGCTTGGACCAATATTGCGCTATAAAACAATTGACTTGTATGCATTGGGGCATAGCATGCTTTAAATAGTAAGACACCACAGTATGCTTCGAATCACTGAAATCTTCTTAGAGCAATCAATGTAGTATCTCATATAATGAGATTACTCACAGAGCCTTTTAAGACCAATGCAGAATTATGTCTACGAGAGACTAGAGACATCTTGTAACAATGGGCAATGCTGCATCTAAAGTCCATCGTGGAAAAGAACCAACACACAAGTGGTATTCAAAATGGCGCCATTAAAAAAATCTTACAACAATGCAAAGATGGGATTGTAAAAGAATGAATAATTTCTCATTGCAGAAATGGTAAATAATTCCCATGCTTCTCTCCTTGAATAACGTCTGGGCTCAGGTTACACACATGTACTTTCTATTTCCTGATATTCAAAATAGAAAGAGGACTCAATGTTCACACCCCTGCTTTGTGACTTCTTTTCTCTGCAGGATTTCCTTCCTTCCTCAGCCTGCTCTGCCTTGTTAGAGTTTCAACTCTTTCATTTTTTCTGGGTGCTGCCTCTTTTTACTGGCTGTATGTTCTGCACAGATGTTACTGATTAGCATTTCTTTGGATTGGTGGCCTTTGATTCAACCCTGTGTCTGCTATACAATACTTGTTGCCCCCATCTGTTTTCGATAAGTTAAAACTGCACCCTGAGGGGGCTGGTGTCGTGTTTGAACCACGCAACGTGGTACATGCACGACGCAAACCTTAAGTAAGGTTTATGGAGCCAAGCAAGGACACTTTGCATGGCCCTGAGTGGCTCTATAAGTCTGGAGTAAAGCAACGCAGCACAAATTGCATTACTCTGCCTTGGGAAGGCAATCCATGGGTGTTGCGTGGGCGGGTCTGAACTGGGGTGGTGAAGCGAGTCAAAGAATGATGATCGATTCAACCCAGATCTAATAGTGACTGGGGGAGAGTGTCTGAAAAGTTTCAGCGCTCCGTCCATTGTCTCCTTGTGTTTGCGTTATGTGGGTGTTTCCATGCAACTCCCATGTTTTTTTACGCATTCCCAGATTTACCAGAACCAGTAGACCTGGGAATATGTCAAAAAGATACGCCTTCCCAGAAGAGGTGTAACAAGAAGAAATATAATTATTTCTCATTTTTACTTCCTCTTTCTATGTGTGCTGCAATTTGCAGCTCACATAGAAAGAGGCATATGCCTCTAATGATTGTTTGTGTGCAGGCAATGGAGGCATCGTGACACCATAGTGTAAAGGTTCCTTCATTTCTGCTAGGTAGCCAAAAGGGTACCAGTGCAGGGGAAAAGGCAGGAATGCGCCATATTGCCTTAAACACTACGCACTACTGCCGTTTCCCTGTCACGCAGCACTGCAAGGTGACTTGCTGCACTGCATGACTTTTTCATAAATAGGCCCCTGAATATTTCAATGTAAAATGTCCTTGCACCTTAGGGCCATTGTTGCACTATATAAAACCGCACACATAAATAAATAGCTATAGTTTATTTCAGTGGCCGATGACATTGCATCACTAGTGTAAACTAGGGCTCTGTGATGTAAGTCAGTTTTCTATTACTTTTATTTCTGCCACCAAGAATTGAGAATGGACTAACAGCATTGATAGAGCCAGTCTGGTAATATTATTCGTTTTTTTTCTGGTGAATGATGCAAATCATTCTTCACTTCGAAAATGATGGTGTTCTTATCAATATTTCAATATTGAGGGTATCAGCAAAGTGATTTTGGCTGCACCTTCTCAATACCAGGATACTGAGGCTTAAGCGAGTGCAGTGAATGCCAGGGTAAAATTGGCCAGGCCGGTAAGTGGCAGGTAAAGAACACCAATCTCATTGATCTTCCAGATTCCTGTCTCTTGTATCTACTTGTGGCAGCAATGTCTGTCCTGCTGTAGACGCAACAGCATCAAGCACATAAAGAGATCATACACTCAAGTAAAGCGACACATGGGTGTTGTTTAGGCATCCATAAGATCACAATTTGTATTCTAATGGTGACTATCAACTCTTGTGCGATCCTCATAGCTCTAAGCTTTTAGATGAGACATCACCTAAGTTTCTAACCCAAGTGGGAGTTGAGGTAAAGGCTCTTTTGTGCGCCACCTTAAGTGGGAAAACATTCTGTGGGATCCCAGAGAATTGCAACATTGGGCAACTCCCCACACAAGTTTAGTCCTCACTTCTTGTACACTGAGCAGCCCTCTGACACTTTTGAAAGCAGACTGATGCTCCTATCCGCACACTTGCAGTTTGAGCAGCTCTCTTATATGATTGTCAAAGCCTGTATATGTATGCAACGTGCACCATGATATCAATGGCTACACATCTGCATTTTGACTTTCATGGATAAGTACTGAAATAAATACCCATATATTTGAGCATCTCACAATATACATGAATTGGTAGCATCTTTACACCTGATGGTATCTATTCTGATTGTGACCTATTTTCTGTTCATTGGGATACAAAGAGTGATGGGCAATATATAAAAACTAACATTTGATTTATAACAAATGTCTTTATGGGGAACTGTGCATCCAACATTTCTCTATTCACACAAACATTTTTCTGGTATATATACAGTGTGTGAAAACATTTTATGATGGCCATCTAAACAAGGCTATTCAAGCTTCAGACCCTTATGTTATCCCCAACTCTACAAGACAACGACAGTTCATCCCTCAAGCACAACAACCTACTCCACAATAAGCCAACCCAAACAGCCTACCTGGGATACAATGAAGAGAACAAGGCAAGTTCCACCCAAAGACAACCAAGTCATCCCAACGCTCAATGGTAAGACCACCATTTGAAACAATAGGGCATCACATGCCCCATAAAATAATTCATTGATTAGGTATGAAAACCAAAGCCCTATACCTTCTCATGTACCTCTTTAACAATGGTACACCTACCAGCATCAGCAAGTTTACTGCAACATAACCAGGTCTTCACCAATCACACCCAAATTTCCTGCAGGACTTATTATAACCACAAACTCTTCCTAATGAAACATATAGGTGTGCCCGCAATCACACTGGATAGTTTGGGTGACGTGGTCTCAATATTGACAGTTTTGTGCTACACAAAAAGCTACATAGCACAACATGGTATGCATGCATTGACGTGTACAAAGGATCACTACTCCATGGTGCAAGATAGACCAAGAAATATCGGATTATTTCATATTTTACTGTTTGGAACTGTCTCTAAATCCTCAGACCTTTTTGCTAATCCATTTGGAGTGGGTGCCTCAAAATACGGGACCTCATTTACTACAAAATGATGCAGCACAGCTCCGCAAGGCATTATGCTGCACCAAGCTCTGTCATTTTAAGAGCACAGGGATGCGTCCCATTAACAACAATACGAGGCATCCGTGTTGCTTTCCCCTGTGCCGGTGCATAATTGGCTGCCATGTGCCAGGGCAAGCACCCTTGCGCCATGTTGCAATAGTGCCTGCATTGCGGGGATGATTGTTTTTGTGCCGAAAGGGACATCTTCCTGCACAAAAACAATCCTGCATGGCATTTTCCGCTTTCTAAAGTGGAAATAAACGCGGAGAAATAGAAGTATTTCTCCTTGTTGCGCCACTCCTACGCGGAGGTGTATGATTCTGACGCATTCTCAGCTTTATAAAAAGCTGTAAATCTGGAAATGTGTCAGGTTCCATGGGTGTTGCATGGGAACACCCACAGCAACACCCAATTAATGCTCCTTTCACCAAGAGTAATGCGTGAAAGGTGTCCATATTTACAAGGCCATGAAAAGTCACGCATAATGACTTTACATGGCCTTTGTGCTGCTGGTGCATCCAAAAAAGTGACGCACCGGCGCGGAATGAGCTTGTAAATGGGTCTCTCGGTGTTAGAAATATTATTTTTCTTTAAATCTTGGGCAGGGCAGTATAGAATCCACCCAAATCTCCCTTGATTAAATA
Organism: Triturus cristatus; assembly: GCF_964204655.1. Taxonomy (NCBI): domain Eukaryota; kingdom Metazoa; phylum Chordata; class Amphibia; order Caudata; family Salamandridae; genus Triturus; species Triturus cristatus. Next base: position 722,010,187 of record NC_140594.1, on the reverse strand, counting down.
ATGTCTCTCTTTGCATTTTATACGTTATCACTCAGATGAAATTCACAACCCTTACAGGTTACTGAAAATGCTTTCGTGAATGGATCTAAAAAAATTGGCTAAAAAGAAAGGGTAATATATAACACTATTGTTAGACATGACCCGGAGAGAGGCAGAAAACAGAAACACTCGAAGAGATCATGATAAACAGAATCGAAAACATGACGGCGCTGCAGAGTAAGACATTAGCGCCCACATACCTCGCGGCACTAGAGGAAGGTGTTCGAGACAATCTCAAGTACAGGAGGAGTTTTTTTACAGAATATTTATGCATCGGTAGATATATCACTCAGCCAATGAACACAAAGATTTTTTATAACAGTTTCTTAATTTCCCAAATTTTCTAATTCGATTAATATTGGTGAATAAATTAGTACATGGGATCGGTGAGGGTATTTCTCATTAAAAGCAAGTTCTGATGTCAGAAGCTGCCTTTTAATAAGACAATAAATGGGAAACTATATTTACGGGGATTCCACTTTCCCATGTATTATACAGTTGTCGCGCTCAGTAGTTTGTATTTATAAAATTTAGTGACTGGTATTATGCTGACGTCTACTGTTTCGATAATACAGTTCTTGCTCTGCATTATAAAATACTTTTTATTATTACTTTATGAAATGGGGGATGTACTTTTGCCATCTGGAGTCTGTAAATGGACTGATTAGCTCAGACTCAATATTAATATAGGATAGGACATTTTTGGATCTCAAATTAATTCAATTGGGGAGGAAATTATTCACATAGACATTTATGAATATTGCCCTTTTGTGGTAACCTGTGACATAGGTGTCACACACAGGAGCTGCCAAGGGCGGCGCATGGCATTTCAATTTCCCTTTGGAATACTATAGTGAGGAGTGTTGCAGCTTATGAAGTGAGTTTTTACCTTCCAGCTGAATCTGATACAGTTTTCATTGTGTTATTTATAATTATAACAGAGAACCCAAGATTTGCACATCTGTGGTTTGCATTGAGTAATGCTATTGTAAAAGGGAGGTTGACAGAGGTTAGCAATAATAATTTTGAAAAAGATATTTGAGGTTCGAATTGAAAATGGAAAATATAACATACTAATTGGCAGGCGGTAAGAGAGATGAGAAAGAAGAGATAACCTGACAGAAAATATGATTATGAAAGAGTGCTAAAGCTTGGAGTCGATTCATCAAAATGCTACCGGTAGTGACATCACACGCTCTTTGACCTTAATGGCATCACAGAAAGTAACATAGGACCTCGACTCTCAGCAGAATGTAATTTTACATGAGTCTAACCCTGATGACACCACCCTAACTGACATTGATGAAGTTCCATAATAACTGCATGACCAATATAACATCACAACACAAACAAATGACTGTTGCCGTAGCGCCACTGGGCCCATTTACTTTGTCTCACTTTATCTCCTTACACTACACTTTGGAGCCATTTACTTGGTCCGCCGATGGATTTTTGAACCGTTCCAAGAGGGCTCAGATATGGGGGATCAAATCCAGATATCCAATCAGGACCAGAAATTAGGTAACTGACCTACAAACTAGTAATTAAATTCATATATATAGCCCTCAACACTACATTATACAAATACAAGATTATTACAGCCAGACCAAATCTCCTGCAGAACTTCAGTCGAATTAGAATCATGCAAACCAATAATACAATTAGAGCTATGCAGAAAAATAACATTAGGATCTGTTGAACCCAGACCACTCTATTTAGATTCCCGTCCCTCATTAATACTCAATTGGAATGCACAATCAATTATTGAAGATGAGACATAAAGAGTCAGAAACAAAATTTGAGGATGGTTAGATTTTTATCGGAAAGATAGGAAAAGTAAATACATCAATATCAGCCATTTGAATTTAGGAGTGCAGAATAATCAAATGAATTTGTTTCGGGCTGTCAATTACCAAAGTTCTAGAAGAAAAATTCAAGAGGGCACATGAACCTTATCAGCTCAAAGTACTCGCCCGTGTGGGAATGAAGTCCTGAAATGGCACAACCAGCGTATACATCAGCCGATAGAGTCTGCAAGAAACAAATGATGTCTCTCAGTCTGCAAATAGCAAGATCACCAAAAGAAGGAAAGAGTCTCTCATCCCTTTCTCCATCACACTGCGTATATTAATCCACAAGTTCTGGGGTGACGCCTCCTGCATCACCTCATCTGGTCAGACCACTCAGTCCATTGATCAGTTTGTAAAGGACGATTGTCATGCAGCATAAAGAAGACACATTTCATAGAAAAAAGGTGGTTATCATCACGTAAGCTGTTGAACCATTCAAATATGGGACGTTGTGAATAATAGTCTTTTAGCATACTCGTTTATCCAGCTCTTGCACCAGCACCAACTAGTAATGAATACGACCAATTGCTGGGTGTGTGGGTTAATGCCACATACCATTAACAAGGGTATTCCCTACCTGGTGCTGCCGTATAGTTACAATGGATCGTCATGGGCATTCCAGACCATGTTTCTCTATGCTCTAGATACATACTCCCCTCGCCAACCGCGTTCCATCAGACCTATCACCAATAATAAGGCTTTGATAAAAGGAGTTGCCGATATGAGTAGGGATATCGATGCATACTCATCCATTACCAAAGAAGAGTTGAGACCTTATGTAGGATGGAACGCGACGGGGTATAGTATTAGTCTGGGTGAAAGACAGCGAACAATCTCGTCTCCAATCTGGGTCGTACCCCACATGGGTCGGTTCTGCTTACAGGGTAATGGTCAGAATCCTAGAGCTCAACTGGGAAGAAGTGACTGTACTGAAACGTACACCTTCCCGTCACAGTTTTCCCCTGCGTTTTTGGCTGCCAAGAGCACATATTTCATCTGTAATGACCGAGCATATACATGGCTGCCCCCTGATTTCTCGGGCACATGTTATATTGCGAACTTGCTACCGCCGACATTTACTGCTGCCTCTGACTATCACAAGACCAGAGTTGTGAGAGGTGTGATTAGTAAGGAGGATACTGCCGGTCAGGAAGCGGGAGACTTCTTCTTGGGTTTCCTGCCGTTTTGGGGACCTATGGTCAATAGTAGGAACCTGAGACAGCTGACTCGTGTGGTTGAATCCACCGTCAATGTAACGGCTGGTGCCCTTGGTAATCTGACAGCTGAGCTCCAAGCGGATCGCCTTATGACTTTGCAGAACCGCATGGTTCTAGACGTTATTCTTGCAGACCGCGGTGGGGTATGCAAGGTCATCCAATCCAGTTGCTGCATTTTCATACCAGATAATGCTCCAACAGTGTATCAAGCCATCTCCAAACTCCATAAAATATCTGAATCCATACACGTGGATAAGGGAGATTGGTCACTGCTGGGGTGGTTCTGGGAATTGATATCTGCCTGGGGTTGGAAAGTTCTGATGGTCATTGGAATGATCTTAGCCATTCTTTTCCTGTTCTGTCTGTGCATACAGTGTGCTCCTGCGATATGTGGCCTCTGTGCTACCTTATGTGTACGGAAACCTGTATCGAGGGACGAACTAAGTAATAGGATGATGCTACAGCAACATCTCCATGACTTTGTGAACATTGACCTAGACTCGGATTAAGATGAGTATAGTGATTGCCTATGTAAGGGCAAAAGGAGGGTCTGTCGTACTTTAATATTCGGGACCGCGTAGGGGACAGGGCCCTACCCCTGTCTATCTTGGTATTAGCAAACCGCAAATGGTAAATGCGGCATGTACAAGTGCTTTATATATCGTTCTAGCTATGAATGCACTGTGTACACGTTATTTTGCTTCACTACGCGGGTTCCATTTTGGAAGCAGTGGCCATCTTGTCATTGCCCTCACATAGGCTATAATGGAGTAAATACGGGCCTCACAGTACATGGGCTTTCCCTCTGACTTCTCTGTGACCTGGGCAGCTGGCTCTGCTGCCCCAGGTCAAACCGGTCTCACGAGCTCCCCTTCCTCCGTCCACCTGTGATTAGCATCAGGGCTTGACCCGTCATAAAACCATTTCATTCTACACAATCCTCCGGCTAATCTCTTTCACACCTGCTTGTTCCTGCTTTATGACTTGTTTCCCAAAACAGGAGATGCTCATGTTTATTGGGGGGTCTATTGACATCAAATGTGGGATCTGAACCTTACTGTGTAAATCATTGTGGGCTGGCCGAACTGGAATGTGGGATGGTCATCATGACTCTGCTTTTTCGTTTGTAATGTATACTTGTAATAGCCATATCGTAAACCAAGGAATGTGTGCCTGAAGCATGATATTTTGTATTTAAGGAGAAGCCCGTTCCTATGATTTTCAGCAGTCTCCTCAGAACATACACGCTGTTGTACTTCTAGGATACCTGTAATTGGTCTGCAGCCAATAAACGATCTTTGACTTCACCCAGAAGACTCTGTGTTTCTGTAGGTCTGGAACAGGGTGAACCCAGAAGTCATAGGGTGTGTGCCCCTGCACCGCTGGGTCTAAAATACCCAGTACTTCACACGAATGAGTTCAAGAAGACAGTTTCTCACGGCAGATGTTCCCAAAGTAACAAATTAGTACCGAGTAGTTCTAGTATGTGCATGGGAACTCTTTCCATAAAACATAGGTTTTTTCCACATTGTAAGTCTATGGAGCCTTTCCATGAGAACAGAATCAAGCAAAGTAAGGAAATTGCAGCCTAAACTGAATTTTGTTCATGAAATACAGATGATACAATAACGTAAATATGCATTACCTTTAGAGTCTTTAAAACCTTTACATGTTACTTTCAATTCATTGCACTCATGAAGCATTTCAGTGTCATTGGAGTAAACACATATAACTACGACATAGTTCTACATGTCCAAAGTCCCAATTTGCAAATTAATTTCAAAATCTAAGATGTCACTATTGTTTCTAGTAATTCGCATTAGTACACGTAAGAAGATCATTGTATATAAGTTTCAAAGAAATTAGAATTATTATTAATGTGCAGCACCACCTCTTTCTTTCCCCACTCAGTGCACATTTTCACATATGCAAAACATGGAGTTTTAAAATGAGACTCTGAAAATACACATAATGTAACCTAACTTACATTAGTTTAATTATTTCTTCACACACATTATTTAAAGGAGAATGGTTAATGAAATCTCATATAACATGAGTCATCACCTTCACTTTTCTGTTTCACATTAAACAAATACACCATTGGAATTTAGTCAAACATGAGCCTTTATCCAATGAGCAATTTTGTCTAGTCTACACTCTTCTGTATGCTTTTACGAAGCAGTAACTAAGTCTTTTCATAGTCTATTTCTCAATATTCTCCAACATCTAATGAGCACAAATTGTGCACATTTATTATTTTCCTCTCAATTGTTTATCTGCTTCATCACTGTTTTAGATACCACCTATATTAGGGTGCTGATGTGATCTTTGGAAGTGGTGGCGAGTAAAGTTAGTGAATCAGACATTTTCTAGGAGGGCTCAAGGGGGTTCTTCCCTATGAACATTTAGAAAAAATGGGGGGGAAACCATGCATTTACAGTACACTTTCCATAAATATCCTAAAAGCCCACAGGCCCAGAAAAGGGCTTCATTAAACATTCAACCCCTTTCCTGGTGTGCCCAGCCAATGAAATCTGACACTCCTCAGATCTTGACCCCATTTTTTCAAAATGTTTTCTTGGTGCTCCTAAATGACAAAAAATACTTCATTTACTCCAGGGAGGCATTGATGTCATGGGTGCCCCTAATATGCCAAGGACGTCCAGTATGCATTAAATGCAATATGCCCATGCCAGAATTTTGCCATTAATGCCATCTATATGCCATGGGTGACCCTTATGTCCCACTAATACTTTTTCACTCACTCACTCTCCACTCACTCATACTCTTACTCACTTTCACTTATTACCACTTTGACTCACTCATTCTCTCTCATTCATTCAAACTCACCCGCATTTACTCTTAGTTTCACTCACTCATACTTTGTCACTTACAATCACTGGTACACTCTGTTTCTCCCACTCTTTGTCACTCACAGTTGCTCTCACTCCAACACTCACTCTAACACTCCATCACACTAATTCTTATTCATTCACTTATCCATCCACTCTCATCAATTACACCGATTCGTACTCTCACTCATTCTCACTCATTCTCACTCATAATTACTTACTTAGACTCAGTCTAACTTATTTTCACTCATTGACTCGCAACCACCCACTTTTTCAACACACACATGCTCACACATACAGACATTCACACTCACACAAACACGCTCTGTCTCTCTAACACACCATCAAACGTACACAACACATATTTAAAAATATTTATCTACTTACCTTAGATGCCATCAAAAGTCTAGTTCCAGCTCCTGCTGCCCCATATGTTATTGTACTAATAGTGAATAGCGGATTATTATTCACTATGAGTGTAATAACAAAGATGGGCATTAAACAAGGAGAGCGAAACTCCAACAACCCAAAAAAAAGAGAGCTGCTCCTGTTGTCTAGGCACTGATTTTGCCAACCTTGAGGCATTTGAAAGAGCAAGCCAGGGGTCAGAGATGTGACCCCGAGCGACCCCTCAATGACATATGTGTACTGAAAGCTGAGCTCTGGGAGTAGATGGTAGAATGAGGGAATAACTTCTGCTGTAACTTGCAAAGTCTCCTCAACAGTTAGTATATTCAAAGCTGCCAGAAAATCACTCCAACTGTCATAATATCTGAGAGCATGGATTCCATTGGTGTGATGAGCTTTCAATATGTGGTTCAGATTGGGGAATGTTGTAGTAAATTAGCAATGGCAGCTTTCTATAGCTACTCATATTCATTTTGCCCCATTTTCTAGAAGGATTTCTTACAGGTCGGGTGGACGGTCTGATTTTCCATTTATTTGCAACAGAATTAATATTTTAAATGGTCACCAGGCCTTCTTGAATCCTGTGATTTGTTATTGCTCCTTCAAATTACTAATTCACTGCAGCCTAGCTCAGTGTCCTCATTGGGGCAACTATTTGGTTGTTTCAAATAAAGAGCACTATACTTTGTGCTGCATTGCTTGTGTTGGCAGTTCCAAAATAAAATATTTGTATTTGGTCAAGGGCAGGGTTCTTAGGTGGCGTTCTTGTGCCAGAACATTGTTGTCAGAATATCATCAGACATAAATATTGCATTCTAAATATTTATTTCCAAAAATATCACATTGTAGGTGTCAATCACCTACACTCCGTGGGACAATATTTTTGTGAATGAAATTTAGAGCGAGAAATGTATGCCAGACGAAATACTGGCATACTGCAATATGTGACAATATATGTCCTTCCTTCAGGGCTCGGTCTCTGTCAAAGAACCACGTGTGTCTTGGGAGGAGGGTCTGAAATGAGGTCAAGATTTTGAAATTTAGACCATCCATTTTGTCTGTTGTTTTATTTCACTCTCCTTATTTTAGCAACCTAGATGGGAATATAAATGTGAAAAGCATTCCAAGAAAAGTTAGTGACAAAAAGGCAGACTGGACAAGAATATATATTTAATTTTGGAAATGTTGGCAACATTTTACTATGGCATTAAACATTGCCAGAATGTCCTGATTGTAATGGCTTTGATGATACACTATTTATTGACATATATGTTGAGTTCTGTATGTTTCCTAGATCTTTCATGTCTTTTACAGCTACCTCCCAGGCAAAAATCTGTGTGTTTTAAGTCTTTGATTAATCCAATAAAACAAGAAGCCATGTTTATCTATGTCTTGAACATTCCTAACATTCACTCCAAATCATTACTTCGGGATAGTGGCAATTTTAGTTTTGTTAATAATAATCAATGTAACTGTTTCAACCACAAACAAGCATTGGCATAGCCAATGGGTCTCGCCTTTGGGACCTTATAAGTGTTTATCCATGCAACAGTTGCATAACTAAATACTTATAAGGTCCCAAAAGCGAGACCTATTGGCTATGTAAAGCGGCCCTGAGGCCGCGAAAGTTAAAGTGATCGCGATCACGATCAACCATCAAAGCGGCCATGGGGCCGAAAGTGAAGGTAATCGCGGTAAAACGCGGCGCGCGCGCCCGCGCACATGCACTGTGGCTCTAGGCTGGCCTGGTAGCACTTTTTGGAGCCCTCTCAATAAGTCTCGCCAGACCAGCGCATGCGCTGGGTCAGGCGAGACCTGAAAACAGCGAGGTCTTTTATAAAGGTCAATTGAAGGATTTTCCCTAACTTCGTGTAGCTGACAGACTTGTTAAAGTTTTGTTTATATTTGTTTTTTAATCAATCACAGGGGGTGCTTTGTTCTCTCTCATGGAGTGATATAGCTCATTCTGAAGCTCTTGTTCAATAGTTACACAATCTCAGTTCCACACAATTGGGATTATCTTGCTTTTATGCTCGGCTGAGAGATCAGCACTCTTTATTCAAATCCTGTATTCTAGAGAAATGGAAAGAACAATGTAAGTTAGTTTTAACATCCTCTGAATGACAAAAACTATATTCCATAGATTACAGTTTCCTAAGAGGCACCAACTTACCTAGACTGCAATATTCTACTATGTGGATAATTTATTATACACTGCCATATCTGAACTCATGGAACTACAATAATGACAACTGTCCAATATACACTGATAACAAAGTTTACAAATGTCATTCACATGTTTTAGTCTCATAGTCAACTTGCCAAAATTTGGTAGGAAATCTTTGAATATCTTCATCAGTTAATACCAAGTAAGGCTTTCATTCCTTCTTCAAAAATTACCGTAAACCAGTGCTTCAGTAAAATGTTCATAGATTCCAAAAATATTTTTTGCAGTGCTTCCCACATTGCACTCATTGGAAATATAACTTATCTTATGATTTTTAAGCACTTTGGAACACTGTTATCATTTTGGAACCTCTGCTCTGAAACAATATTTGAAAATCTCAACTTGTATGAGAAATTATTGGGAACAGGATACAATGGCATTTTTGTTGTATGCTGTTTTACTATGAGTCTGAAAAATGAATGTTACTATTCAATAAACTTCCAGATGAGCCATTAACAGTGATTGATTGTCTTTCAATGGAAGCCGTCACCAAATGGATAAAAAACAGCTGCCTACAACTAAACACCAACAAAACGGAAGTACGAATCATGGGCCCAAACCCCGATGCCTGGAATGACACCTGGTGGCCACCCGCTCTCGGAAGCCCACCCACCCCCACAGACCACGCACGCAACCTGGGAATCATCCTGGACTCAGAGCTCAAAATGGATCACCAGATCAACTCTGTCTCGTCCTCCTGCTTCCACACCCTCAGCCTCCGACGTAAGACCTTCAAATGGATCCCCCTCAAACACAGAACGACCATCACTCACGCCATGGTCACCAGCAGACTCGACTACGGTAACACACTCTACGCCGGAATAAACAAAAACCTCACCCGCAAGCTACAGAACATCCAAAACACCGCTGCAAAACTGGTCCTCATCCTGCCAAGACACTGTCACATCTGCCAGCACCTGCTCACACTCCACTGGCTCCCCATCGAAGCTAGAGTCACCTTCAAGATGCTAACCCATGCTCACAAGGCCCTCCACGACACCTGACCAGCATACCTGGACAGCCGACTCAAATTCCACGCACCCCAAAGGACCCTACGATCAGCTCAGCTCTCCTACGCCATGGTCCCCTGTGCCAGAAAGACCAGATCGGGAGGCTGCTCCATCTCCTTCCTCGTGGCCAAAGCCTGGAACGACCTTATGCTCCACGTCAGACAGACAACATCGCTCCCCATCTTCCCAAGAAACCTCAAAACCTGGCTCTTCGACAGACCCCCTCCTTGATGGACTCCAACCTGCGACACCCACCCCCCCCGTGCCTTGAGACCCTTACAGGTGAGTAGTCACGCTTAATAAACACCTGATTGATTGATCAATTGATTTCGATAACATACACTGTGCTTAATTTCCTATTCATATTATTGTGTTCTTCAAGGTTACCTTTTAACTATTTTCTAAAATAACAAGTGATTGTACCATTTTAGTATTGCTTTCTACACACAAGTGGTGCTCACCCAGTCCTGGACCATTGGTTGTGGTCTTGAAAGTGCTGTTCCTGACTAACCCTAAAAGTTGGGACTTGGAACATTTTACGCCAAAAATTGGCTTGAGAACTGAAAGAAGACTAGGACCTACTTGCCTCCTGAAACACCCGATTCACATTGCCAGTCAGCCTACGTTTGCAGTAGCTCCCACTACATTCTTCTCTGCAGCAAAAAATCCTGTTCAGCTGGACCTCCAAGCAATGGTATCCATCCTCATGGAGCCCTCGTTGGCTATAGCTTGCTACTTTGTCCCACTGTATATTTTTGACTCCCAAAAAAGACCGAAATCTTTGTCCAGCAGCTCCCAGACCACAATGCCTTCTCGCCAGAGACCGCCAGCTGCCTTGCCCTACTGAACTTTACTTTTCTGGAAGTTTTCTTCGAAATCTATTTTACAGCCGCGGTCCGAGCAGGTAACAGCGGTTGGGCGGTGGGGCCGTATAAGGGGGGATTACGAGGGATGATGCAGAGGAAAAATGAAATAAATAATTAATTTTCCCTCGGAATCCCGCCTTACATGGCCCCACCGCCCCACCACTGTTACCTGCATAGACTGCGGCTGTTCTTCTAAGTTCGAAGGTAAGTCGAGACCGGCCCAAACCACCTCACATAGCAGAACCAAGCTGCATCATGGATTGCCTTAACCTTGGTCTTGCCCCGATCTTGTGCAACTAGGTGCCCGTGGTTGTCCCTTTGATTTATTAGCCGTTTGTTTTCATTAAAAAATCAGTCTAAACATCAGTTCACCTGATTGGATTTAATTTGTTGTGGTTTTATTTTATTCATTAAATTGTACTCTATTTTTCTAAATTGGTGTGGGATTTTTCGTATGTGGTGTTTTCACTTTATTACTGTTTGTGTGCTGCATAATATTTAGTAGTGTCTCTAAGTTAAGCTTGACTGCTTTTGTGCCAAGCTACCAGACGGTTAAACAGAGGTTTATTTAGTGACTTAGTAGTTTACCCGTACAAGGATTCTGGTTGTCGCTTAACAAGGTTTTTCATCCCCCCCCCAAATCAATAATCCAATTGATTATATTTCCTTCACCGACGTGTACAAAATTATCAGCACTTTTTGTGATGTTCCTTTCTTCTTTATTCAGTATTGTGTGACACAAGAATAATATTGATATAATAAGGTAGAAACTTGTTCATGTTGCCGTACCTAGCATCTTGCATGTTGTTGTTTCAGTTTCAATATGTCATTACTTCGATAGTATTCTTACTTCAGTGTCGCTGGTGTTTTTTTTAAATATAGTTTCACACACACTCTGCATTTTTTTGTTTTTTTTCCCCTGCCACAGCCATAAATTAGTTCATTCGGAAGGAAAATACACAAGCAGTCATATTAGGTAGATGGTTCTGGGTAATTCAAGTGTCCAATGCAAGTGAATCACCAATGTAAAAACAAGAGTTTTCGCAAGATGGGCTGTATAAACGCTGGGGTCAGGGCTCAAAGTGCAGTGGCTTCTGTGGGTCACCGACACAGCAGTAATATGAAAACAATTTTGGAACTGGTCCATATCAAGCTCCATACTCATGCCCTTAACTTTACTGGTAAAAACACTGGTTTCTCAAAAATGATTCTAAAATCTCTTAAGGTATTTGAGGTTTGCGATACAATCCCTGTTCACAATTCAACATTGTAGTTCTTCTTATGTTCCCTTAGATTATTGGCTTTTCAGAATGTTGTGTTCCTGATTTTGTTAATACAATATTTGTAGTTGTCTGAGTGAGTTCAGGTTGCAGGAGGGTGTTTAGTGTGGTGCATGATTGAGAGCTCTGGAAATGAGGCTGAATGCAGTGCAAGGTTACCATAGTGTCCGTCAGTGAGTCATAAATGTGTGCAGACTACATATACATCCAATCCTTGGCATCTCTACAGAGTGCACAGAATGATAGTTACATATATGTCAATTGTGGGAAACTATGAGCTAAGAAGATCGTGGATTTCACTAAGATGTAAGGGGAAAAAGGTGGCAGGAGCTAACAGAGTAAAACACTGCAGAAGAAAGTGTGGCCTGAGACACTTCAAAGGACTATTTAATTCACAGTCTCTTATTTTCAAAATTTAAACATTTTCAACTCCAATTATTCATAACAAAAGCATAGTTACTCATGTATTTGATCTAACTAGCTAGCACTGGAGAAGCTAATAGTTCTGGCATGTTTAGTGTGTATGTCTGTTGTTTAATTAATGCCTAGACGCAGTAATAGAAAAGTCACTGAGATGCACCTAAATCCTGCTAATGTGGCGCACTGTGTGAAGCACAGAATTCTAGTTTACATGTTATAATGCACTCCTGTCAATATCTAGGCCTGCCTCTTAGAAAGGATTTCTAATACACTTATTTAGCCATGCCCCTTTTACAGACACCTGTAATGTCGTGACACTGACGCGATACGCAGAGGCGTACGCGTCAGGTCACGTGATGAGTAGTTTAATAAATATGTCGTCACGCACGCACGTAAGTCAGAACGGCTACGGCGGCGGACGGATCAAGTTACTACGAGTGTCTCGAGTATTATTGTAAGCTCCCCAGGCCTGCGGCGGTAGCGGCACTGTCCCCTAGCCCTACACAACAAAGTGGCGACGAGGGTGGGCGTGCCCTCGTGCATTCCGGCTCCCGTAGGTGTGGCGGCCGTCGAGCGTGCTCCGCTCTCGGTGCTCGTGCCCCTGCGGTGATCAGCTGGTTCAGGTCGGCCCCTGAAGCAACGTCAGTGCGGGGAGTCGCGCGATCTCGGAATCGCGTTTCCGACTGCCTGTGCATCGCGCACCACGCGCTGCCTCTTCTGGGCGAAAGCGAGCGTGTGGGAAAGCCTCGCTCGGGTGTCCCCAGCGCGTTGAGCGCCACGTGTCTGCTGCCTCCTCGAAGTGGCCTCCCTGAAGTGGTTCAGCAGCGCTGCCACGTGCTGGCTGGGAGCTGTGCCGCATCCAAGAACCTTCGGCCCGTGAGTACTGTGCCTGGCCCCATGTTTGCCTGGAGGGGTGCTGCCCGAGTGGGATTCAGGAGGGATACTGGCTGTTAGGCACAGAAGGCCCCCCACATAACTGAACTGCCCAGGGAGCAAAGGAGGGAAGTTCTGACTCTGCCAGCCAGGAAGGCCTCCATCTGCCACGTGGGAGAGGGACAGGGATACCGAAAGCAGTTACATTCAAGTGAAGAAAAAGGTCTCGCCTAGCGCAGGCAGCTCACGCGCAACATGACAAACATTCCACCAATTGAGCCGTTCTCAGTAGAGGGGTCCCCATCAGCAGTGGCAGCCCGATGGAGAGACTGGGAAGATAGAGTACGCATCTTCTTTGAGGCCACGAAAGTCCAGAGAGACCAAAAACGTGTGATGATAATCCATCTCGGAGGGAAGGAAATCCACAATATAGTCAAGACGCTCGTGGAGAACACCCCCAAAACGCACACGACACTGATAGCAGCACTAAATGAACACTTTGAACCAATGGCAAACCGCGATTATGAGAGATTCATATTCCGCCAAGCGCGCCAGCTGCCCGAGGAGTCGTTAGACAAGTTCCACGCCCGCCTAAAAAAATCTAGCAGCCACCTGCGGGTTTCGAGACGAGACAGAGGAGATAAGAGGCCAGATAATACAAGGGTGCGCGTCAGTCAAGCTGAGGGAGAGGATACTGGAGGAATCCGGCAAACCCCTAGCAGAAATATGGACAATGGGTCGGACGAAGGAACTGTCAAAAGCACGTGCTGCGCACATGGAAGCGGCCCTGCAGGTGCCTGTAAAGGTAGAGCCAGTCAATGCAGTGGCGGTTTGACCGAAACAGAGGTGGCCCAAAAGGGGAACAGGTCCGGCCGCTCAGGACCAATCAAAGTCATGCGGGTACTGTGGCGGTTCACCACATACTGCGGCGGAGTGTCCCGCACGAGGGAGGAAGTGCCTGGGGTGTGGGCGTTTCAACCACTTCGAGAAAGTGTGCCGATCGAAGAGATTCCGCAAACCCCGCCAAACAGTGAACGCCGTGGAGGAAGGTGAGCCGGTGGCCAGCGACATGGATGACGATGGAGAAGAAGAGAAAGTAATACACCGGATACACATGATAGGCACAGCAGCACGCAGGACAAGACGACTGCCGCAGTGCAACGTCCGGGTAGGGTCGCAAGAAATTACCACTGTAGTAGACACAGGGGCTAGCATTAACATCATGGCTGCTGCGCTGCACAACTCCATGCACCCGAGGCCCGTACTACACCCGTCAACGATAACAGTATTCGCGTATGGACAGGAGGAACCGTTAAAAGTGTGTGGAAAGTTCAAGACCACGATATCTCATGGAACGCGATCAGTCATGTCAAACATCTATGTTATGGAAGACGGACAAGGCATGCTCCTAGGCTGCAGAGCCGCGGAGGATCTGGGAGTAGTGACCTTCGCGTTCGGCGTGCACCAAGAGTCGATGCACCACATCCTGGAGGAGTTCGAAGAGATATTCCAGGGGATAGGCAAGTTCCGTGGCAAGGAAATCCACTTACACATCGATCACACCGTCCAACCAATAGCCCTACGACATCGCCGCATAGCATTCCATCTCAGGCCGTTGGTGGAGGCTGAATTGAAGAAGCTAGAAGCGGCTGGAATAATCGAGAAGGTATCTGGGCCGACCCCGTGGGTATCTCCCATAGTCGTAGCAAGGAAGCCCAAACAGCCAGGCGCTGTCAGAATATGCGTCGACATGCGGCTCCCCAATGTTGCCATCAAGAGAGAGCGCCACATCACTCTCACTATCGACGACCTCATCGGGGAGATGGCGGGTGCCAAGTGGTTCTCGAAGTTGGATCTACGATCAGGTTATCACCAACTAGTACTGGACGAAGCATCCCGGAACATCACCACGTTCTCGACCCACGTGGGGCTAAGGCGTTACACACGTTTAAGTTTTGGAGTGTCGAGCGCCGCCGAGGTGTTCCAGAACTTGATACAAGAACTCATCGCTGGGATTCCCGGAGCAATCAATGTCAGCGACGACATTATGGTGCATGCCACGACAGTTGCGGAACACAATGAGCGGTTGGTACAAGTGCTACGACGGATAAGAGATGCAGGTCTTACACTACATCGTGAAAAGTGCGAGTTTCTGTGCAACAAGCTCCAGTTCTTTGGATACACATTCTCGGCGGAAGGAGTAAACCTGGATCCGGACAAAGTAAAAAATATCAAAGAAGCGGCTGCTCCCACGAACATCACGGAAGTACGAAGCTTCTTAGGAATGGTCAACTACTGCGGTAGATTCATCAAAGACCTGGCCAACCTAACAGCGCCCCTGAGAGAACTCACTAAAGAGGCTACCCCTTGGACATGGAGCAGCGAGCATGCTCGAGCATTTGAGGAGATCAAACATGCACTCTCAGAAGCGACAACGCTTGCATTCTTTGACCCAGCCAAGCTCACACTAATTGCCGTGGACGCCGGTCCAGTCGGATTGGGCGCAGTCTTGCTACAGAGGAAAACGAGCGCAGAGGAATGGACTCCGGTGGCGTTCGCCAGCAGGTCACTCACGGAGACTGAGCAAAGATACTCACAGATAGAGAAGGAGGCAATTGCCATTCACTGGGGTTGTCACCATTTCCACTTATATGTGTATGGCAAACCGTTCGTTATGGCAACAGACCACAAGCCTCTGGTAGCCCTGTTCGCGGGCACATCCACGAAACCACCACCGAGAATCGAGAAGTGGATGCTTCAACTGCAAAATTACAACTGCAAGATAGAGTACCAGCCGGGGGCACGAAATCCTGCGGATTACTTATCTCGCCACCCTCGCAAGGCAACCCCACAAGAGATGGCCGAGGCGGCGGACACAGAGGAGTATGTACGATGTGTCACTGCTCGATCGTGTCCCAGGCCAGTATCCATGGCCAGCCTGTTGCGAGCTACCAGTGAAGATGAATGCCTGCAGAGAGCTAGGCTTGCGGTCCAAAACAACAACTGGAACAGAGCCAGAGAGGAGTGGAAGAGCCTGACACCCCGGGCGAAACAGATAATGGACAGTCTGTACAATGTCAGAGAGGAACTGACCGAAGACGACACTGGGTGTTTACTGAGAGGACACAGGCTGGTCATCCCGACGTCCTTAACCCAGAGAGTGGTGGATCTAGCTCACATCGGCCACCAAGGCATGGTGAAGACCAAGTCGAGGCTCCGCACTAAAGTGTGGTTCCCTCTCATGGACGAGTTGGTAGAAGTCACGGTTCGGGCGTGCCATGCCTGCCAGGTAACTGGGGAAGCACCCCGGCCAGCTCCCATCGACATGGAACCTCGACCCAGAAGGCCGTGGTCCAAGATAAGTGTGGACTTTGGCAGCCTGCCGGACGGAAGGCACACTCTAGTCGCTATTGATGACCACTCAAAATATCCCGAAGTGGAAATACTAGCAGCTTTGAGCGCCAGTGAGGTGATCCCGAAAATAGAGAAAATTATGGCAACCCATGGTCTAGTGAAGGAAATCAGAACGGATAATGGATCCCCGTTTCAGAGTCAAGAGTTCGCTGCATATCTACAGGCATTAGGCATTCATCATCGGCGAATCACGCCCCGCTGGCCTCAAGCAAACGGAGAAGCTGAGCGTTTCATGAGGACCCTCAATAAAGTAATACGAATTGCTCATGAGAAAAGCCAGTCTGTAGAGCTCGTGATCTTTACTTTCCTCCGAAGCTATCGCCAGACACCCCACTCTACCACTGGAACTGCCCCTGCCCATTTGCTAATGGGACGGGTCGTAACAGACACGATACCCCATCATCCAGAGTGGAGGCCTGAAGCTCCCGATGACAGTGCCATTGATACTAGACGCCGCGGAGCCTATGCTCATGTTGACACCCGACGACGGGCGGTCGCACCAAACATAGACCCGGGTGATATGGTGCTAATCAGAAATCGGATGCCCGGCAGCAAGTTCCGTTTGAGTTTTGAGCCAGAACCATGGACTGTGGAAGAAGTCAAGGGCACGTGTGTGATAGCACGGCGAAGCGGAGAGAAAATAGCGAGGAACGTTTCATACTTCAAAAAGGTTCCATTGTCCCTCGGAATGGGAAACAGACATCAAGGCGCACCCCAGAGGCGCCCGCAAAGAGTGGAGAGGTTCCTGGAGCAAGCCGAATCTATGGACGCTGCGAGTGGAGGACCTGACTCCCAAGTTCAGGGAGCTGACGTACCGCAGCCGGTCCAACTGCCAGAGGTGGCGCAGCCAGGGGAGTTCGACGCGCCAGATGTTGGAGGTGATGATGTCAACGGCGACTCTGTGAGTAGGGGCGTGGGTGTTATGCTGAACAGTGGGGAACCGCGATACAATTTGAGACAACACCCTGAGCCTTCCCGTCGCCTTAAGGACTACGTCAAGTAAGACTGTTTTGATTTAAGTTGATCAGGTTTGCAAGTGTTTGAAGCGGGGCCGGTAGTAAGATGGGTAATTTTGTCCAGGTCCAAAATGCGAGAAGAGGAGTTGTTGTTGTTTAAGTTTTGTGAGTTGGGGAGGAATGTAATGTCGTGACACTGACGCGATACGCAGAGGCGTACGCGTCAGGTCACGTGATGAGTAGTTTAATAAATATGTCGTCACGCACGCACGTAAGTCAGAACGGCTACGGCGGTGGACGGATCAAGTCACTACGAGTGTCCCGAGTATTATTGTAAGCTCCCCAGGCCTGCGGCGGTAGCGGCACTGTCCCCTCGCCCTACACAACAGACACCCCCCCCCACACACACACACACACCATTTTAAATGCACTTAAAGCGCTGATTGGGGCCGCATTTACTTACATAAGTTTATAGAAACCTTAGTTGGGCATTTTTTTTGACTTAGAGATGCTATTTATCCTCCATTTTGTATGTTACTATCATCCTGCACAGATACCGCTCAGATCTAGAATATAGCACTGAGAACTGACAGCTGTGGGAACTTTGATTTGTTGAACGCGTCACTCATCAGAAGGAAGGTCTTGGGTACGTCAGAGTGCAACGCTGTGAACGGGCCCTGGTGCAAGCAAGAAAAATGTATCCGTGGACTGCTATTGGGGTAGTAAAATACAGCATTGTCAGGCTTCAATGGGCCCCTCGGGATTCCGGGCCCCGGTGCCACTGCACCTGCTGTACTAATGGTAGCTACGCCCTGGGTTACCAAGTAGGTAGCACAAGGCGAAGGTCATCTGAGATTTGGATGACTTTTTCTGCATCAACTACCTCGAAGGTTTCTTTGCTGCTCTAAAGATTCCCCGCGAAGCAGTAATAATTCTTCGGCACAGGACAGCCGACTAACTCCCCCACTCCATTTCCGTGCTGCGCCACAGAGTTACAACCCAATCCGGACAGCTCAATAGGAAGCCGGAGCGCGGGCCGCGCTGTTCCGTGGTTTATTGATTGAAATACATGGCTCGCAGGGCCAATTAACTTAACTGATAACCAGCAGGAGATGACATCCCGTGTACCGTCAGGGATATCACTACTGCGTCTTAACGTCCAGTCAGGGAACACGAGATGCCATCCCTGATCCCGTCAGGGAGATCGCTTCCAATGAGGGTGATAAAGATACGAGATGACGTCACCGGCGCTCTGCCCGCATCCTTCACTCACAGTTAGAGCGTTGCGTGATATCACGGATACCAAGAGAGACATCCCTTATGAAGCACATTACCTTAACCGATAGCCCGCACACAGGGGCAGCTCAAGATCATCAGAGCCATCAGGTAAGAGCATCTTGTCTGAATGAACCAGAGTACGCGATCACAATTTAGAGGTGGGTGAGCCAACAAATTACCAGGGAGGGCCGACCCAGAGCTGTATCAAGGGTAGTGCTCCGATTCTAAGAGATCTTGTGCGAGCCTAGTCTAGCAACTATTTGGCATGTAAGTCATGCAACAAAGATCAGGCTACAATATGAAAGGGTGTCTTCAAAAGTGTATTTCTTTAATATACAATCAGTGCTTTAAATGGACCGGTGCTCACCGGTACTGAGTACCGGCACCTCCGAATTTTTTTGCCATCCGTACCGGCACTTCTCTGTAGCCAGAGAGAGTACCGGTACCATGATCAGCACGGCAGGCGCAGATTAGGTTTTCCCTCCAGTGCAGGGCAGATGCAGCTCTGCTTCCGAGGCGCTTGTAAATCTGTTTTAGTGACATGAACGCATTTCTCGTGTGCTTTGATATGTGCTGCAAATGGTACAGAAGTCATTAAGTATGATCATATCTTGCCTTTAGACTCGCCCCCTAGCCCTGCCCACTTGCCACACCTCTATTTTAGTGAGTACCTGCACTTATTTTTTCCCCATTTAAAACACTGAATATACTGGAGTGTTTTACCCAAGTACATCAGAATATTTGAGAAGTATTAATTAAAAGTGAGAGTTTTCAAACATGAACTAAGAAGCATTCCTGCCTCTGCTCTGATGACAATGTTTTTAGTGAACTAAGATGCAAGCCAGTTGTCATGAGTACCCTATATGTGGCCTAGATTCTTATTATAGATGGAGCAACATTACAGTCTATTAAATCAAAAGCAAGAGTGGTTTTGTACAGTTCACACCCTGAATGCACATACGTAAAGGTCCTCTCGTATGCGATAATGAAAAAAAGGAGGTTCAGTGAAATTAAGTATTTGCCTAGGATCACACAATTAATCACAGGGAAGCCAGGTTGAGCCTAGATTTTCCGTTTTCACACTGTGCAATTCAGCCACTAGAAGGGTATCTTTTTCTGACACCAAAGGTTGATGTGTTGTCTTTAGTTGTTAACATATAAGATTAGTGTGTGAGTGACATAGCATAGCTTTATAGATCGAGAACCTAGCCCAAGGACATAAGAGCGCTTCAAACACAGACTATTTTACACCGTTTTTTTCCGACTGGAAAGTTTTCTGGGATTCATGAAATCAGTGACAAAACCAGACAGTAAACATGCTTCTACGAGCCCCCTTTTCTGTCAGCAGTTTCCACACCTTGCCATTTTTCTAGCCACTCAGCAGCAAACAGGAGACTTGTTCAAGGGTTTGTTGGTGTCCGAGAGGGTCAACCGTCTGATGTCATTGGTCGGCACATGAAATCATATATAAGTCAATTGCAAAATACCTTTCCTCAAAACATCTAACACAGCCCAGACATACAGAGAGGTTCCCTTTAGTTACATTCACTGGATGTTCCATGAGATATAGAGAACTATATCCATTAGAAATAACCAGGGACACTGGAATTATGCAGCAATTGAAGACCAAATTAAGCAGCAGGGGTGACTAACCTAAGCAGCAAAAAAGGCAAATTTTGAGCAAAGTGTGGCACATTCTGTGTCCTCGTTACTTTTGGCTTTGTCACTTATATAGACAGCCCTAATACTAGTTTAACCTTAAATAAAGCAATCTGAAAGTGACAGGCGGCTGGTTAACCTTTGTAAAGGGTCTGCTTCTCGATGGCATTTTGGTAACAAGAAACATTTTTTTCTTGAAATCTGCAAATTAGACAACGGGTGGTTGATTGTGTTGCAAGTGCGGTTAATCCATAGTTTTATGGAAAACGCATCTGGAACAGAATTGCATAACTTCAGTGTTCGTGGAGAAAATCGACCTTACACAATGCACCTTAAAGCAGAAGATCTGCCTCTTCCAGATACTTCTAACAATGTATCCATGGACATGTGGCCAGCAGCATTCCTTCATGTGCTCAGTCTCACTAAACCTCGTCTATGAACCACAATTGAATCTACCAGATGGGTCCTTGCTCCCAGAATACTTTGCATCGTTGTCAGGTACCCTCCCTTGATAGGCAGCCTCAGTAATGATAATTGTCAACAGGCAGCACCTTTTTACTTTCTCAACTGGGCTTCCTTAGAAAGATCAACATCGAATAATTCAATATGGCCACTCTTGAGCTGTGTTCTGTCTTCAAATGCTCTTCCATTTATTATTTATGTTATCAGAGATGTTCAGCTACCTACTAACATAACTACGTAGTCAAATTAAGCATTGCACATATAGAGACTAGGCTCACTTTACCAGTACATAACTTACAGTAATAACTTTTCAAACATGACAACCTACACAATCCCAAAAATGCAGATCACTGATGAACTCACCAGCATCACCCATCGCACCCAACCATTTATGCAGCAGTAAAGGGCAAACATTGTGAGAAAGAGCTGCAAAGAAAAAACTAATTACGAAAAACACAAAGAAGAAGACTATTAAAAAAATTAAAAATATAATGATCGTTCTCACATTTCCACAATCAGTATCAGATGGAGTGAGAGAACAGCTTGTAAAAAGAAAAAAAAGAAGTACTCTGACTTAAAATCCACTCCCAAAATCACCTACAAATCCCAAACCAAAATAGACATGTGTGTTACTACGCACAGTGCGGTTGAAAGAAACTAAGTGGTACTTTATCTGAAAAAAACGAATGAAGGAAGGAGATAACCGTAAACCTAGCGCAAGGGAGTTCCAGTATCTGAGAGCTGCTGCCAAGAGCAGCATTAAAGACTCAGTCAATGATAATTAATGATCTTTTAGTCTTGGAATTTGTGCATTCAATCTTTTTCTCCAACACATCAAGATCAGGTGTGTCCTGAGTTTCCCCCTTAGATCAATTCTTGTGTACACATTAAATAGATAAATTACTAGACCATTAGCACATTTTAATGTGAGGTGATGGATGCTCGTTGGGCCTTCTGGTGTTTATTTTGATGGAAGTGTTCATGTAGCGGTTGTCTTTCTACAAATTGGGTAGGAGTTGGGTGTGTCGGGAAACATCTATTACAACGCAGGCATTACAACGTAGTGCTTTTAGAATGCAATCAACCACGACTGCGACATTACCACGAGTTCCATTACAACACAAGTCATTACAATGACTTGCTTTAGGGAATGCGGTGTTGGGCTGGTGCTGGATTTTAAGTCCAACACCTCCCCTACTGATACACCGACTGGAGTTGGAATAGTAATTTAAACTATTCCAAAGTCCAGCGCTTCCTTAAGGCAAGTCGTTGTAATGGCTTGCGTTGTAATGGAACTCATGGTAACAACGCAGTCGTGGTATTGACTGCGCTGTTAAGCCACGTGTTGTTTTGGCATGCGTGGTAACAGATGCTATCCGGGTGTGTCTGCGGAGGGGGTAAAAGGGGCTCTTTTTAAATGTGGCAGGTGTTTAGTCACATTCGGCGAAGGGCAAAAGGAACTCTTTTTCATTGGAGAAAGAGATATGTTGGGTTTTGTGTAGGGTGAGAGGAACTGTTGGTGGGGCTAGAAACCATCTCCTTTTTAGTGGAAAAATAGTCTGATGGTTTTTTTCAGTGGTGACAATAATAGACCAGGACCAGTCAGCAAAGTAGGGCCATACATTGTGTCCTCTAAAGGCTTTAGCTCCTGCACCATTTTATAGCCCATTAAACACTCACTTCCTGCTTTATGAGCCATCCCTCAACGCTTGTGTTTATTCTTCTTCTGTGATATCAAAAAACATACCATAAGACATACATAAACGTATCCAAGAGACCATGACCAATATGTGGACATTTTTTCTCTCCTATGCCAATAGATCATTAGTTCTCAGCTGCTCTCATCTCATCGCAAGATCTCAATGAGCTCTGATGATCACTCCTGAATGGATGATGTGCGGTCTAATGTTGCGCGACACTGTATCACTTATGCCATGGAAGATACTCCTTACAGTGCACAGTGACTTATGATTCTGAGCTCTTTAAACCCCTTGAAGGTCAAGGGTAAGGCAGTGTGTGAAATATCCTCCAAAGGACAAAAAACGAATTTCCGCTCATAAGCCTTCAATCAAAAAGTGTAAACGAAGAGCAAATATGGAAACCAGATGAAATATTGATTCAGCCATGTGTAAATATTAATGCAGCAGCTCCTTCGTTCGTTTTGTGCTGCACTGAAAGGTTACTCAGGCTGCAGAGAAGATTTGAAGGTGTTTTGGGCGATATTGCAGATGGCGCCTGCCTTCAGGGACACTGGGGGCCTCCCTTCTTTAATATCTACTGCTTTCTAGAGCTGAACTGTCTTTCTTTAGGGCCAGAGAGTTAAGTATTGGTCTCTTTGCTCCCGTTTGTGGGTTCTAAAAGTGACGTTTTCTACTGGGATATGAGCTTCCCATTCTTGTTGTTTCCCATTCTTGTCGCTCAGCTCTCCTAATCCCTGCATCCCCAGATTCTCTGCGGTCGCTCAGCATTTCTAATCCCTGCATCCCCAGATTCTCTGCGGTCGCTCAGCATTTCTAATCCCTGCATCCCCAGATTCTCTGCGGTCGCTCAGAATTTCTAATCCCTGCATCCCCAGATTCTCTGCGGTCACTCAGCATTTCTAATCCCTGCATCCCCAGATTCTCTGCGGTCGCTCAGCATTTCTAATCCCTGCATCCTCAGATTCTCTGAGGTCCCTCAGCATTTCTACTTCCTGCATCCTCAGATTCTCTGAGGTCCCTCAGCATTTCTACTTCCTACATCCTCAGATTCTCTGAGTTCCCTCAGCATTTCTATTTCCTGCATCCTCAGATTCTCTGAGGTCCCTCAGCATTTCTACTTCCTGCATCCTCGGATTCTCTGAGGTCCCTCAGCATTTCTACTTCCTGCATCCTCAGATTCTCTGAAGTCCCTCAGCATTTCTACTTCCTGCATCCTCAGGTTCTCCGATGTCCCTCAGCATTTCTACTTCCTGCATCCTCAGATTCTCCGAGGTCCCTCAGCATTTCTACTTCCTGCATCCTCAGATTCTCTGAGGTCCCTCAGCACTTCTAATTCCTGCATCCTTAGATTCTCTGAGGTCCCTCAGCATTTCTACTTCCTGCATCCTCAGATTCTCTGAGGTCCCTCAGCATTTCTACTTCCTGCATCCTCAGATTCTCTGAGGTCACTCAGCATTTCTACTTCCTGCATCCTTAGATTCTCTGAGGTCGCTCAGCACCCTTAACCCTTGCATGCTTAGATTCTATGAGGTATTCACAACAGGTCCTGTTTATTGTACCCAGGTTCCGCTTGTCTCGCATGAAAGGATGCTCTTTTGCATATTTAGGTCCAAATTTTTGGAAATCCCATTCAGATTCAATCAGGAACTGGACGTCTTTTCTCGCTTTTTGCAAGGGCCTGAAGACCTGGCTTTTCTAATTTGCTCACTTTGGTATCTGCAGCCATTCCTCCTCCCATGCGTCGGGAGACCCCTCCGGGGAGCTGTGCGCACTATAAATCTTAGGAATAATAATAATAATTCTGAGACTAACAACACTGTATGAACTTAGCCTGAAGAACATGAGCAACAAATCTGACAAGTCCTCCTTCCAGAGGTTTCCGATAGTTGCTCCATGACTCCCACCGAAGTTCAGCATAAAAATGCCTTCAGGTCTTTCTCAGATTACCCCCGATGACACACCACCACTGCTCGACTTTCTGAGTAAAACACCTTACCTATCGCCCCATTGATAAACAATTTAAAAGCAACATTTGTTAGGTCAGGTGATCACCTTATGATGCTGCTCCAGGAATAAACTTACAGGCAAATCTTGAAAATATGGCCCTGTGCAATCTTAGTGTTACCGCTTCTTTTGGGCCCAAACATTGGCAGCATTAGTTCTAGTTAAAGAATGGGAACAGCCAACTGTGGCATCACAGCAGTGCTTAATTTGAGCCGGTGGATGCAGATGGGGTCTACAGGCACACGTTCATGGAGACCAGCACTTTTTTTTAGCTCACCAGACATTGACCCAAAGCAAGAGACAGAAGAACACAAAAAAGGGAAAGAAGGAGGAATAGAAAAACAGTCACAAAGATAGAAAGCAGGGATGACATAGAAGCTGAGGCCCGAGGTGGAATCAAGGGTACACAGCTTTGGTATTTGCCACACCTACATTCAGTTGCACCGGCCGTGAGCTTCTGAGCTAAACTGTGGGCCCGGGCCTTATTCTTTTACAAATTAAGTAACCAGACATAACCACCACAGGATGAGTTCTGACAGTTCCCAAGGTATGTTCTACCCCCAGCAGAGATTGCTTATGTGTATGGTTGCACTGTTGTCTTTATATCAAAGTTACGTCAAGGGTATCGTTGCTGACAGTCATAGGAACATTTCCTACCAAGTAAAGAGTAAAATGGACTTGAAGGAGGCTTGGAAACTCCGACATAGTGCTCAATGGCGTGTGGTGGACAGAGTCACTGAAATTATGCAATTATTTTGCCTCAAATATGGATTTGTTGCACGTCACTTATTCTACCACCTACTGTATAACTTTCAGATGTCGACCAAAAATGTTAACTTAAATGGATTAAAGGATACTGAGATTAAAGGGGCACTCCCAGTGGTGTAGCAAGGGGGTGCGGGGGGATGGTCTGCCCCGGGCGGCATGAGTTTTGGGGCGGCAGCCTCCCCCAGCTCTCACCTGCTGTCTCAGGGCAGCATTTGCCAGCACCCCAGGGGCGTAACACAGGCCCCCGCAGCCCCCGCGTTGTGGGGGGCCCCAAGCCCCAGGGGGCCCCCTCAGCACTGCGCTCTGGCTGCAGGGCTCCTGATTGAGCCTGGAGGGGGCTCCTCCACGTGCCTTGCAGGGAGGCCCCCTCAAGGTTCGTTACGCCAGTGCAGCACAGCCTAGACCCCCCCCCACATGGCACTTCAGTGGGGTACCATCGCGGGGCAGCAATCCATGGATCCGCAAGCACCCACCCCCCGCTCTTCAATGAGCCCCGCCGCAGGGCGACAAACACTGGTACCGCCCCGGGCAGTCTCAGGTCTAGCTAGGCCACTGGGCACTCCTGGAGGAAGGCAGTTGTACTGTATGTGTATTTGTTTTAATGGTTCTAGAAGCAGACCACGATCTCTAAGGAGAAAAACACTTTTGTCCTGGACCAGGATTAGAAACCAGACTTTAAAAAACCATCAACACCTTAAGCCTTGAAAAAGGCCATGGCAAATCTGCCACAACAGGTAAATCAATTTCCAGCTGAGGCTACTCTACTATGCAATGCTGTGATCTGAAATTTTTTGTAAAACAACAATAACATATTCAAACATGATTGTTTTTAAAGATATTTATTAGAACCTCGCCACTAATACCAGCTATTGTCTGTGGTTATTGAGGCAGATGCAGCTGCTGCCAATATACAGTGGTGGGGCGGCGGGGGTGATTAATAAGAAATAAAGAAAAAAAGAATTACCAGATGCTGCCGACCACCTCGCACCTCGGTGCTCTTCTGCTCTCCTGCTCCGAACATTCTCTTGGACAACATCACAGACTCCCCATCCACTCCAGACACTGTTCTCATGCTATTACCAAGCATGAGAGCAGCGCCTGGATTGGCCTGAGTGGACTGGTTTGACGTTCGCTCAGGCACAGGGAATCTATGCCGTTTCTCCACCCGGCTGTTCACCACAGCTGTGTTGGAGAAACCTAGGTGCGCATGTAGGGTTGGCCGTCCTACAACTCAACATGGCACTTACAGTGCTCACCACTCCTCCTCCCAGCCATGGCCTGGCCCGCCCCTCCTTGCACACGCATGACTCACAGACTCAGCCAGTCACTTAAAAAATGAAATGATAATAAAATTGTCTTATTATCATTTTACTTTTCAACTGCTGGCATTGAGCAGTGGGACGACGCTCCTCCGCCCTTACGGAGGAGCCGCCGATGTCTTGAGGCATTAATCTTTTTCACTGTACAGGGTTAACTGGTCACCTTTCAGCTGTTAACTTCTGAATTCAAACAATATATCAGTACTTATCAGGTGAAACTGTTGCCCAGGAAGTATTAATGGCCCCTGATGAAGGACTCAGGAAGGACTTTTTTCATCATTAAGATATTTAAATGCTTAAAATGTAATCAAAAGAGAGTAGAAATCACGATTCTTCTTTGTCAGGAAATGTTTTGTTAGATTATTCCTGAAAATCCATGTTACACCAGACACTGTTCTCAAAGCAGCAGTTGTTTCCAAAGGACACTCAAACATGTTAAATCTCTTTTCAAGGTCTGATGATCTGCATCATACAGCGTTTCCTAGCATAACATATGCATTGCACACATGTGCAGTGAAAAATTGTTCTGGGAAACTTAATAGAAAGATGTGATTCTAAAGGTCCAGGTTTGCACACGGAGTAAACCCAAAAAAGGCCATTCGTAAAGACATAACTCACAGAATAATAAATGCACACCTTTATTACTGTGAGTGTGCACATGTGAACTTTTCTGCTCAGTGCAGGAATAATACTGCGCTCAACAGAAAACAAGTCTAGAAGTGGAGAATTCTTGTGGCAAAGGATAGTTTATTCTTGGAATTAGAAGAGGCAAGGTTAATAAATTAGGTTTGCTGAGTTTCCAATCAAGACAAAACCATTAGAAATCTTTGTATTTTACAAAGTGCATGAAACCTCTTTTGCACCAATGTTTGTATCAATGTGTGTCATAGTTAGAAAACAGTCAGACAAATACTGCCTCTTCTTGTCGCATAATGTAGTCAGCCATGCAACTTCATCTTGCTTCCAGTGCTCCATAATTCTATTGGCCCTGGAGATGGACTTGCATTGAATAAGTTCAGATTCTTGTGAGTTTCGGGGTTGTAGGTGAAGGGTTACACAGCACAGTGACCTTCTAGCCTTAAACAGGATAGTTGGGGTGGGAACTTCAGTGTTTCTCCACTCAAAAGTCATCCACTTGCACCTCTTCTCTGACTTCCCCACTCTCCCACTTGCTTTGAATTTCCCGCTTGTCTTTGCCCCTGCTTGCATATTCTAGATGCAAAGGAGGGGGGCACACTTGCAATTAACAGCGGTACCCATTACGCAAAAGTTCTATACATTGGGTGCTGCCATGATTAACCCTAGCTCCACTCTCTTCTGCAGCTCAACGCATTGGGGATGTGAAATGTTCTCGGAAGCTTCCACAAAGAAACCCAGCCCGCATCCGCTCATCTACTATGCAGCCGTTGCCTTACGACTGTTGAGTGGCTTTTCCAGCTAGGCACCAAGGAAGGTGCAGCAGCAGCGGGTACCCTGGCGCTTCATGTCTACGCTGGTCCTAAGTGGAGGGACTTCCTCGTCATGTCTGGCTCTAGCATTCCTGGCCTCTATGACTCTCTGGTGGACATAAGAGCTGGCGTCTGTGTGCTGATGATACAGTGGGCCCCATTGCTAAGCCCCGCTTCACAACCCCGTCACAGCCCCATGTGCCTCGGCATGCTTCACCCACCACACTTGCCATGGAACACAAGATCCAGAAACACAAGGAGGGGAGGGACAAAGGTTCAAGCACATTTCCTTTCTCCATGTCTCTCTTTGAGTCACACACTATCATCTTAGATGAAGTCGGTCATAGTTGAGCTGCAAAATGTCTTGTTCAGCCTTCTACCTCACAACAGATACCCACTTTTGCATAGAGTGTAAAAGTCACTGTTCTACTTTAACGTAGTAGTCTCCAGTCACCCCGCACACTCTCCTGTCAATCAGGAACATGCAACTTCAATCATGCCACGCCTCCACGCAGTAGCCTGGAGGCCTTTGGTGCAATGCTGGCACACCGCACCACCACAACACTGACTTACATTCACTATTAAAACTGATGTCTAGGGGATGCTACAGCAGCACAAGCACCACACAACTAACCAGCAACACAATAATTGTTTTCTGTGCT
Organism: Triturus cristatus; assembly: GCF_964204655.1. NCBI lineage: Eukaryota > Metazoa > Chordata > Amphibia > Caudata > Salamandridae > Triturus > Triturus cristatus. Next base: position 721,981,475 of record NC_140594.1, on the reverse strand, counting down.
ATTTTTCAAGTCGGGGGTCGCAATATGAGCCCCTAAGAAGCAAATGTTTCCATTGCCAGTGAGCACATTTTATTTTTCATCATCAGATTTTGATCCAGAAAAAGAAAGAGAGAAAAGGAAGAAAAAACAGAGGAGATAAAGATAAGGAAACAGGAATTGTGGGAAAAATCAGGGAAGGAAAATCTTATGAAAGTGAGATGAAGAGGTATGGTTAAGACCCGGCAGCCTCAGGGATCGGCAACCGGGGCATTCGACAGTGCTGGTGTTGGGCTACTAAAATTTTTTTGGGCGCCTGCACCTATTCTTTTTCCAATTGATCCCAGCTCACATAAAAAAAATGCCACTACTCAATCGCCTTGCACTGCAGGAGACATTGAACCTTTTAAACTGTGCACAAAAATACACTCTTGCCATTCTCCTGAATAGAAAGGACACGAGTTGAATGAGTGTTTAACAAATGCTCTTCCACCTCCTGATAGGACCTTTTGTGAACCAGAGTAGAGCCTAAAGGGTTCAGAGTGCAGAATTCAGAGGACACTGTTCACCAGCTCAAAAAGATAAAGCACTAACATTCCCTTTGCTGCTTCTCTGTAGCTTTAGTAACATTTGTCAATCTCGAGAAGCAGTGCTAAATTTATTTTAAAAATGAGTGCCAGAACTCTCGTCAGGAGGCCACTGCAGCTTGCACCACCTGTTGCCACCGACAGTGCTGTCAAGGACAGTGGCAACACAAAAACTAACCATCACACCTCCACACATGTGACAATTCAGACTATTTCAGGCCACCCAAAGAATGGCTTGAGTGGCAGATTCTAGTCATTTTTAATGTATATTGAATGATTAAACAACTGTTTTTGGCTCATCTCTAAATGAGGAAAACATCTCTAAATGAGGAAAACATCGCCACCATGTGGCAGACTGTCATAAGTGCCAGTGTTGACAAGTAATTGCCGGTGCCAAGTACCAGAAACCACCGTCTCAAATTAGGGACTGAGGTTGGTGCTTCTTGTGTCTTTGCATACAAATGAATGCTACGTTTGCAGTTCTGTTTTGACAGCTCGCTTGCAGTAAAACATTAAGGCTTGACTCTGGGGTATGCGTCAACAGACATTTCTGCTGGAGAGACATCCATAATTACAGATTGTGCTGTGATGATATTAGCGTAAGAGTGAGTTCCTCTGCATGAATCCTGCCCCTGCAGGACCGGAGTCGACTCAAATTACTCACTCACATGCAATCTAATACCGAAATAACAAATAAACATCAAAATAGGCATTAAAGTCACATAGATAATTCCTTTTGCTTAGAAAATGTTGTGTACCGTGGGATTTACGAAGAAGCAAAATGGGTACCTTTAGTGCTAAACTCCCTTGAACATAGTCAATGGTGTGAATCTGTTCAGTTAAACAAACAAATGAAAAAAGCAACAAATGCAACACAAGGAAAAAATAGCAACAAATGAAAACAGCCACCTTCCAATATATTTACTATTCTCATGATAAAGGTGCTTCAATTGCGATTGCTGTAATTAGCAATACAACAACAATAAAATAGTAACACTAATAACTATTTTAATAATTCCAAAAAAAATACTTGTTACTATTATTTTTATTATTATTATAATAATTCTTCGCTAGGCAGTCTATTTCTCTCCACACTTTGCAATCTCAATTCCTCCCAAGATTGCAGCCCCCAGTTCCACTAACATTTCCTTCAGAGCTCTGTTATCGCATCCTTTTTTCATATCGCTCACGTTTCCTCCGCGGTTGAGATAATCCTCCATGGGTGCGCATGACCTACTTTTTAGTAGGCTCCCGCGGAGGAGGCAGCATCCTCAGGCCTAGACAACACCCACTCATTGCAATCCCACCGACACAGCCTGAGCTCCCGCGTGCCAGCGAGTAGATGTGTTGCTGCTCTGCAACTATAGAGTGTGTGGCGGGGTGGGGGGTGCTAATGTGCTAATGTGCCTTATTCAACGAGAGTGGCCATTGCAAGAATGATACACCTCAGTCATAGACAATGTGATCTTTTGACAAGTATTTGTTACGTGGTCGCTTGGCGCTCTTTGGAGTCTGGATCTATGGGAACTGGACCGGTAGATCATGCAGCATTTCGGTGCACAGTGATCCAGGCAACTCCACCAACTGTTTATGAAGGAATTGTCCAACCCTACATAACCGATGCCTTACAGCATGCCCTCCCACCACACCTGGTGTCTTGGATGTGGAGGTGCATGTAGGCTTCCAACTCACACAGAGCCACTGCTTGTCACACAATACCGGCTCCCATCACATGGTCACCCGCCAGGGAGCCGATATCACATGGCGTGCACACCGTTAGCTGGAAAACCTGGGAGCAGGTTTCCAGCAAATTGTTTCAAGGTTCTGCACAGTTGATGCGAATTATTGGAGGAGAAATCTTCTCAGGACATTGGTGGCAACCTCAGAAGCTTTATTTGGCTGTGTTGGGGAGGTGGGCACGGCACTAAGCCCCGCCCTTTCAAGGTCTGCCCAATCCACACACGCTGAAAAATGTTCATACACTTTCAGGACTGTTGTAATCATTGACTGATAACTGCACCACCCTTGTGGTACAGACTATGGAAAACATAACAGCACTAAACACACATGAGAAGTTGCAGACCAAGAACACAGAATTATACCACTACACACATATGAGAAGCTGCATACCAAGAACACAGAATGATTTCCATCTGTGTACATATGCTTGTAAAGAATCGTTTCTCATTGGTATATCAATTTATTAGCGCCAAAAGACACTATGTGGCACACAGGGACTCCAGGAAACTCCGTAGCTATGAATGGGAATGGAGACTCACGTGATGTATCTGTTGGTCTAAAGTGGCAGCAACATGGCCGACATTGACCATCCATCTCCGCTAATGTGTAATCTGCACACCACCTGTAATTTAAAATAACGAAGAAAACACCATTCCTGCACAATAAAGCAGGCGGTGCACCGTTCACAACACCATGGACGTACAAATATTCACGCAAGCTTAGAAAACACATTTATAGAGGATGAGATTGGACATATCCCATGACAAGCACGGGGTTGGTCCAAAATAATGGTTAAGTGCATTATGTTTGGCTTTGACTGGGGATAAAACCAGATGTGGATGGAAAAATAACTTAATGAGCCTAGGAAATTGGGGACGTAAAGGGGTTAAATCAAAATTTACAGGTGGTGAAAGTACTAGCGCAATTTACCACTATTTAATTTAGAGCTAGAAACCAAAAGAAGACATGGCATTTTTAGGTCGCGCCTGACCCAGCGCATGCGCTGGTCTGGCGAGACTTATTGAGAGGGCTCCAAAAAGTGCTACCAGGCCAGCCTAGAGCTACAGTGCATGTGCGCGGGCGCGCGCGCCGCGCTTTACTGCGATTACTTTCACTTTTGCGGCCTCACGGCCGCTTTGTTGTTTAATCGTGCTGGCGATCGCTTTCACTTTGCATAGCCAATAGGTCTCGCTTTTGGGACCTTATAAGTATTTAGTTATGCAACTGTTGCATGGCTAAACACCTATAAGGTGCCAAAGGCGAGACCTATTGGCTATGCCAATGCTTGTTTGTGATACCAACCCATCATTACACTAAGCATGCATAGCTGATTAGTCAAAAATTTCATAGGGGAGGTCCCCAAAGTCACCTTGCTGGGCTGAGTCACCTTGCTGTGCTGCGTCACAGGGAAAGGGCAGGAATGTGCTGTATTTATCCAATACGGCACATTCCAGTCCTTCTCCCTTGTGATAGCACTGTTTTGGCAGCCTAGTGCCAACACAGGCACTGTGTGCAGGAAGGAACACCTTCTTGCACAAAAACAATCCTTAGAGTCATTTTCCTCTGTGTGCAGCATTCTGCAGCACACATTAAAAGAGAAAAAAAAACGAGGGGAAATAAGGATATTTTGCCTTGTTACGCCTCCCTGGGGAGGCATATTTTTATATTCCCAGGTTTACAAGGTCTTGTAAATCTGGGAATAAGTAAAAAAAAAACATAGGAGTTGTGTGATAACACCCACGCAATGCCCATGGAAAGCCTACCCAGGGTAGAGTGATGCAACTCATAGATTTGTGCTGCGTTGTGTTACTCCATATTTTTGGAGCCACTCATAGCCACCGAAATTGGCTTTGCGTAGCTGGGAAAATATGGCTTATGGTTTGCGTCACTCCTGCACCACGTTGCGCAGTGCAAGAGCGACACAAACAGGCTCGTAAATATGGCCCTCAGTTTTTAAAGATTGTGACAGACATTGTATTTTCAAAACCAGGGACTGCAACAATACACACGTAAACCAACCAGACCTACTTTTTAACAGCACATTGGGAAATCTCCTGCCTTCCCTGCTGTTCTGCCTGGAATTGCAGAAACCAGAAATTACTATTTTATGCATGTGTGAGACTGAAAAACAAAAAAAACCTCAGATAAACCATTAAACGTCTAAAAGCTTTTGCAGGATTTCAAAGGATATTCATACTAAGCTGATATAAGTCACACATATTTTGACGTCTTGCTGGAGAGCGAGGCAGTGTTTTTTAACATTGCTCCTGTCCTGTATGCAATAGCAGGAACTAATACTGTGATGTAATGAAGCCATGCACCACTTAGATGATAGGAAGCAGCATTGGGCTCCCAAGGGCAGGAGTGTGATGCAAGGGAGACATTTTCTGGTGTCATATGTAGCGTTATGGCATTGGGGGAAGCTTCATGCTGTTGGAAGTCAGAGTGGTGATGACAGGCAGCATTTTGATTTCTGAGCAATATTTTGGTGCCAGTGGGCACTGTAATGATGCTAAGACTAGTAACAGTGGGCAGCATGTTGGTGTCAGAGGCAGGATAGTGATTTATGGTGATGGGCGGTATAATGGTAGTGTCAGGGACTGTACTCAAGCATAATTGGCAATACTGTGAGGTAAGGTAGAAACATCGCAGCATCAGGACAGTAATGCACTGTGATGCTAATGGGCAGTAAGCCCTGGGGCATCAAGGTACATTACTGCAGTGTCTTCCTGTGACTGCATGCAATGTGTTCCTGAACTGATAGCACCTTTTATATGATAGGAATCTATAGAGGGAGGCCTTAAAATCAACCTCAGAAGTCATAACTCGTAATAAGGGTTTCACTTCGATGTCAAGCCTGGGTCACCAGGTTGCCCTGTGCCCAGCCTCATCAGAGTAGTAGGTACCAGCTATCAGTCCTAGGAGATTATGACAGTTGTCCACCCAGACTGGCACCAAAACTACTGCTACAGGATGGGGGGGTGGGGCACAGGGGGTTAATTCACACCAAAAAAAAGCCTTACCTTACAATGGCTGGCCTCTACCTCCTCTGCGTCACCTTCCTTCCTGCAGTCCGGGCAGCAGCAGGAAGCACCCGACACACAGGCTCCCCTGAGCCAATTATCATGCTGCAATGCAGTGTTGTGATTGGTCTGAGCGCCGTGGATCGGCGCTCAGACTGGAACAGGGAGCCTGTGCATGTTCCTCACCCGGCTGTGTAACGCAGCCTGGTAGGAATATGCAAAGTGTGCATGAACTGTTTGGTCGGCCCAAGTTCATGCGCACTTTGGGAGTGCAAACCAGCCCCGCCCCACACTGCACACAGTCTGCACGCAATAGGAAAAATGAAATGACAATAACGATACGTTATTGTCATTTTATTTTTCCTTTTTGCGCAGTGGCGTAACGCAACTCTGCCTTAGCGGAGGAGCCGCCGCTGCCGGCGTGTGCGTGCACAGCCTGACACACCTATACATGCGAAAAATGCGAGAATCAGTAATTTGCTGTAATAGGGTATGCATTAACCATACGTACTGTGACGGGTGATGACACTGGGGTAGGATGTAAAGCAGACCTAAGCAAATATAACTGCACTTTTGGTTTTCTTATACTGTTACTCAAAAGTTAATGTAAGGCACTGATCCTCAGAAAAATAACGTTTGTCTGGGTGGGTCAGGGTTTGCCAACACTGTGAGGACTGATTTGGTCCTCATAGTGAGGGTTAAGCATACACACTCACATACGCACACGCACACTCGCACACACTCCCACATACTCACACATTCAGCTAATCAGCCACGCTAATTATTAGCTATAGAATGACAACTGGCCAAACCAACCCGGCATGCAAATGCATCCAGGCAAGTAGTCGTGTAGAGAATTTGAGCGAGCACTCAACTGCTGTCCTGAGTCCTGCAGGCTCCCTACTTCTGACAGGCTACTCTTTGAATGCAGAGTCCAATTGTGGTGTTTTACTTAGCTGCAGCGGGTGAGGAAGAGAGTCGGATGAGAGAGAGCTGGAGGTGAAGAGGAAGAGGAAGAAAAGTAGAGTAACGGTAAGACATTCAGAGGAGGTTAAGAGGAGAGGAAAGGCTGCATAAGAAGGAAAGGTTGTGATGAAGAGGAGAAAACTGAAGGAAGGAGAATACACTTTACCATCAGGGAAACAGAAAGAGTTTGAGGGAACTAGGTGAAGGAAAGGAGTGGATATTTCCTGCTCATATTGAACACTGTTCCTTAATAAGGAGTATGTTCGGATAACCGATACTAGTAAGTATCTATTACTTATAATGCCATGTATTAAAGGGTCTGGTATGGAGCAGTCAAGGTCAAGCTGCCGTTCAAATTTTATTTGAGGACCACAAAATATTGATTGATGCATTTGTCCAAGTGTGCAGCTAGATGACCTAAGGCCCTGTTTGCAAACCAGGGTTCAATTCTGATCCCACCTGCTGCTGGGAAAGGCATACTCTCCTAACACCTGGGTTCTGGCCAGCTGTGCTCTCAGACTATGACAGGGTCCTACGGGAGCCCAGACTGAAAATGTTATACTTTTATACTTCAAGATCTTAAACGATTGGTACTGGTCCTTATGGAAGCTCAAACAAGCCAAGTTCCTGCCCCGCGACCTCTGTTGGAGGTGTGGAGCTATCCACTCCGACCTAGTTCATGTTGTATTGTCATGCCCGGCTCTCTCCACATATTAGTCAAATCTTTGGGGTCATCTTCGAATATGTGGTTCCATCCAAATCACACCTTCCCCACAGCTGCCCATTCTCTGTGACATCTCAGATCGCCCCGATTTCTCAACACAGGAACACCGCTGGCGGTTTCGCTTGCAACGGCAAAACGTTTATACTTCTCCATGGGTGACAACCCACCCTACCGACTCTACCATATAGTGGCTCGAACTCTACTGAGTAGCCTGCAAGGAAAGAATTGCCTATCAGCTCAATGGTAAACTACGTATGTTTGAGATACCCTGGGATCCCTTCAATGTGAGTGACAATGTGCTCCATACTTGAGCTCACTTGTTGTGCCACCACTGCCCCCAACCCTAGATGTGGCAATGTGGTAACAGTTGATGGCTGGCCTTGTTGTCCTGGGGCCATGGTCCACCCTTTGATTCTGACTACATATTGCTTTCTCCCAAAGTGGTAACCAGTCAGTATCCCTTTTTGTGTCTCTGCCCAGATCCCCCATTCCCCATATCCTTCCCGCTAGATGCTTTCATTCCATAGCCGAAGATGGCAATTCGGTAGGATAACTCTTTATGTTTCCCCTACTGGGGATGCCCTGGCCCACTATGGGAACTTAGGTTATTGCCACCTCTGTCCACCTCCAAGAAACTGTTGTTCCCTTGCCTGATTGTATGCTGTGAACTGGGAGCATTGTACGGTGCTGATCTCCATGGCTATCCTTTGGTAGTGCACTGTTAAAAAATACATAATAAGAAAAGGTTGCCAAAAATAATTCTGATCCCACACACAGTTTGCACAGAGCTGGGAATTCAGTCCCGTGCACCAGTTACCACACCACAATGTCCGACCTGCTCAAAATATTTTGGGAGGAAAAGGAAGTAAAAAAGGAGAAATGTGTGGAATGTGGTGCCTTAAATAATGATTCTGGATGTTATGCCCCATTTCCAAGCGAAAGACTTGCAATACGAAGTATTTATCACAAACTGTAAAAAGTTTACTCTGTGATAATGTTTTTTTACGAGACGTGGTAAATACCTCATTCCAATTTGGATCAGGTGAAATCGAGGCTGTAGTGGGACCAGCAATCTCCCTCATGCAGTTCTTTTTCCATACGATGCTTTCGGCAACAGTCACCAAACACCCTAATATTGTCTTTTCACATCTTATTAATTCTAGACACATCTTACTGGCCCAGGGCTCTCTAAAATACACTTTCTGACAACACTATCATCATAAAAACTCGTCAGGAGACTATCCCTTCCTAACTTCCACAGTAGGGATGTACATTAAATACTGTCCAATGTTTGTCTTTATACAGGACCAGAGTGTTTTAAAACGCACCCCATTCTCCAAACAAATCCAGAAAACGAATCCTCGAGAGAGAATCCACCACGTACTCCATGCAAAGATTCCTTAAACGTATATTGAGTTTTCACAATTGTTACTGACTTAAAGTGCTAGAAAATGCACCATTTGAGAGAAAAGTATTCTAAAAATAAGCTGACACAAAACTGGTAGCAGAAGTTGTGACGCAGTAACATTTTCTTGGCATGGGGAAATTATTTTGTATCCCAGTCCGGCCTCGGCAAGAGTCTACAGGAAGTGCTTGGATGAATGACCTTGGATTTATGAAGATGTATCTCTTGGGGTTTACCATTATTCATGTGTCCCGCCCCCTCATTTCATGACGTGAATGTTAATTGCTTCCTTTGCAGGATCCTGTAGCCCCTCCCCCCGATGACGTGGACGCCTCTGACTAGGGACTCCGTAGGCCAGAAGCGTGTTGCCTCTCACAGTGAGGAGAGATGGCGCTGCCTGGGTCCCAGGGCGGGAAACGCGGCCTTCCTCAATCACTTGTCTCCTGTGGGTGTTTGCTGCACGTCACTGGGAAAAGAAAACGAGCCGTGGATGTCAGCCAGGCAGAGGCTTACGAAGCTCCTGACAGCAAAGAGACTTGGGGACACAGAATGAACTATTAAGGAGGAAGAGGGGTGCGTTGTACCCTGACCCTACAACTTCATGCTGACAGATGGACGCAAAAACGAGTTTTATGTGTTATTTTTAGTTATTTCGTTATTTCTGCCTATGTTCTACCTTGCTCCACCAGTGCAGCGGAAGCGTGTGCATTTCAGATATTAGTCCCAGGTATTAGCTCACAAGGGAGGCAGTTAGCCCCGGAGCAGCTGCCCTCTGTAGGATGAACAGATGGCACCAGGTTATAGATTCCATTCCTGTTCTTTTCAAGGTTTTACAAACCAGTTATTTCCTTTTATTGTGATCGTCATTGAAAACTGAATTTTCTATATTGTATTGATTTGCGAAAGAAAGAAAGCCCACACTAGGAATTAGTTGTTCTGGTAAAAGGCAGCCCTATGGTAATTATTTTATTTAAATATTTTTCTTATGGAAAACCTAATTTATGTGGATCAACGAAAAATAGCCTATAGCGCTCTCGCAGGTCTTTAGTACATTACTCAATTACTGAGATTGATATCTGTGATATAAGTTCAATGTATATGTAATATATATGAGGCCACTATGGGTATAAGGGCGAATAAGCCTGGAGTAATCAAAAGCCTACCATTTTATGATATTGATTAATACCATTCATTTGGATGTTAAAATCACTAAAACTTCGTATAAAAAGTATTGTTCTTTATTGGAAGAGACACGCTCACACACAATGTGTGACTAACTTCAGCAGCCCTCATACAGGAAGTTGCTGATGCAAAGAAGGCTTAATTTTGTCCTCTTTTCTAAATAAAAGGTAAAGTGAAATGTCTCTCACTAGGTGGCAATACCAGTTTTTGCCACAAGTCCAGAAACACTTGCACATTATGTTATTTATTCCAAGATGGAATGGGGGCCCTACAAAAACTATGCCTGGCATATGAGAAGTCTAAAAACATTTTTTATGATTCCTAAAAATCATTATGCCTGTAAATGAATTGCAATGTTTCTTAGCAAATTTTGAAAATGCTATAGTTTAAACGTCACACTTTTAATGAAGTTTAATATGGCTTGTTCTGAACTCAAACTTATTCAAATAAAAAAAGTTAATGAGTTGAATTTGTGTAGGATGTAAGAGCTACAGAGGATTCTTAAAGTCACTAAAAGACAGATTAAATTATTTTGCGGACTGAGCTGATTTGTAGGGAATGTTGTTCTTTGACAATGTGGAAGGGATGGGAGAACAAATGGTTGAGTCGTAGGTAATAAGCATTTCCCATAGCAGAAGATCAGTTCGATCTTACAAAACTGTTAGATCATAGCATTAAGAAGTTGGGTGCAATATATGCTAATAATGGAAATGTAGTGATCTGCTAGCGGTGCAACTAAAACTGGTGACTTGACAGGTTGAAGAAGGCCGAAGAGGGGCTGGCGTGGTTCTTTTTCATAAACATAGAAGCTGATAGGGGACTGATACTACAGACCTGTGCACCTGCTGTCAGTGGAAAGGTAACCAATAGAAATGCTAGGAGGCAGCACAAGAGCAGATGTTGAATTAATCAATTAGCTTGTAGAAGCGATACAATGTGTATCTATATTGACTGACATACAGATCAGAGCAAGGGATGGTAATAACCTGCTCTTGGCTATTTCCAATGTATTACCTTGTGGCTCCCGCCCTTCCAACTTGATGAGATATTTCTACATCACTTGACATTTTCTTTCAGTGACCCCGACAAAATCTCCATTTGCGCTTCAGCCATGTTGAAGTCTTGTCGTAGGTTTAATTTGTTTATGTGTTTCATGTTTATCTACCCCTTTGTTTAGTTACTCTATGACAGAGCCGACAGGGTATGGTAATATACTGTGGATGTTTGCACCAGACTTTGCACATTGCTGTTCCACCGTTCCCCACTAGTCTTCAGTCTCCACTCACCACAGCTGAGTGTCTGGCCTTTTTGTTTACCAGATACGGGATTACTACTTTTTCCTGAATTGGGCTATGTTATGTTATGTTGCCGTGATTTGTCTAGACAGTGTGAGCGAGTTGAGAATTTGAAGTTGTGCCAATGTGTACCTCTGAAAATGTCTCAATAAGGAATTGTTTTCAGAAACAAAAAAGGATGAGGTGGGTTCAGTTTGATATAAACTCTCTATCTATCTATTTCTGTTTATCTCTATTTCTAGCACTATGTCTCTCTGTCCTCCTCTTATGGGTTAGACATTGATTTTATTAATGGCGAGGATGTGACCATGACTAGCACAGTTCCCAAAAGACCAATGTTTTAAACCATTTTTAGGTTTTATGCACATGGTTTGCACCACTGACTTCAACCATATTATATTAAATTCTCACTTTAAAGGGCAGCCTCAATAAACTTCAGGGAGAGGCAAAGGGTGGGATCTTTTAAACTGCTCCAGGCACACGTCTCCCTAACAAAGGCTACATTCCAAAATATTTACCCGTTCCAGACTCTCACCTACTGTTGAAGGGGATTATCAGAATGAGGCCCCAGGCCCTGGGGGTATCCGTCAAAGAATTATGGAGACCTCACACATCGAAATGTCATGCTTCATAATCGGGTCTGCTCCTCAGCAGGCGGGACTGCAATGCCCGATGGGCACCTGCAATGGGGCTCTTTATTGGAGATCTTTTTCCTATGTGGCCCACTGAGGTGTATATAGTGAAAGGTAGAGTTGTGTGATGTGGTGAAGGGTGTGGTGAAACAATATAAAATCAAATAAGCTCTAACTCCTTGGACACTTTTAATCAGATTCCGGGGAGGTTGGTCTGATTCAAAACAAAGTGCAAACTAAATTAAACATAATGTGTCAGACGTTTGCTATATCAAGGGAAGGACAACATGTTTAATGCTGCTGTTGGTCCCAGCATTAAACACTCAGCACAGCATTTCATGAGTAGTAGCAGTTGTCTCATAGGGCTTTTGGGTGATGACTGGTGTACAGGAGTAGGCTGTTCTTATCAGTATCTTTGTTGAAACTTTTAGTGGTCAGCCTGACTTTGCAGAGTGAGATCTTTCAATCCAAAAAGAAGATCCTGGTCTCCGTGATAGTGTACGTCAACCTCGGACACGGGTCCAGGGAGTTCATCTATGTGACAAAATTCTCCCACTGAGCATGGGTGCAGCTGATGGAGCACCAGTTTACAGGGCCCGGTGAGTAAAACCTTTCCCAAATTCCTGTATGACTTTGTATTGATACCCGACCTGCTAATGCTCATTTTAGTGACCACGATCTCTGGTGGTCTAATTAGTTTTTTGGGGTGCCGAATGGGGAATACACCATCATGTTGAGTGTGCAGAAGTAAAATATCGCTACAATACACGCTGACCACTTGAGTAGCTTTGTTTGATTGAAGCATGCTTATTAACAATTAGCAATGGGAATTGCCCCATGTATGTGTGAATTGACCTATTTGTGTCTGTCATTTCATATATGTGTTGCCTGCGGTTTATCCTTCTTACAGGTTCCAGGATCCTGTCCACCGAGGGGAGGTAATGGTGGCCTGGTTTTGTACTTATTACTGGGGTTAATAGTGCCTCCAACAATCTGGGTGCGTTGATGAGAGTGCTTAGAGGTACTTTGTTTATGGTCCTGATGTAATGCTGTGGATCCCTTCAGGGACCAACAGTGGCATGAAACATGTTGACCTTCCCTTGATATACCAAACTTATGACACATTATGTCTTATTTAGTTTGAACTTTGTTTTTAATCAGACCTGCCTCCACTGAATCTGATAAAAAAGTGTCCAGGGAATTAGAACCTATTTTAATTCATAGTGTTTCACCACACCCTGCACCACATCACACACCACTTCCATTCACTATAGAATTAGGCACACCTCAGCGGGTCCACATAGGAAAACAATCTCTTATAAACAGCCACCTTGGATGTCCCCTTCGGGTATTGCAGTGTCAGTCGGAGGAGGAGCAGGCCCGATAATGAACCATGACACTTTGATGCGTGAGGGCTCCACAATCCTATGAAGGATATTCCCAGGGCCTGGGTTCTCCTTCCGATAATACCCTTCAACAGTGGACATTAGATTGTTTTGCACTAGAACCTTCAGTCATTGGCTTGAGACATTGTCAATCACCCTTAGGATCAGCCCTCAGGAGAATTTAAATCCCATTGTTTTTTAATTGACTGTTTCGGCGTTCTCTTCACCCTCCATTAGAAGACATCGGGGACTATTATACATTTGAAATCAATGAGCTAGTGGCCCTGTAGCACTGGGAGGAGATCGCTGACAAAAGCATCGGAACAATGGTTGCTACAAAAAATAAAGCTGCTTTTTAAAAATCTGTACCAGCCATTTTTCACATTTTCTGGTGGCACTCGCTCCTCGTTGCTGCCAGGCAAACAAATAATGGCAACTGCAATAGGTTTGTCAATTATAAGGCATGCACATGCTAGATTTGCACACCATGCAACATCAAACCTAGCGGGTTTCCCTATGTCAACAAATTTGTTCACAAACAACATTGCAAATGGGCTGGCAGGGAATGAACACCTGTTTGAGATTACATTAATATTAGAAAACAGTGAACACACCAGGAATAACTCAGAATATTAGAAGGAACTAGAGAAAGCCTTGTGAGTAGCCCAAAGTGTGACCATGATTTTACTGCAAACAAATTAAACTATTTGCATTCAGGGCCTTAGAAAAGCACATTGAAGATCTGCAAAGGAGCATGGATTTTACAGGCTATCACCAAACCCAGGGAAGGATCAGAAAGCCATAGTATCAAATTGTATCACTGGGGGGCAAAGGGAAAGAGGCAGGACGTTGACGTGCACAAGAGAACATAGCTCCAGCAAGGAATATAACAATGTGAAACTAGGCTGAGAAAGAGGTGTAAAGAAAAAAAGAGTATCTTTACTGCCCAGTTATCAGTAAAAACAAGTACACTCCTGCTGGATCTGGAACAGCAGCACCAGAACCTCTAGAGTGTCTCCTTTCTGATCAAAGCCCCAGATTTGGAGATGAAAGAAATCAGGTGACGTTTGGAAAGCTCCCTCTGGCTCCAAAAGCCGGCAAATCAATATTACTTGTAAGAAACATCTTCATTGTTGAGATCTCCATATAAAAAATACATGAAGAATATCAAGGTACCCCTCTCAAAGCACACAAGTCAGAGAGTGAGAGGAAAATAATATTAGAAGCAAGAGAAACTTTGCGTAGAACATTTGCATTTGCTTAGGGGGTGAGGAAAAATCCCAGTTAGGTGGGAAAGACTTATACTGAAAAAACTGAAATACTAAGCACAAAGGCCTGGCGTGAATTATTCATGTGGATTTAACACCTTCACCAATTCAACCAAAGCTCTTTTATCAAAAATGGCTGCCTGCGAGACAGGATCTGGACTTGTGGACAGCAACGCCCTCTACATGTAGCGGTCATGTGCATTTAAATGCTCCTGTGCAGCGGTCCTGCGCATGTGGATCATTTATTAAGAGAAGGAAAGTAGGCTAATCGGAGCCCGCCAGTTGCCGGCTGACTACAGGAGATTTCTATGCAGTTTATCCACAACTTACAGCGTTAGGAAGGACCCTCCCCCCTACTTCTTTTCATGTGCCAAAATAGCACAGTCTAATAAGCTGTTTAAGCATTCTCACAGTGCACCTCGCTTGCTCTTTCCTCATCCTAAGGAAAATAAATCCACTGGGGACAGTAGTCTATCACTTTCTTTTTTCCTGCTCTGCATCTTACGCAAGACAATAACTTACTGAAAATCTTTCCTGTCCCTACTCTTAGGATCCACCTTGTCTATGGGCAGTAGCAGATTTACCTAGATAAAGCGTAGGATGTCGCTGATGGTAGCAGATATTGACAGCAGAGTTTTATCAATAAAATAAGATAAAATGAATAATGGTTTCAGCTATCCAAAATGTCTTATTTGAAACTGGTGAGTTATTAATAATACGTAAATGAAGCCAGTTAATGCATTGTTTGCATTGTGCTACTAGCCTAATGGTAACATCCACTAGATCATCATCAAAGATATTATATAGGGGATAAAGCACCCCCTGCTGTTCATTATAAGGATATTACAAGTCACAAAGGAGTTCCATGACTATATAAAGGAAATAGGCAGAAAGATGAGTTCCTATATAAAGTTATGCAGCTCTGAGGTGACTTGCAGTATCCTTATCATGTACGACAAGGGGTACTTTATTCCTTATAATATATGGTCACACTATCACCTTTCCCACAAACCACTTAAATCATTGGTGTGTAGCTCTTTCTTTCATTTAAAAGAGAGGGCATATTTTCAAACATGAAGTAAAAAATAGAATCTAGTGAAAAATTAAACACATCTAAAAAGCTGATAGATATTTCTTACAAAAAGGCATTAGAATAATTTTACTTAACCCCTTCGACGCCGATGACGGAACGGTTCCGTCATGCACGTCGGTTTGGGCTGTGCTTATGACGGAACCGTTCCGTCATGGCCCCGCCCGCGCTCAGAACCTTCAGCGTGGCGCGGAAATCCGCGCCGCGCTGAAGGGGTTAAAGTAAAACATTCAGAATGATTCTAACTTTTCTATAATTACCTGAGGAGTGCAAAAAATAAGCATGTAGTGTTGCGTCGCTTCAGCTAAGTGCTCTCCGCCTAATTGAAGCAGGTGAGTGGGACACAGGGCCTTCTTGCAACGCGAGCGGCAGAACTCACACGGCAGCACCGGTGAGCCAGCACTTATCGCTCCCACATTCACCTTGCGCTTGGTACTTTGGCGCCCCGTGTCAGAGGATTTACTTAACCACAGGAGGAAAAGGCAGTTTATTTTGGGATATCTTCCAGACCAGTCTCCTTCCCAGAATCCCTCTTAAGGGATTCTGTATCAGCCTCCGTAGCAGCCCATTCTAAGATGGCTGCCACCATTCCAGCTCTCATACCATCCTAAACAGTTATAGATGTGTTTTTGTAATTCTGTTTCTTCTTCCCCTGTTAGACCTATTTAATGGAGGTTCTTTCTGACTTCCAATGCGTTGCAACGCTTCTACTGTTTTTCAGTTTCCAGCCTTTTTCAGTACTTCACCCTCCCTTGTTCCAGTGCCTTATTATCAGTATAGCCTTCACAACTACTTCTGGGAACTCCATCTCTGTAGGAGGTTTTTGCCTGCAGTTTTCCTCCTCCTTGGAGCTGCTTCTGGATGGCACTTTTCTGCGGGGTGCTCACTAGTGTTGGTGGCAACGTGGCTACCGGTAGGGGTCACCCTTATCTCTGGCATGCCAAAATCTGGACAAACAGACCCTGAACCCGTTCGGAAGACGCCATCAGACATCTTAGTTGAGGTGAGTTAATAAAGATCTCCTTTCTGCTTGCCACTATGCAGCTAAAAAAAACAGAGCAGAAAGGAAGAGCAACATTTTGGTTTGTTCCTTAAACAGCTTCTTTAATTATGCTTTGTGATTTTGCCTGCCTTTCCCCTTTGCTGCTAGCTCTAGCAGCATGCATTGTTGTGGAAATTTAGCCTGCAAACTGAACATTATCTGCGCCATCTTGCCTCTCCCCAGCGCCACGCACAGCGAATGCACGGCCGCCATTTTAGGCACCCCACTCTCTCCCCGCTCACTCTCGACCGCCAGCGCTTTCCCCTGGCGCTGCGAGCATCCCCCCGCGCGCTGGCCACCCCCGCTCTCTCATACAGGCCATAAACCCTCTCCTTCTGCGCGACCCTGCTACGGAACCACTTCCGACCGACAACCCATACATGGTCATGCCTCTCCTTTGATAACCCCCTTCCTCTGCGCCCCATTGTCTGAACTGGTCCCAGGCCATCACCTAGCCCTGCGGATGCAGTTTATTGCCCCTACTGTAAGGGAAACACCCCACATCAAAGGGATTACAGTAGATCAAAGCCCCTACCCCCTGAGACCCGGCCGGTTGCACACACCCCCGGGAATTAGCGGAATTCCCTGCTGCGCGATAGCCATCTCCCACTGCGGGTAGGGTGGGAACCTCTACTGTAACCATGTGTGGGATCAGATCTGAGCCGGGGGCTTCAGGGGATGTTCTTTCAGGCATCAAGGGAATCTCAAGAATATACTATGTATAATAAAGCAATAAACCAGTGTATAAGAGACCAGGTCTCAGAGATGCAGTTAGAGCGTGACGATACCTTGCTGTCTGATCTGATGTGTTCTGCTCCGACGGAATAAAACTTTGTTTCCTGCCTTCCAGTCTCCGGCGCCTGCCTCTTTTATTGGTAAATTATCGAGTGGTATGAGAGGCGATTACCGCCGGGCAAATACTTGAAAGGTTATCGACTGAAACTGCCGCTACCATTTAACAATTGGCGTCCCAAACGTGGGGCCCATCAGCGACACGTGGATCCAGTGGGAGAGGTCCCGACGACAGAGTGAACGACTGCAACGATCGGGAGAGCTCCTGCCCAATAGACCCTCGTCTGGCAGCCGATCATCCGAACTTCACTGGTTCCGAGCAGACCTCTCTCGAGTGATCTACGGTCCTGACTGGGAACCATCAGGAGTGCCGCGGCAAATACGGAGAGTAGAGGACGATCGGGCGCTGGAGGCGGAAGACGAGAAACTGTCCACGCGGTCCGGGTAAGGTCGTGAAATACGACAAAAGTGCGAAATAATTGATTGATTGTTTGAATACTAGTATTGCTCATTGATTGTTCTCTTTGAGATATTCGCTGTCTACAAACGGGGAGGAGTAGAAATACTCTCTCTCTCTCCCTTTGCAGATAGTGAAGGGTAGGTAACGCAGACTTTTGTCCCCGTTGAAACCCGTCGTGCCTATCTTTATCTCCCCATTGATTGATTGTCCGAACATTGATTGTTTTGAAGAATAGTGCTTTTTGAGATATTCTCTGTTTGCAAATAACGTAGAATAGGAATATTCTGTCTAGTCTTTGCAAATAGTGAAGGGTAGGTAACGCAGACTTTTGTCCCCGTTGAAACCCGTCGTGCCTATCTTTATCTCCCCATTGATTGATTGATTGATTGTCCGAACACTAGTTGTTCGATATTGGTTCTTTGGAGGTATTCTCTGCTTACAAATAACGAAGAATAGAGATATTCGGTCTAGTCTTTGCAAGCAGTGAAAAGATAGGTAGTGCTGACTTTTGTCCCCGTTGAAACCCGTCATGCCTATCTTCTCCCCACTGATTGGTAGTTGGTACTGCCCGGACCGCTTATTAGAGGTGAACCACCCGGCTCCACTGGAAGGCACCCCTAATAAGGACATGTTCACTAAATATGGACTAGTCGCCGTAGCTTATAGCAAGCTGTGGCATAAATATACCAAGAAGGACCCCGAAAGTCAGTGGCCACTGATGGGATCCTTCGACGACCGCAAGATAGAAGCGCTAGAAGTAGCTCTGCGTAGCAATAAAACGACGCCTACTATGCTTGACAGTATTGGCATGTGGCGCAAAGAAGCGACGCAACGGAAAAAGAGGGAAGAAGTAAAAGCAGAAAAGGAATTACGAAAGGCAGCTCACCTTGCCGCTAGAAAGTTAGAAGAAGACATAAAGGAGAGAAGGGAAACTAAACTAAGACAGGAGCCCGAAACCTCAGGCCAGTACGCTGTTAGGACCCCTTCTTTGCTCTACCCTGAGTTGTCCTCCAAGCAGCGAACGAATGACGAGTTACTGTTAGGTCCCCCGATCATTTACATGCCCCCTCCGTATGCACCCTCCCAATCAGTAGTGCAACACCCACAACCCCCGAACACGAGCGAAAGCAGTACAGGGGCCTCGGCCCTCACGGCCTCCGCGCCGGCTGAGCCTCTTGTACTGAACCCAATGTCGACTACAACGCTAGATGACCATGAGATGGGAAAGAAAGAGTCCACCAGAATGAATCGATTAACTAAGGATGAACGAGCAGGAATCGATAGGATAGTAGGGACGCTGGTGGAGCGAAAAGAAAGTGAGGAGTATATAACAGACGTGTATAGCTCGTATGCCGACAGCCGCAGACGACACTTCGTCGTACGGCTCTGTTATCACGCCCTGAATGCATATGAGGACAGATACCACGATAAAGGTCCCGAAGGCTTAGCGGCCCTATATAGGAAGGTAGACATTGGGGAAGAAGGAGAGGGCGATGTAACGAACCTCTTCACTCGTACACTCGAGGTCTACCGACACCTTAAAGAACATGGACAGACCACCAAAACAGAAACCCCCATAGCAACTAAGCCCCAGGGAGGAAGGGCCGATGCCATGATGCCCATTAAAGAAGCTGCCCCCTACTGGGTCCCCCCACGGGGTCAGGGAACACACGACGACATCAACCACCAAGATGCGAAGGGAAGGGTTGTATATAACTGGGTCTACCAGCCGTGGGACCGGCAAGATATTTTGACCTTTAGAAAGACTCTACCCGACTTGAGAAAGAACCCGACTGCCTTCTACACTGAATTGGGTACAGCCTTAGGCTCAACGATAATGACGTTAGCAGATATCGACTTGTTCTTTGGGCTATGCCTGCCGGCTGATGTGTGGAAACAAATCCGGAAAGTTGACCACGCTGAGCCGTTCGGATATACCTGGATACAACTCGATACCATAGGTAAACAGCGAGAACCAGGACAGAAACCCCCGAAAGCCATCTTAGAGCTCCCAGACAAGATTGTACAAAAGCTGAAGACTCTAATCCCAGAAAGAAAGGTAGACTGGTCGATAGTGACGGCTTGCCGCCAGAAACCCCAGGAGGATGTGTCTGAATACTTCTCCCGATTCGAGACTGTGTTTTCCGATTACAGTGGCCAAGACATGACCACCGCAACCGGACACCACCTCTTTGTCCAGAATTATGTAAAGGGTCTGTCTCAAGAAGTTTCCCAGAAGCTACAGACCAGCGAGAGCAGTTGGGCAGCCTCCAAACCCGCAGCGATTCTCCAGATGGCCCAGTATTACGAAAACCAGAAGAACGAGAACGATAGGGCGTCAGAGAAGAAGAAAAAGGAATTAAAGGAGAGGGTGATGATAGCACAGTTGCAAGGGGTGACCATAGGAAGGGAACCCACAAAAGAGAATTACCAACCAACCGCCCCTAGAAAGCTACCCCCTAGAGACCATACACCTACACCCTACAACGGACGGAGAGACTTAGATGGAAATCAATGTGCGTTCTGTAGAGGGTTCGGACACTGGAAATCCCAGTGCCCGGTCCTTCTGGAAATGAACAAGAATAGGGACCCCCGAGACACAGCATATGACCCCAGAAATAGAGGACAGGGACGAGGGCACACGAACAACACCATCAACGACAGGCCAGGCAGACCAAACACCTTTGATCGCCCCCGCCAAAACCAGTGTCAGCAGTCCGACTATGAGAGCACTCATGACTTCGCATAGGACCGCCAGGGGCAAGGGAGGGATCCAGTCGAACTCCGTGTTGACCAGCAAGGTCCTTACGTCACCGCTAAGGTCTTGGGCACAAAATCTCCATTCCTGGTAGATACTGGGGCGACACGTAGTGCGTTATCTAAACGACTGATTCCTAGGGCACCCTTGTCTGGCTCACACGTAACCTCAATAGGCTTTGACGGAACGCCCTCCACTAACCCCTTATCAGCACCAATCTCCTTTGACTTAGAAGATAACACCACTGACACGACCTTTCTGCTCTCCTCCAACACCCCCGATGCTATTATGGGACTTGATTTGCTAAAACATTTCCGAGCCACCATCAGATGCTCCCCAGACGGAGTTCGAGTCATCCTACACGATAACCCAGATCTGTCCAGACCCTGTCACACACGGCGTATGCTCTCTATAACCGATGCTGATATGTCCCTACTCGACACATTACCTTCACATCTATGGGCTAAAACCGACTCAGATGTAGGGCGCATGGTGATCGACCCGGTACACATAACCGTCCGACCGGACGCAGTGCTCCCAAAGCTTCCACAGTATCGGATATCACCCGAAGGCGAGAAGGCATTGGTGGAAATCATCGAGTCCCTGGTCGAGGCAGGAGTGGTAGAAGAAGTAGTCAGTAATGTTTGCAACAGCCCTATCCTACCCATTGTAAAGAAGCAAGGCGAGGGGGATGAGAAAGCCTACCGTTTCATTGTTGACTTGCGAGAGGTTAACAAAGTAGTCATACCCCAGTACCCCGTAGTCTCAGACATCACCACCATCCTCACCCTGATTCCATCCACTGCCACCATCTTTACTGTTATTGACCTCAAGAACGCATTCTTTTCCATCCCCATCCACCCAGACAGCCGCTACCTGTTCGGCTTCACTTTAAAAGCCCGTTCGTACAGATTCTGCAGGGCACCCCAAGGCTACACTGAGAGTCCCAGTATTTACAGCCAAGCCCTCAAGAGGCAACTGGATGCAGTCCAACTACCCGATGGAGTGGTGTTGATACAGTACGTCGATGACATTCTTTTGGCGGCCGACACCACTCCTCTTGCCGTCACAGCCACCATTCACCTCCTCCGCTTCCTTGCGGAGAACGGTCACAAGGTCTCCAGAAAGAAATTGCAATTCTGCCAGCCCCAGGTAACGTATCTAGGCCACCTACTATCCAAAGACGGGAGGAAACTTACCCCTGACCGAATTCAAACCATCCTAGAAACCCCTGTTCCCAAAACTCAGAAGCAAGTACGATCCCTAGTGGGCCTCACCTCCTTTTGTCGACAGTGGTTGCCAAACTTCAGTCTTACCATAAAGCCTCTGCTTTCCCTGCTGGCTAAGGATGTCCCCTTCCCCCTCCCCTGGACACCTGAATGTCAATCCTCCTTCAAAGAATTACGAAACGCCCTCTGCTCGGCCCCAGTCCTAGGAACCCCAGACTACACTAAACCTTTCTCCCTCTACACCCACGAAAGGGAGGGATGTGCGTTGTCTGTCCTAACCCAGTCCATAGGCCCTAAGCAACGCCCTTGTGCCTACTTCTCTGCCACTCTTGACCCCGTAGCCAGAGCTTTGACCGCCTGCCTTCGAGCAGTAGCCGCCGCTGCTGTCTCTATCCGACAAAGTGAGGGGATCGTGCTCTCGAACCCCCTCACGGTATTGGTACCCCATGCTGTTGACACCCTCCTGAACCAAACCAAGACTCAACACCTGACTAGCGCACGACTGACTGGTTATGAACTGACTCTGCTTGCACCCCACATCACATTGAAACGATGCACCACTCTGAATCCAGCTACACTACTGCCTCTCCCTGACGCTGACCCCAATGCATCCCCTATACATGATTGCGTGACCCTCACCGACGAACAAACCAAGAGTAGGGTTGACCTCCGGGATACTGCCTTCCCGGACCCTGACGGAGAACTGTGGGTGGATGGCTCATGCATCAAGCTCCCCGATGGCACCACCTCAGCTGCCTATGCAGTCACCACAGCCCGAACAGTTGTTGAGACAGCCCGCATCACACAGCGATCCGCACAGGCGGCGGAACTAATTGCTCTTACACGAGCCTGCATCCTGGCAGCAGGGACAACCGCAAACATTTACACAGACAGTCAGTACGCCTTCGGGGTAGTTCACCACTTTGGGCTCTTATGGAAAGAGAGGGGATTCTTGACTTCTCATGGCACACCCATCCTGCATGGAGATCTAGTCTCTGCCCTGACCGAAGCAGTCCTCCTCCCCACACGGTTAGCTGTGATCAAATGCCAGGCACACAAGAAGGTGACAGACATTATAGGACAGGGAAATGCACTGGCTGACATTACTGCCCGAACCACAGCCGAGAATAGGTCCACGACCCGTATGTACGTGACCAGGTCACAAACTGAGAAATGGAAGGATGCTAGGGAAACAATTAGGGATATCCAACTAGCCAGCACACCACACGAGTTAACTGAATGGGCCCGGGTGGGATTGAAGGACGATGACGGTTGCTGGCGAACCAAAGACTTGAACAAATGGTTGTTACCAGATTCATACTTGATCCCCATGCTGACCATGGCACACTCCCCCGCACACATAGGGTCTGCCCCCATGATCGAACTCATCTCTAAAGTCTGGCACAACGACAAAATACCAGACTCAGCCAAACGTCTAGTCCAACAATGCCTAGTATGCCTCCAACACAACCCTGGGAAAGGAACCGCTGTACCCCGGGGAGGGTTTGGGGTCCCCAATCACCCCTTTGAAGTCCTACAAATGGACTATGTCCAGCTAGAAAGGTGCCAAGGTTTGAAGTATGTACTTGTCATTGTGTGTGCCTTCAGCAAGTGGGTGGAAGCCTACCCAACCCATGACAACACCGCTATGACTACCGCAAAAGTACTACTGAAGGAGTTCTTCCCCCGATACGGCCTTTGTCGAATTTTGTGGAGCGACAATGGCCCCCACTTCGTAGCCGAAGTTATCCAACTCATCTTAAAAGGGTTGGGTGTAAAACAGAAGTTCCATGCGGTCTTCCATCCCCAATCTGCAGGCCTGGTTGAGCGACACAATGCCACATTAAAGCTTAAGATAGCAAAAATAGTCGCCACCACAGGGCTAAGATGGCCAGACGCTCTCCCACTAGCATTGCTATCAATGCGTTCCACCCCCACCAAACACCACTTAACCCCCTACGAGGTCGTCTTCGGGCGGCCCATGAACCTTTGGACTGCACCAAAACCGACATCCATCCACGACGTCCCGGACGTCCTCATGTCTGATTATCTGTACAATCTAACTAAAACGTTGTCTATCATCCATCAGCAGGTGCTGCACGCCATCCCCGATGTTTCCAGGGGCCCCGGACACGACATCCAACCTGGTGACTTCGTCTTAGTGCGTAACTTCCAGCGCACCAAGAGTCTGGAGCCCCGGTGGACGGGCCCCCTGCAAGTCCTGATCACCACCCGAACAGCTCTTCGAGTGGAGGGGAAACGCAATTGGCTGCACGCACACCACTGCAAGAAGGTATCACCGACCCTGACAACCACGGACAACGTCACCGCCCAAGAGGAACTTCTGGACAAAGACCGACCCTCCCTGAGCCGCTGCCCGGATACAGAGACACTTGAATTGATTGAATATCCCGATCCCACTGTGCCATCCAAAGAAGGGTATAACTTGCGACGAAAGGAGAGGACTTCGGCTAAGCAGACCACAGGCTAAGTGGAAATCTCAGAGCGGTAGCCTAGTCACCTCAAAGGCCACCAGGAGAGAAACTAAGCAAAGTCTGTGGTTCTGCCCGCTACCGAGTCTCTCGAAGGTGATGGAAGCGCCCGACATGAAGGTGATGGAAGCAACCGGACGTCCGAAGATCCCCTACAAAAACCCAAAGACTGACCGAATGCACAGCTTTAAGACTATAACACTTTTTATTACCCTTCTCTTTTGCCTTCTCCTCATGGTCACCTTCTGGATCATGGAGGAGAACACACCCGCTCATAAGACATTGCTGACCACCGTTCAACCTACCACCACGAAGGAGCACCATCTGATCTCACTTTCACCCCAACTCCGAGAAAGGCGTAAGGAGTTCTGGAATAACTCTTTTGTGCAGTTGCTCCACCAACACAATCTTGCCACCAACGCCACTAACTGCTGGATCTGTGGATTGCTACCACATGCCACTGGGCACTCAATCCCTTTCATCCCTTCACCTTTTTCTGTCCATGGTTCCTGCCTCGCCTGGCTGATCCTTCTGCAGGAGAGCTACAAGGACAATGCCACTTCCGGCAGAACCATGTCACACTTCTACCATGGGTTCTGGATGAACAAAACTGGTAGAACTTCCGCCCTCTTCTGCCCTCTGAGATCGAACGCTTCCTTTCACATGGACATCCCTGCCAAAGAACGAGTTGAAATGCAAGTGTTCAACAATCCAGCCAGACCCACCTTCTCTTACCTCCGAAAACGGACCGCCGCCACCCTAACAGTGGCCCTGTCCGTCATCAACATCACTGGATCTGTATGCCTCGAAGGCCTGGGGGCACAGCTGGTGGGCCACAGCTCCTGCCTCATCACCCGAACATTGGATTCAGTTGACCCACCCTCCTTTGTTGCCTCCCCGAATATGTACTTCGTCTGTGGTACTAAGGCCTACACCTGGCTCCCGAAAGGTTGGGGAGGCACCTGCTACATCGCCTTTGTCCTTCCTCCGACGTATGTGGCTCCAGCAAACCATCACCGACAGAAACGGGCCAAAGACATTGTGCAAGCCGACTCCACTGGAGCACAGTTCATGGATGCAGTAAAGGGTCTTGTTCCGCTCTGGGGTCCGATGGCAAACAGCCGTGCCATCCGCCACTTAACCCAGGCAGTCGAAACGGCAATGAACATTACGGCTGGCGCCCTCGCCAACAACACCGCCGAGCTCCAGGCCGTCCGCTTAGTGGCCCTTCAGAACCGCCTCGTTCTAGATGTGGTCCTGGCTGATCGTGGAGGAGCATGCCGCATCATTGGGTCCAGCTGTTGTACCTACGTACCAGACAACTCACCCTCAGTCTACAAAGCAATTGAACACCTCCACAGACTGTCCACAGAGGTCCATCAAGAGCAAGAAGAATGGTCGCTGGGGAGTTGGTTTTGGGACACTATTAAAAGTTGGGGATGGAGGCTGTTTTCATTTATCCTAATACCGATTGTGATACTATGTGGATGTTGTTTGGGGATTCAGTGTCTGCCACCTTTATGTTCGCTTTTTATGAACTGCATCTGCCCTAAGACTTCGAACTTTGAAACAGAGCGGATGAAAACCCTCTATGAGGTGGAAGTCCGCAGTATTATGGGGATAAATCCGAACTAGACAAGCTGGCGAGATATGTTAAAAGGGAGGACTGTGGAAATTTAGCCTGCAAACTGAACATTATCTGCGCCATCTTGCCTCTCCCCAGCGCCACGCACAGCGAATGCACGGCCGCCATTTTAGGCACCCCACTCTCTCCCCGCTCACTCTCGACCGCCAGCGCTTTCCCCTGGCGCTGCGAGCATCCCCCCGCGCGCTGGCCACCCCCGCTCTCTCATACAGGCCATAAACCCTCTCCTTCTGCGCGACCCTGCTACGGAACCACTTCCGACCGACAACCCATACATGGTCATGCCTCTCCTTTGATAACCCCCTTCCTCTGCGCCCCATTGTCTGAACTGGTCCCAGGCCATCACCTAGCCCTGCGGATGCAGTTTATTGCCCCTACTGTAAGGGAAACACCCCACATCAAAGGGATTACAGTAGATCAAAGCCCCTACCCCCTGAGACCCGGCCGGTTGCACACACCCCCGGGAATTAGCGGAATTCCCTGCTGCGCGATAGCCATCTCCCACTGCGGGTAGGGTGGGAACCTCTACTGTAACCATGTGTGGGATCAGATCTGAGCCGGGGGCTTCAGGGGATGTTCTTTCAGGCATCAAGGGAATCTCAAGAATATACTATGTATAATAAAGCAATAAACCAGTGTATAAGAGACCAGGTCTCAGAGATGCAGTTAGAGCACCTCGTGACGATACCTTGCTGTCTGATCTGATGTGTTCTGCTCCGACGGAATAAAACTTTGTTTCCTGCCTTCCAGTCTCCGGCGCCTGCCTCTTTTATTGGTAAATTATCGAGTGGTATGAGAGGCGATTACCGCCGGGCAAATACTTGAAAGGTTATCGACTGAAACTGCCGCTACCATTTAACAATGTTACACTAGAACTCAACTGTAATCAGTTATTACAATTGAGTTCCGACATCTAGGCAAATGGGTGATTCGCAAGTCGCCCTTAAGAAATTAGAAGCGGGTTTTTATACAGGGATTGAAGAATCCCATGTAATATTTTAGAATCATGTACATGCCATTATAAACACTTTCAATCAGTCTCACTTTAACTTCACCAACCCTCAAACCTAGTTTTCCATCTTCTCCTGTAATTTTTGGTATTGTAGCAAAATATTGTGGTCTAAAGATAATTGACAAACATATCTCAGGTTGGAGCTAATAAAATCAAATCTGCACCCAGTTCACTGATGTTTTAGTGAAATATAATTGCCACCCACCTTTCCCAGAGACAAATACTGGCCATTTGTCCACCTTTAGCATTCTGCAAATGCCCAGATATGATTCTTAAGTAGAACTTTATATGAAATTATCTATATTCATTTTTAACAATGGCCATTGTCTGTTTTACATAGTTATCAGAAAGGGGTCATTAGGGCAGCTGTAGAACACATTTTAATGCACTTTCTTCTTACATTTGCTGTTTAAATATGTTCTTATAAGGAGAAAAATACGGCTTTAAGTTATTTTTCTAATTTTTGTACTAGCAAGGACTTCAAAATACTGGTCATACAGATGTAAAACCAGCCACTGATTTTACTGTCACAAAAAAGTAAGAAAAAACAGCGTACCATTACAATTTGGAATATGGGGTTTAGTATCAATGCAGTACAAATGATTACGACCTAGGATATTTTTTTAAACTTGCCCTGGTCATGGTACATCCGTTTTCTTTCAACTTCTCCTTCCACTCATTTTCAAAGTTCAGAAAATGTGGTTCCTTGCGGCGATTCCCTATGGTTCTGCGTCTGTACACTTTCAGCGTCTTTCGTTGCAACTGACAATATTCCCTCCTTAGTGCCAATATTTCCTCACAAGTGCGAGATGGCATTGAAACTAAAATGTCCTTTTCTTGCAAATTAACATTAAAACCATTTTTCGAGCAAGTTTGAAATATAGATATCAGAGGTCTTCAAACTGGCAGGGCGTGGTGCTATTCTGAGGGGGTGCTTGTCCCTCAGCAGAGTTAGTGGAGCAAGATCGAGTTGCGTAAAGCTCTTCGATGCCTCGTATGGGGTAGTAAACGCTATATAAATGCAATCACCATTACCATTGATCATGGGGCACTTACTAGTGTTTGTAAAGCGGGCATGGACGAACAACCTTGTTTCGTGTGTTTCCAGGTTGTCTTTAGCAACTCCTTGACATTGACCAGAGGGTTGTGGAGCGACATGATGTCCTATCAGGCTGTCACTGACACCCACCCTGAGCAGTCCCACCCATTGCATGGACTCCTAGGGGCTTTAATGTTGGCCAATAGTAGAGAGGTAGGATGTGGAAGAGGGGTGGGAGGTGTGAGCTCATTCTGATGCTCTACAAATACAGTGAGGAGAGGGCCTGATGAGAACCTCACAGTATTGGCCCAGGAGACAGGATGGGGTGGGGGCCTCATTGTGTTGTTGTGCTAATAAGAAGAGGATACTTTCTGCTGGGGTCTCAGGTCAGAGGTCTAGGGGAAGGGAGCAGAGGGAAGCAACTCCTGCCTCTTGCAACATGTCAGATCTCCTTCTCCCAGCGAAGAGAAACATACCCTACTGGGCAAAGCTTCTAATAAATAAACAGAACTAACTGATCTCAGCTGTATGGTTTTGAAAAATAAACAAAAGAGTCTCATCTCAAGGCTACTGCAGCAAGAATTGTCTGGAGCAGCAGACCTGAGCGGTGGTTCTTTACCCAGGGCTCTATTTGTAATACTTTGTTCAGTGAAATGTGGTAAGCACACTGAAAATGCTACATATGAAAAAGCGCTTGGTAAAGAAAGGCAGCTCTGAGATCTGTTATTTCTGTCTGCCAATGGATGCTGACTCTTTTGCAGTGGGACTGTGAGCATCCTGCACGCATCTCATTTCACGACATCTAGGGCTGGCCACCCTTTAAACGAGGGGCAATGCCCCAGTTGACTTCTATGGGCTCTTTCACTCTGAAAGCCTTCCTCAAAGAGGCATTTCCATTGATTTCAAAGGGATCACAATCCAGAACCCCTTAATTTCACTTTCTTTGGAAATGCAAAGATTGAGAGGTATACATCATGCCTTTCAATTTAAAATATGTAATGTTTTGGGTGTAATGTCGTGCACATGCTTCCTTTATTAGTCATGTAGGGATAGGTAATATAGCACTAAACTATAAGAAGAAATTACTTTAGAATTTTTTGTTTTGAGTTTATATTTCAAAGACTAAATGTTTTGTTTTGCAGATGGCTCCTTTTTTATCTGTCTCAAAGTAGTTTATTAAGCCATGGTCTTCCGTCCCCACTACCTTTCTGACCATAAAGTTGTGACGGGGACCTGACATGAAAACATTTGGTACAAGGGGAAATTGGAAGATGAAAGTTTGGAAACCTCTCAGCTAGATAGAGATAAATATATTTTTATCTTGAAGCATCATAAAGGAGTGCAAAAATGCCTAATTTTAATAAGAAACACCATGTGCTCAAAATGGTATCAGCTACCAGCAGAGATTACATTATTAATGAGAATTAGTGGATGAGAGAAAAGTTTTGCTCCTTCACACACATCTAGTAAAAGAGGCACAGGGTCAAGACTGATTTGCATATGGCCAGGTCTAACCTGGGGTGGCATGTTGAGCAAAAGAATGATGGATTTAACCCAGATCTCTTAACTGGGGATGAATGTTTTGATTTGTTCTGCATTGCGTCCATCAATTGCGTGTCTTTTGCTTTCTTGCCCTAAGTGCGCCAGGTATGCCTAGACGTGGTTCCTGGGCTCACTGTGCCTCTGGAATCAAGCTATCCTGCTGAAGAGGGGTGAAACCCCGAAACTGGTCCTAGGATGCTTGTTTCCTGTCTAGGGAGGACCTGGCTTGTCAGTTCGGGCTGGACTGTTCCCATGAGGCACAGGGTCAAGACTGATTTGCATATGGCCAGGTCTAACCTGGGGTGGCATGGTGAGCAAAAGCATGATGGATTTAACCCAGATCTCTTGACTGGGGGTGAATGTTTTGATTTGTGCTGCATTTCGTCCATCAATTGTCGTCTTTTGCTTTCTCGCCCTAAGTGCGCCAGGTATGCCCAGACGTGGGTCCCTGGCTCACTGTGCCACTGGATTCAAGCTATCCTGGCTGATGAGGGGTGAAACCCCGAAACCGGTCCTAGGATGCTTGTTTCCGGTCCAGGGAGGACCTGGCTTGGCAGTTCGGGCTGGACTTTTCCCATGAGGCACAGGGTCAAGACTAATTTGCATATGGCCAGGTCTAACCTGGGGTGGCATGTTGAGCAAAAGAATGATTTTTTTAACCCAGATCTCTTGACTTGGGATGAATGTTTTGATTTGTTCTGCATTCCGTCCATCAATTGTGTGTCTTTTGCTTTCTCGCCCTAAGTGCGCCAGGTCTGCCCAGACGTGGGTCCTGGGCTCACTGTGCCTCTGGAATCAAGCTATCCTGGCTGAAGAGGGGTGAAACCCCAAAACCAGTCCTAGGATGCTTGTTTCCAGTCCAGGGAGGACCTGGCTTGGCAGTTCGGGCTGGACTTTTCCCATGAGGCACAGGGTCAAGACTGATTTGCAAATAGCCAGGTCTAACCTGGGGTGGCATGGTGAGCAAAAGAATGATGGATTTAACCCTGATCTCTTGACTGGGGGTGAATGTTTTGATTTGTTCTGCATTCCGTCCATCAATTGTGTGTCTTTTACACATACAGTCACTGCTTCACTCACAGGAGCAATGCACAGGTCCAGAAGATGTTGTTAAAATTGCATCCATTACTGGGACCTGACGGAAAGCTGCTTTTCAGGAACAGTTGGCAGCAGTGCTGTCAAATGCTGGGAGATTTGTGGAAAATTGGACCCATTTCAGATAAGTAAGGTTGAGTGTCCATGTCAGAGTGATAGTGCTTATTTTTTCAATCTCGGAAGGGTGAAGGGATGAATGGACCTGATTCACCTTACAGAGGAGTGAGATGGGGAAAGAAAGAAGGAGAGGAAGGGGCTGGGGCCAAGGAGTATAAGGGGGAAGGAAGAGATAGATCATGACTTTGTGATCTCCATCGCTTGGTAAATTCTCAGCCACTTATGTGGCATTAGTTATAACAAAGTAACTAGGTGAACAATCAGTCATTTTCAGGTACCTCATCGTCCCTTCCCTCGCTGCCCTTCATTACAACATTGGGGGGAGGTTCTTTTATTTGTGAAAGATCACGTGGTATGGGTGTATGGTGAGGCAATCCTGCACACCCACCTGTTGTTTGCTTAAGGACCACTACAGGGCCAAACTTCTTGAAGGGGAAAATAACTTACTTATCAAACAGATGTTAAACCTGTGCTACTTCCACAACACGCCATCTTGCTGAATCTTGCCCAGCTAGCTGAACAAGGAGCCTGCACTAGGGCAGAAAGATGCAGCCGCACTGTTGTCCCAGTCTAGTGGGCATTTATTTTCTCTTTGAGAGACTTTCATACTGTTCCATTGTTGGGGCTAGTGCCTTGAGATCTTTCCTAAGTTGATTTGGCAGCCTATAACCACACAAGAGAACTACAGAGAAGAAGAGCTCTAGTGTGCCTTGAAGCCATTTGTCAGCACTTTGCTGTGACTGTGCACACCTGGTGCTGTGCTTTGACGTTTTGGTTAATTTAGTGACCAGTCCTGATGATTTCTTCCAGGATAATGAGTGAGCAGTTTCCGAAGTCACCCATCACTGCAAGCAGTGAAGACTTTCTGCTCAAAAGAACTTTGTTACTTTCACAACTCTATTCCAGAATTTCTTTGCAGTCGCGAGGTACATGTGTGGCCGTGGTCGCATTGGAAAACCTATGTTGAGACATCTTCATTTTTCAACTAGTGCTTGGCATCCATATGGAGTTTAAAGGACCCCCAAAGAATTCCAATTTAACTAGGGGTCCAACTGACTGGTCAAATAAATATTATTCATGTTTTACTGTTTTACTCAATCTTTATCTTGCATGGTTTTAGTGTTTTGTAGGAATAGATTTATTATTTTTTAATAGTTTGGCATGGGCCGTAGGTAATTTATATTTTGACTCAAGTGCAATAGTTCTTTTGGATTTCTGCACTCACCTAGTACCGTGACATAATAAGCCTCTGAGCTCAGTCTGTGCTAACTAAGGTAAGTCAGGGAATACCATTAAAATTACATTTCACTTAACTCTGGATGTGGATGTTGAAGGATCTTCCACTGGCCCAGCTTCTCAGAACCTGCTCTACCCAAGGGCGAGCCATATTATGTTATATTGAAACTTGTAGAGCGCATTGTATGCCCAATATGGGCATCTTAGCGCTAAGACAGAATAAACACATTCAAACTGCAAGGCTTGTGACAGTGTCATAGTTTAAGCACTTACTAGAGAACAGATATGCCTTTAAATCTTGCTGATGCAAAGGCGGGTAAGAGAATCTCGGAGGGAAGCCCCTACTTACCTACACAGGTATTTTGCCACAGCTTGCTCTCACAGTTTTGCTGTTTCATACAATCGTAAACAGCAGGCCTTAATATTATACCAACTTTATGGACTGCGCTCAGCTACCTTAGAATGATGAAAGGTTGAGCTGGCCCGCCAGGCTGCTAACACGAGCACATGTTTCTAATAAATCTGAGCAGCAGTTGCGCGAGCCAGCTGGGCTGTCTTCGCAGCGCATATGCATGTATGTATACATTTATTCTCTTTTGAGCAATTAGGTCAAGTGCTTATGAATATTTAAAGTTTGTGTTCCCAAGGGGGCGACTTGTTTGTGGCTTGGAGAGTGAGATTCGTACGTCACCTGCCCCTCGCGCCTACCCCCCTAATTCCATATTACATGGGGAGGCCGCGCGGACAGTACTGGACATGAAGGAATGGCTGTTCATTAGGCGCGGCGTCCAGGCTGCACAGACATCTCTGGGGCCTTGTTTGCTAATTGTGCGCGCGCTGTATCTGATCATACAGTATCTGTGCTGCGTCTTAACCCTTCAGGGCTTCGAAGAGCAAGTCTGAATAAGAGAATCCGAAAGGGAGGGTAGTATAGAAGATGGCGAGGAAGCTCAGTCGGTTCAACTGCTGCTGAAGAGATTTGTTTGCAATGTGCTGGGCTACCGGTCGGGGGACCCTGACAACTCAGCATTTTATCCTTTATGCGCAAGTAGGCTATTGCTCGAACATTATACATGCTCACTGCTTTGTTAGGTTGGCCACTCGATCTGCCCTGCCCCCTCCACTTTTCACAAATAGATGTTTTTAGTGTGGCTCCAGCTTGAGTGGAATCTTTTAGCCGCCATTTTATCATATTTACTCGAAACTTGATGCGTTTAGTCTCCTCGGTGTTGTTACTTCTTTATCAAATACCCTCGTGGGCCTAGTTTGGGCTTAATAAACCCTAGAGTAAAGGATTCTTAACGTTTGAAGGGTTCAACAGCTCAGCGGGTTAGTGGTTTGGCGGCAGAAATATGCATGTCAACTGCAGGTGATAGATGGAAATCATAGACTGATTGGCTTAGTCAGTTATCGTTTTTAATACATAAAATAGCTTTCGTTGGGTTAACTGGTCGTCGTCTTTTTAGGGCATAAAAGAGACACAGACACTCTGCTGTTGCATAGCTCCTTGGGGCCCGAAGACCTTATAAGAGCTAGAATGTGCCCCCAAACCATTTGCCCATGATATATAATAGGGCCTGCAGCATAACTCCTGGTGGGACATAAGCATGACAGATTTCCAGGATATCCACATACGATAAATATAAGCACACTCAGTTTAAAGTGAACGTATCAGTTAAGACTGAGTCTGTTAATATTTATTCTATGTGGGGTGTCCAATATAAGTCAAAGTGGGCAAAATCCATTGCAGGTTTTTAAAATAACCACTGCTTTGTCAGCCAGCCAGACATGCCTGAGAGATGCTCAGCCATCCCAGGCAGGGGCGTAACACAGGCCCCCGCATCCCCCTGCAGTGAGGGGGGCCCCCAAGCTCCAGGGGGCCCACTCAGCACTGCACTTCGGCCGGGGAGCTCCTGATAGAGTCCGGAGGGGGCCCCTCCACGTACCTTGCAGGGGGCCCCCTCAATTATCGTTACGCCACTGATCCCAGGTATGTCTCACCCTATGTTGGGGACTCAATGTGACCTATACGACGTTATAGGAGGGCCGAAAAGCACAAGGTGGGTTAATATCAATGTGTAGTATAGCATAGAAAAACGCAGGATGCAGAATTTAGGAAGAGACAGGGATTAATATGAAATTCTGAAAGTGTAGATTCACTTTAGCAAAATTCTGCAGTGGAACTACGTGCAAGTCAATATTTAAAAGTTAAAAATTGCATACAAATGCAAGAAAGTAAAAACGTGTTCAACACAAACTGCCTTAAAGGTACCCCAATGATTCTATTGTGCAAGAAGGAAGCGCTAAAATAATACTGAGTGAAAAGAAGGTGGCGATAACTCTTTGATGAATTAGCACCAGCACAGTGAGTAATATCCATTTCATTTGTGCCTGGGCAACTTTGCACCAACACAGTGGTGCAAAACATTTTGGAACTATCCAGGGGATGCCTTTCTGTATATGGAGGCTGCTTCCCATGCCCGCTATGCTATTTATCCATTAGTGGTACACCAGTGTGTAGGCCAATAAGGCCGGCACCACAATAGTGTTAATAGTGTTTATTAAGTGATTTATCTGTCAAGACCACACAGCTGTTCTCCCAGCAACTTTGAAATAACTTGATCTACAACGATTATATATATATATATATATATATATAAACACACACAATTCTACTCCAATTGAAGGAGGCACACACATAGGCTGTAAAGATACGGCATTATTTATTTTCTTGGGTCTCCCTCGACCCTGCGACAAGAGAGACGCGTTTCGGCTTCAAGGAAGCCTTTGTCAATCTATATATACTTACATAGATACATGTGTAGTATCCGTAAGTGCAAGAAAAAGGTCCAGGGGTCCTGGATGATATTGCCAGTGTTTGTCTGCAATAGGTAGAGGAGATTGGCCCGAGGCACTTGACCCTTCCAGCCTCGTTTCTATAACTGTACAAGGGAAGTTTAAGCGTTATCTCCTCTTTCATTGAAATTGGATCTCCCAGTGAATATCCTGTTTGGTTCTAATGCTAATTTGGAAAAATAGCTATTTTCTTGTGTTCTCTCGAAAAGATCATTGTTGGTTACATCCTTGTTTTTGTAAAGTTTTGTGCTTCGAATGTGCAAACCACTGACACGTGTTTCGCCCTACTTGGTCTATTTGACCAGGGCTTTCTCAAGGCTTATTGGATATTCATAGCAACAAAGAGCAGTTTCCTCCGGTTTAGGTATATAATATAGTACATCAGTTTTCAAGCCAAAAAATATATCAGCTGTAATTGTATTTCAAGCAGAGCAGCCGTCCCGGGACAATCCCTCGTTCCGAACGTCGTGGCAATCTGACAGAGTTAGTGACTTAGTATCCATAGGAAAAACATTTTTTGTTTTGCTAATAACTTTGGCGCCATTAGACAAACCTTCACGAAATTTTCAAAACTAGTGTACCCCTCACTTCAGATGCTGTCTAGAAAGCTTTGGGTGATTTGTCAAGTGGGGGCCGAGAAAAAGGGGTAGTCGCAAAACGTGTTTTGCCCATGTAATTTCCCATAGAGATTTTAAACACGACTACAGCCCTAACCGCTCAACTGAATTACACCAAATTTGGCAGAAAGCTTGATCTTGGGCCAGAAAGTCTGCTTTTTGTAATTTTGTGTAAATCTGTTATGGAGTCATTAAATAAAAAAGATTCAGGTATATCTAGAGATGCGGATTCACTGCAGGTCTACTGCAAAGGATCTGCGGATCCACGTGCCAACAGCAATGCCTTGATTGGCTGACTGCATCCCAAGGGAAAAGTTGTGGCTGTCATTCTGTGAATCAAGACACGGTTTCCAAGGGTGAAATAAAGTAGAAATAGCACACAAAAGGTCAGGACAGAGGTATCCGACCCCAGGGGACTGATGGAGGGGTACTGTGAGGGACCCTTTTTAGTGAGGAAATAGTCAAAGATCTTTTTTGTGCCTGTGTGAGGATTCGTGGATCCACTGGGGCACTCAGTGCGCCCCCTGTGAATCCACGGCAGACCTGTGGATCCAGACCCCAATTAAAAAACACATACACTCACTCACAGACCCACTTACACACACTCTCACACACCAACAAAACCACTCACACATCCATACAGCCACTCACACACCCACTCAGAGACCCCGAAAACTATCTTTTACACACCCACTCAGACACTCGTACAACCACTCACACACCGTCAGAGACTCAAAATCCACTTACAAGCCCATTTACACACTTGTACAGCCACTCACACACTCACTTACAAACCTAGAAAACCACTCATACATACACTCACAAAGCCACTCAGACACCCACGTACACACTCATACAGCTAATGACACACCCACTTATAGACCCATACAGCCACTTACACACCCAGCACATACTCACCCACTCACAAACCCCTACAGCCAGTCACACACCCAGTCACAGTCACAGAAAACCACTCACACACCCATACAGCCACTCAAACACCCACTTACAAACCCAGAGAATCACTCACACACCACTAACACACCCACTCACAAACCCACCACACACTTACACACCCATTTAAACATACAAACAACCAAAGGTTACAGGAACGTTATCGTTATGAAATAGCTTTAAAAAACATATACATTCACTGAAAAATACAAAGGTTACAGGGATATTATTGCTAGGAAATAGAATTTTAAAAAACCTTAGAAGTTCACTGAAAATACAAAAGCTTACATGGACGTTATAGTTAGGCTCAGATTTTTCACACACAAAACCATAGAAATTCAGCAGGTTTAGTTACCTGAGCTAACTATAACTTATGCCCCTGCAATGCAATGCTTATGACCTCACATATTACATCACTCATGAAATGGCCAGTGACATCACGCATAACATCACTGAAGACATCGCAAATCCTTTTTTTTCAGTGCCTCTCAGACCAAATATTGACACAATGATTTTCAGGCTGAAATATTTGCATTTTGAGTAATTACGCATAAATTGCTCGAAATTCCAATTACACAGATTTCACATACCCCCATACCTAAAGTGCGAATTTCTGCTTTTGCCGAGGATGTATGTATGTGTGTAGTTTTTCTATATATCAAAATTGGCTATAAACGAACAGAGTACTGTGCACTAGGAAGCGGAAACAGAGCAAAGGAGAGCAGAAGGCAGTACTGCAGAGAGCTAAAGGAGGGAGACGGGGTTGGCAAGGGGGGCAGAATTGAGGGGTGTAACAGTTCTTTTCTGAGATGGTGTTAGTAGGAACGTTAGGCTGCTGGCATCTCACATGACAACTGAAAGGGAACAACACACATTTCAAAACTCAGGCAAGATACCAATAGAGGAGTTCAAGGAGAAAATATTTCTTGATAGCAGTTCAACTGTTAGGCTCAGAACATTTTGTGCTCGAACCAGTCTCTTATGGTCAAAAATCACCTGGTATTTTGCAAATGCACATTGTTGCAAAATTTAACAAAGTTCAATTAGGATAAAATCGGTGAATTTTGCAAGATTTCTCCATCTTAAAAAAATTACTCGGGCCTTTTGCCTTTTTCCTGAATTGGAGGAGAGATGGTGCTTGGCAGGCTTGGAAGGGATGCTTAAAAAGGTCAGGCAAAAATAATTTCAGTTTTTTTTATTTCTTAGTTTTAAGGTTGCTACTGCGTTATCTTACATGGCACTCCTGTGGTCCTGACCTTGGATACCATCTCTTGTGGGTGCCAGTGTGTAAGGCTTTGTATATTATGCAACAGCCTTTAAAGGTGATGTGAGCAGGAAGAGGAAGTCAGTGTGGGTCTCTAAGTGTTGCAGTTTCCAATAATGTCTGAGATTCTGACCAACAAAACATCACCTCCATCAAGGTGGAACAGTGTTAGTGGTCTGACTGACTGAAGTCTTCTTACTAACTGCACGGTGGCGATGCTGAGGCTTACTTGTGTTGTCCTATTAGAAGCAGTCATAGCCTTGTGCCTGAACTCTTCGGGTAGCGTGCATCCTAAACCCGCTATATTGAGATGATCCTATACTTTTGTATGAGAAACATGACAACTCTCCTAGAACATACAGGTGTTATCTTTCGAAGAGTAGCTAGTCTCGGTCAGTAGTGCTGTTGATGCCCAGTTGGAGGTATAGAAGCCCTGCTGAGTACTGACAGTACTGTCTCACATGAGAACCCCATAATACTTAAACGGCAAGTGCTGTCCCATTAGTGGAAAGTAAGCTGTATTAAGTCATGCCAGGACTGTGCCATTAGCAATAAATGAGCACCCCTGCGCAGTGTGAATTCTGTCCAATTAGCAGTGTGTGAGCCCCGCTAATAGGTGCCAGTACTGTCCCATTAGAATATAGCAGCTCTCCTAAGCAGTGCCAGTACTGTCCTAATATAAGTACATCAGCAGCAATGCTGAGAGGGCCAGTGTTGCCCCAGTAGGAATGCAGCTCCTCTGCTGAGCGGGATTGAGTCTGCCCCATTAGATGAACATCAGCCATGCTGATCAGTGCTAATAATGACATATTATTAGTATATTAGCCCCAATGTGCAATGTCAGTGTTGTCATAGTGCTAGCACTTCAGCCCTGCTGAGCAGTGTCCGTACTGCCCTGCGCACTGCTGTCACTGTTCAGTACTGTCCCATCGCTAATGTAGAAATCCTGCTCAACTGAGCGAATGCTGTTCTATTAAAATATGCAAGTCTTGCTCTGCCGTGCCAGCACTACCTAACTCGATGTAGATCTGCCCTGCGGAGAAGGCCTGGTGGTCCTCCATGAGAAGTAAACCAGCACTGCTCTAAAATGAGGGTGATGCAGGGGTATTTGGGGTGTAGTAGAAGCAGTGGTAAAATTGGACTCTGTAGGATTAAAGGTTTTGCAGCCTTGATATGCAGTTTGGTTGCCTTCCTATACGAAGTGACAGCACTAGGATGGAGAAGTGCCAATAAGGATCCATTATAAGTGCAGCACCCTAATTGAAAAGCACTGGTGTTGTTCCAGTTCCCAATAGAAATACACCAGCATTGCCACCGCTGTTGCATCATAACTATAGCAAACTACAGAAATGATGCTGTCCCATTAGTAGGGCAGTTGTCATGTTAAGAAGTATCAGTTGCATCTGATTTGAATCATAGTCCTACTGAAAAGTGCTCGTGCTTTCCATTAGCATTCTAACAACCATGTTGAAACATGGTAGTGCTGTGTCCTTAGCACTATAGTAGCCATCATGAGCAGTGCTGGTGCTGTCCTATTGGCAGCCATGTCCTATAAGCAGTGCAGCTGCCACGTTGAACAGGGCAGGTGCTCTCATATTAGCAGTGTAATAGCCTTGTTGAGCATGGTTGGTGCTGTCCTACTAGCAGTGTAGCAGCCATGTTGAAATGGGCTGGTGCATCCTATTAGCCGTGTAGCAGCCATGTTGAACAGGGCAGGTGCTGTCCTATTAGCAGTGTAATAGCCTTGTTGAGCATGGTTGGTGCTGTCCTACTAGCAGTGTAGCAGCCATGTTGAAATGGGCTGGTGCATCCTATTAGCAGTGTAGCAGTCATGTTGAACAGGGCAGGTGCTGTCCTATTAGCAGTGTAATAGCCTTGTTGAGCATGGTTGGTGCTGTCCTATTAGCAGTGTTGCCGTCATGGTGAATAGGGCTGGTGCTGTCCTGTCATTAGTGTAGCACCCATGTTGAGAGATGCTGTTGATTTTCCCTTATCAGTATATTAGCCGTCATGAGCAGTGCTGGTGCTCGCCCGCTAGCCGTCACGTGCAGCAGCCATTATGAGAAGCACTGCTTGCTGCTGTTGATGCAAACGTGCATCAGCCGTGTTGAGAAGGATGTGCGCCGCCATTAGAAAGTATGACGGCCCTATGGCTTTTGCATTAGACGGGTATAAACGTCCAGAGAAATGTCAGTCCTATCTTTTCGGGGATCATGAGTTCATGCTCTGGAAAATTAATAATTCTTGCCGAGTTACCCTCACAGCACTGCTCAAACAGGAAAGATAGTCCTACGGGCAGTCACGTGATTTGGGAAGGGACCCAGTGAACAGAAGGTGCTATCAACACTTTGTAGCGTATTGTTTGAATGTTACGATTAGCTATTATTCCATAGGTAATAAAAAAAAAAATCTCAATTCATTTTTCGAGCGTAGCAGAGCTGAGAGTAGAACTGTCGTCTTCAAAATATACCGGCCTGGAGATTTAGAGAACATTTGGGTATATTGAACATAAGGCTTACAGATCGAAAACCTGTCAGATGATGACTCACAAGAAATTGCAATCCTCAGGCTACCCCCAAAAAACAGGGTAGTGGGTAATTCTGGTCTTGTGACGGAGGTCATAAAGCGAATGGTGGATTGAGCAGATAATCGGGCCCACGAGAATGAAAGTATGCGAGTTTTGTTAATGTAAACCTTTTGTTCGCAAAAACGTGACAGAAAAATGAGGCCTAAAACGAGGGGAGTGGGGTGCGTCACAGCTGCTGTTTGACACCTGTCCCGCGTTTTTTCCATATTTTCGGAGGAGGGAAACGAGCGGCTCCTGGGACAGAAACCTACCGCCTCCAGAGGTGCGAGCAACCCTCCAACCACCTGCGACCCATTTCCCAATATCCCCTCTCGACCCCCGTGCAAAGCAGATATGCTGTGCGAAACGCGAACGCGCGCAGATGCCTTGTGCAATGTGAAACACTGTGCCGCTCCACAGGAAGTACAGTACTCTCTGTGACAGAAACGCATTAGGATAAATTTAGAAAAAAACACAGCTTCCCCTCAGCGCCTGTGGGAACTGGAGTTAGAGACAGGGAGTTCTGAGCGGATGTTTCAGTGATGACTTTATAAGAAAAGGCGGAGAGTGCAAAACATGGCGGCTACATCTGGGACACGCCGCACAAAGGGGGAACGGAGGGTACCTCTGGGACACACTTGCAATGCATGGCCTAGTTACAGGTTTTGGAGGCACGGCTTCAACCAGTCCCAGAACCAGCTCAGCACAACCGTGTGAATTTAGACCCATCTTCCTGTTAAGCCAAACTAACAAGGACGTACACGGATATCTGATGGGGCCTGAGTGAGAGAGCACCCTTATCCAGTTTATATAAATATATATTCAGCATTATCGTTGGGACCAGGAGTTTAC
Source organism: Triturus cristatus (assembly GCF_964204655.1). Lineage (NCBI taxonomy): Eukaryota > Metazoa > Chordata > Amphibia > Caudata > Salamandridae > Triturus > Triturus cristatus. Next base: position 721,940,634 of record NC_140594.1, on the reverse strand, counting down.
GACTGAGGTCTCAATATAGCAATATAGAATCATAAGAGATAGATAGATAGATAGATAGATAGATAGATAGATAGATAGATAGATAGATAGATAGATAGATAGATAGATAGATAGATAGATAGATAGATAGATATTACAGCCTTGATTTGGCAGAAAAACAACATTCTCAAAATTATGTTGCAAGTGTGAAAGCTAACAAATGTTCAATGTGTATTGTCACATAGTTGAAAAACTTAAAAACAATTAAATAGGTTTTTATTAAGTTGCTCTGCAGGAACCTGTTTTCACTGTTATAGTGGGCCCTTGCGCCTTTCAAAGGCAACTTGTGCTTGCTATCAAAATAAAACCTATGTCTTTTGTTAAAAGTTGGATCTGGTTGCATCCTAAGTCACTCTTCTGGTCATGTGATGGTCGTCGATTACATGGACAGTCACTGCAATTCTATGTCCATGTCTATAGTCATGTCAGGGTTTCCTGAAGTGCGATTATCACTTAGTATGGATTAAAACCTTCAGAGAGCTAGGTTTCAAACTTGTACTGCATGCATGTACTGGATGTTGAGATTAGTAGTAGGATAAAAGGTTGACCCCCAACAAAAGCCACGTACCACCTGAAACCAAACTATAAAACCAACATGAGATACAAGAGCCGTTCCAGGAAGAGACCTACTCATAAGCCACACCTCTGGGCCGTTCTGACATTATCAATGAATATTTGATGGGAGGGCACTGCCAGTAAGAGGTGCTTCTCTCTCTCCATGGTGCCCCAGTCAGAACCTTTTCCAAGGTGCCAAACTGCACTATTGCTCCTTGTTCTGTTCAAACACCAGGAATTCTGAAGGGCCAAAAACGTGTTATGAGAACACTCTTCGTTGGCGAGTAGATATGTACAGTAGAACTTGAAATAATGGCATATTATTAGAGGCGCCACCTCGATCCATTTCATCGGGACACCAAGTTTCCGGTCCCGGGCTTCGATTTGACAACATAAGGTGATCTGGAAGTTGTAGTCACAGGTTGCTTCAAATGAAAGAATTGGACAAGCACACCTGATAACGATGATTTGTCACAGAAAGGACCAGGATTGTAAGTTATGGTGCCTAGAAGAGATAGAGATGTGTGGGATGGCTACATATTAGAACATTAAGGCAGTGGCATAACGAAACTCGAGGGGGCCCACCTGCAAAGTATATGGAGGGCCCCATACCGGCTCACTCAGGAGCGCTCAGGCCAGCGTACTTTGCTGAGGGGGCCCCTGGAGCCCCACCGCAATGAAGGGCCTGTGGGGGCCATTGTTACGCCCCTGCATTCGGGGTACCACGCTCTAACAAACTAAAGGTAAAATAAAAATCTTTCTTGGGCAAGCATTTGCATCTGATCTATCTACCTGTCGAGATGGAAAAAGTCCGCTTCTGTTAGGAAGGGTATGATGGTGACCAAATAGTGACACCAACGATGACACTGAATATCTAAATTACTTGACATATTTTTTACCGAGCAACACCCCCCCCCCCCTACAAGGAATCCTGTCTATCCATCTTTTTCAGTATCTACTACATTGTCCTAGCACCATAATGTAAGGTTAGTTTACATGAACTATTATTAACTCCACCATATGAGCCAAGTATAAGTAGATTTACGAATTGTAATTATATACTTACTTTTCAATGGAGCAGTCGAACAGTGTAGTTTAGATATTACTGAAACGAGCTATATCCCATGCAATATATTGATGCCCCACCCTTAGTGAAGATTAAGTTGCAGAAATTATTAATTCACTATATATATTGATATACCACGTAGCATTTGGCTTTCCGACACTTTTGTAGCAACACAGGCTTTATTTATTGGGTTTACGGGTGAGCAAAACGAATACTGTACACACCATCTCAGAGTCCTTTGAATGAGCAACTCTTAAACAAGTGCAAGTGGGTGTAGCTATTATTGATGCAGCAGGTGCAGTGGCACCAGAGCTCTCCGATGTGTGGGGCCTTATGCAACCCAAATACGGCTGCATTTACTGCCCAATGGGAGGGAGTGGATACCCATTTTCTTTGCTTGCAATGAGTCCCTTGGCACCATTACCTACGCTAACGCCGCCGTAAGTATTAAGCACCGCTGAACATTAGAAAGAAAGGGAACAAGGAGCATGAAATAGGGACATGAGTTCACAATACATTCAGAGAATTGGCCAGAAGGGATTGTAGTAAATATTTTAAAAGGAAGAAAAATAGTTAAAAAAATGCATATAGCATCCACAATTTTAAGTATTTGTATTTTTATTTATATTGAGTAGCAAATTCCAGAAATGAACCGAGCGTCTCAGAGCCTGCGAACAATTTATATCTGTGACCAGTGCTTTACATGGGCCGGTACTGAGTACCAGCGCTTTGTTTATTTTGAGTGGGCGAGTACCAGCACTTTTCAAGAGTGACGTAATACTTTTAATTGGAGAGTACCGGCACTTCTCAGAAACAAGCAGGTACTCTGGTTCAGAGTATCTGCACTTCTATTTTTGCATTTCAAGCACTGACTGGGACAATGCATAGTACAAAAGACAAACACAATCTTAATTATCTATAGTGCAAATAATAAGAAAACAACATTGCTGGAAAACATTATGCCTGCCCTGAAAGGGGACGCGTTTCACACTTTATCTTATTCCAGTCAGTGTGCGGCACTACAACCAGCCCACCAAACTCATCTTCAGAGCAATACATTAATATACTGTTCAGTGCATTTTCCATACCAAAACACTATGGCAACTCAGTGCTGTTCTTGCATGTTCAGAATATTACATGGCACACTTCAGCATATTGTAACAAGATAATATTAGGTGCCATAATGAAACGCAAAGAGGCATAATACTAGATGACATCACAGCTAACTTAATGTAACGTGTTGTAATACAGCACAATGTAATGTAACATATCATGGGATAGTATGTCACAAAAAAGACCACGCCATAAGAGGCCATTTTTATTATCACCTGTACTGAAGCTCCCACAATACTGTGGCCAAATCGTGCAAGAGAAATGAAAATAAGGACTTGATCCGCAAACGTTTCTACCATGGCTTAAAATGTGAACTCATGAGCAGGGCCACAGGAATTGTGTCAATCTGCAGCAATGGCGTTTTCCACATAAATGTGGATTTGCCACATTTTCCACATAAATTATCATCTGCTGCATTATTTGCAGATTTGAACAGGAAAATTGATTCTGACTCACACAGATGAAAAGTTAATAAACATGATTACACACGTTCCTACGCAGTGGAAGTCCCTTGCAAAGTTTGACTGGTCACCTTTCAGTTGCTCATCGATGTGTTTGAGTATTAAACTGGTTAATAGAGTGGAATATGTTCCTATACAATGTTACCAGGCGTAAAAGTGACAAAATAATGAATACTGACACAAACATCCTGCATTACGCCACACAGTTTGCCTTTTCTTGCCATATATACTAGTCAACACTGCCAAATAATTTAGTCCTCTCATGCCTCATAATTCTATTGGCCCTGCTCAAGAGTAACTCAAGACTGAGTGAAGAGTAAGTCATACAATAATATATAATTGCAAGTCTGGCCCTGTATTTTGGGATGCAATCAAACAAGAGTTCTTCCATTAAGAGTAATAAGATAACTCATTGGGTTAAGCCACCTGCAGCAGGACTCCATCCAGCACGTAATTAAATTCCCATCAATTATACCACTTTAAGATACAAGAGGATCTTATTGAGACTCTGTCTGAAATAGAAAATGTCCCAATTTGTGGCAAAAATGATAAATCCCCAGGAGAATCCACAGTTCTGACTTTTCAACACAATTATCTGGTAGAGGAAATTCCGTTGGAAAATTTCTCTAGAATTAGCACTTCCTCCAGAAATCTAAGGATTTGCCGCTACCTCCCTACTCAATCAATCCGTATGTACATCCATTCATACGAAAACACACTGCAGCAGCTACAAAAGAACAGATAAAACATAGGCTGGCACTCAAGCTTTCTTAACAGATTGGCAAATAAAAGTCTTAGAACCCAAGGTAACTAGAACCTTCAGAAGGCAAAAAGATGGATGCCGCTATCCCTACCGCCCAGGCCCAGTCCTGTACCATAAATCAGCGCTCAGCGTGTGCGGAAGGGGCAAGGAGTCTAGACTTGCTGTTTGCGCATCAAGAGCCACCACCCTCCATGAAACCCTGAAATATGACAAGCTTAGGTTTGACCTTCATTTCACCTTTATCTTTAGTCAGAGAATGACCACCTTCCAGAGCGTTGCATGTTATTGCATTGCCATAGAGTTTCATACCCCTGCAGAGCACTCCAATGCATTGGAGGACTGGCTTGTGGAGTAGCTCGCTACTCCGCAAGCTGTGATTGGTTGGAAGGGTTTCTGTTTTTACTGTGGCGTATAAGGGAACTGTTTTGGTGTTGTGCCTGGTGGCCAGAGTGATGTTTAAAGCTAACACATGTTGCAGTGTTTATGCAGCAAAGGCGATTGGGGGACAGAGGAACGCTTTGCGTTGTCTCTAGCAGGGAAGCCGCGAATTGTGAGGGTAGCCAACACGAGAAGTGTATTCCAGCGGGTTTTACTGGAAGTTCAACTTGAACCAACACTTTAAAGCCAGAAGGCTAGTCTTGAAGCTGGGTCTGGCTGATAGAGTGTCCTTATGAGCACAGCTGGAGTGTCCTTATGAGCACAGCTGGATGGACACCCCTTTCAACATCAGGGCAGGTTTCTCTTTCAAAGTCATCGTCACCACTCCCCAAATCCTATGTGAGAGAACCACTGATAGGGGTCAAAGGGCTATTTGAAAGTTGTGAGCCACGTGGCTATCCTGCCTTTTTTCAGATGGTAGTGGGTTGGGGGAACGGGCTGCATGTAGCCCACCCCCAAATAAACTTTAATTCTCTGCAAGACTAACACATCCTTTCGTCCCCACGAGGTCCAATAAATTGGTTAATAGTGACTCGTGTTATTTACAGCGCTTAGAAACAGCAAAATCTATGATATGGGGCAATATACGTAAAATATTGTTCTTATTAATAACTGGCATATGGGGTGTGTGCGCGTGCACATCCGCCGGTGCAGGTGGGATGTGACTGCACGTTCCTACTAGCGCCTCTGTACATATTCTTGCTATTCCAAGCACCTGATCACAGAGCACATGATGGAACTGAGGCTCGGTGAGATGGAGAGGTTTGACCAGGCTAGAGGTGAATCCCAGCTTGATTCCACAGTCCTAGCCTGCATCGATCTCTCTCGGGCACAAAACATCTCTCCAAAGGGATCTCCCCACTCGTAACGGACTTGGCAGACGGGGACGTCTTCGGATTCGCCTGAAAATTGACAGTACACTCTCAATCTGTCACCCTGCCAGAGCACATTTCATGGCTTCAAAATGCACAGGGCAAGGGTTCACGACCCGTCCTATCCCTCCCCCAGACCCCTAGTTCTGTTCCCCGCACAGCGCTCTCATAGACAGGACTGTCAGACTCGCAGATGCGGGTAGCCCCATCCTGGCTCCTCCGCTTACTCAGAGTGTGATCCTGGTCGGACCCATTTGCCCGCTATACCTCGTTTCCGTGGCTCTCGGTGGATGGAGGGGTTTTTGCTTGTGAGCGCAGCAGGAGTTCCCAGCGCAGTTTGTGCTGGGGGTGCCATGAACACTGCTCCCTGTCTGCCAGGGCACACTCCAGCATCTGGGATGTGGGCAGTGGCAGCACAAGCCCCCTGCCTCCTCGTGAGCTCGGCGATGCCCTTGACCACATTATGGGCAGTTCGCGTGCTTTCAGCTCATATTTGCTCGTAGATAAACGCGGTGCTGTGTAGCAAAGTATCCCGGAGCGCAGCAGGCATAGAATAGAAGCCAGGAGCCCTCGGACGCTGGCACCTACCCCTACACCCCCAGGGCTTCAGCTGGACATCCTTGCAGCCCGCTCTCCAATCTTATTGTACTGCTGCAAGTTCAAAAACAGTGTCAAGAGGGGCGAGCCACAACTCTGCCCAGAGGCTGCGCCATCCATCCACTCATCCCACCCATCCATTAATTCATTCATGGATGCCATCCATCGACGAGTCATTTTAGAAAGAGGTTTTGCCGCCACACCTCACACGCCGTCCGGCCCCTCCTCCTCCCCTCCCAGGTGAGCCGTACCCTCTCCCTACCTTCATTAGCAGGGTATGTCCGCAAGGGTCGGGCAGGCAGCACACAGCAAAGGGTGACGAGGAAAAGGGGATAAATCCACGGGAAAGCCATCTCCGGGCTCGGGGCGCGCAGCAGCCTGCTGCATCCCTGGCCAAAGTTACTAAGCTGTAGAGACAGAAGGGTAGGCGGGCAGAGAGGGGGGGCGACAGGAGAAGGGGCAGGAGGGGGAGGACCCACAGGCTGGCTTTCAGCTGTCACTCAAAGCAGCTGGCTGCACCAAAGAGACCCTGGGAATAGTGTGCCCTCGTAGCGCCTCCTCTAACCCTACCCCGCCCACCGCCTCCTCTTTAAAGGCGCAGGCACGTTTCCCTTTCAAGGCTTCAGCGTTCCCGCGCTCCTGGTACCCTTGCTCCATCCTCTCCAGAGTGCATGGCGTGTATCACTCTTTGCTTTTGTTTTTCCGGGTCTCTTCTACGTGTCCATTACAACCTCCCTTCTGTGCCCATTTCCCATTCTCTCATTCCATCACTCAATTGTCTGACTCATTTATTTTTTAGTTCTTGCCTTTCATCTCCTACCCGTCTTTTCCCAATGTTAACATTTATGCACGCCCGTCCGCCCGCGTATGTCTAGCTATCGTACCGGTCTGTGCGCCGCTGCTTTTTAGTATGTACCCCCAGTTTCCCTCTATCAGTATTTTGTAAGATGAACCTGCTAACTGTACTGTCGTGTCGTGTGCTGCTCTTCATTGCGCCTCTTACGCACACATGTATAATCTGTGGCCGCGGGTTCCTTTGTACAGCGTCTCACGCGCACATTTATAAGCAACACCTGCAACGTAACGTGCTCTTTCCTCTACTGTCATTTCCTCCTTCATTTGCCATGCCCACAATCTCGCTCTAGTTTTATTTAATTCTTTCTCCTCTCTCTTTCATCTTTTACTCTCCTCTGCCCTCCATCTCTTTACCATCCGCATCTCCTCCTCGCCTTAGCCCGCCCTTAATGGAGCATGTTTGCCACCTGTCCGCTGCTTTACTTCTGTCTCAATCCCTTGTTTCTTTTCCTCCACATTGTTTTCCGGCTCCACTTTCCTTTCCTTTTTCTTTTCTCTCCTGGTTGTGTTTCTTTCCGCCCTTCTTCTTTATCTCTTCCGTTCCTAGTTTTCCACCTCTGTTTTGCCTTTAAACCTGCCACTCGTTTCGTCTCTCGTCTCACCACTCTCTTCTCACGCCGTCTCGCCCTCATTAGCTCTTCTCCTTCTGTATTTCCCCTCTCCCCTTCTCTTCTATAAGTCTTTCAATCGCTCCCTTTCTGACTAATTTTCGTGTTCATTCTTTCTTCTTCCTTCGACCCTGTCGTTGTCTGTCATTTCGGCGCTCTTCTCTCACACTTTTAAGATTTCTCATCTTTCCAAATTTAACACATGCGTTTTTTCTGCCTTCCGTTACCCTCTCCTGTCTTCGCTTCTTGTTCATTCTGTGTACATAGCCATCCTTGTCATATCAAATATATCTATATGTATCGGATATCATTCTGTCCGTGCCTTTCACTGTCCTTACCTATTTCTATGTTTTATTCTCTGTCGCTCATTCTGTGCATGTTCTCACATTAGCGCCCCTTTAGCCTCTCTCCCCTCCACTTTCCCCATTTCACCCGTCTTCTACTTTTTCTAAATCTATTTCTGACCCAGCTCTCCTCATGCCATTCCCTCTCTACCTCTACTCTCTTCCAGACCTATCCCTTCTCACCACTCTCTGCCCTTTGTTTTACACATTCCCATTTTCTCTCAATTTCCACTTTTTTCCCCGCAACCCTCCGTTGCCTCCTTTCCAATTGTAATTCTTTTTTTTCCCCAGATGCCTATCTCCCCTTCACTCAGCCCGGAGTCTATACCCTCACTTAACTCCTCTCCTCATTCATTTTTTTTCTAGCTCAGTATCCGCCGCCGCCCCCCCCCCCCCCCTTCCCTCATTCCTTTCCCCCCTCAGCCCAAAGTTCTTCTCTCATTCCCTCTCTCCCATGCTTCTCCCACAGGCACAGGCGAGGAAGCGCGCTGCGCGAGCTCCTGCATCCTCTTAAAGAGACAGGCGCTCGCGCTTCTACTCTGGGAAAAGAGCAAGACTTGACGAGTCGGGAGGAAAGAGAACAATCTCAGACGTTTTGGGAGAGGGAGTGGTTAGCTTGTAATCCTCATTTCGGGGAGGTGTCGCAGTGCGCGTTTCCATTCTTTAAGCAAGGGGGGGGTACAGTACTAGAGCTAGTGTTCAACACCGTGCCGTCTTATAGCCTTGCTATTAAAGGCGGCCATTTCAGAAGAGGCTCCTTACTTGGCCAGTCCTCACTGAGTCTGAACAGAGATGGAGCCATCGGTGAAAAGGGATTCAGAGCGAGCCACGAGTACCACAGCGCATTGCCGAAACTGGGCCTGCTCGGGTTCAGACCTGGGCACTATCTGGGCCGTGCCGTTCCAGACCAGTGTCTTTACAGTTCTCGTCTTTGTTCTGCCTTTTCTCACCTGTCCCTCACTCCGCCACTGCTGATGGGCGAGTAGTACCGCAGGTTTCCCGCCTCCTCCCCTGTGGGGATGGGGCTCTGTGCGCATCACCGAGCATCTGCTGATGGCGTTTATTCATCCGGCGCATGGGAATTAAACACAACACAACCTCTCCCGTCTCACTTTCCCCACTGCCTTACCCCCCACCTCCCTTCTAACCAGGACTACTTCAGCGTCCTCGCTTTCCTTGTTGTCTGCTTTCTGCATGCTTCATCTTTACATCCCTAACGCCTCTATTTGTATTACTTATTTCTCCCATATCCACCGCACGTCTCTGTTTATTCCTTTGGTCTCACATGTTTCTTTCGACACACGCAGCAATAGCTTTCTTCTTATGCTTTCCTTGCGTTTTATTTTATTTTTGTAATTTCTATACCATCATATCAATTCTTTTATATTCCTTCCTTCCTTACCTCCCTTTCTCCATCCTTCCTTCCTTCCTCATTTACCTCCCTTTATCCTCCCCTCCTTCCTTTATCCTTCCTTCCCTCCCTTCCCTCCCTCCCTTTACCCTTCCTTCCTTTATCCTTAATTTTTCCTTCCCTTTCTCCTTCCCCTTTCCTTCATTCCTTCCTTCCCTTTCTCCTTCCTTCCTTCCTTCCTTCCCTTAATCCTTCCTACCCTTTATCCTTCCTTACCTCCTTTTATCCTTCCTTCTTAACCTCCTTTTATCCTTCCTTCCTTTTGGAAAATGAGGCAGTATCTGTGAGGCTTGCACAAATAACATGACTACCTTTGTCGTTCACTGGTAACCAAACACCCCATTGTAGCGTTTGACTCTCAGAGGGTAGCGTTGCAGAGCAGTCTAAGGCTTACTCAAGGGAGGTGGTGTGGGCTAGTAATTGCAATTTACCAGTACGCAGAAATAACACTCAATAATTGATTGTCCAGTCTGTACTTTGCTTTATAAAAGGAAGAGTACATTTATTACACACACACTACTCAATACTATGCACCAATTTACCAATTTACATAAGCTCTTGGATTTGCTTTGTGACATTGCGTAACATTCTCACCCCTCCCACAGGGGGAGGGTGGTTGCCTAGTACCACCACTCCTATGTATGCACATCTTGCCCCCAATGCAGTAGATTGACCATATCCTGGCGTGAGGGCCTTGCTCACTGGCACCATCCCAGTGGCGACCCACCCCATTTATCTCAACAAGCATTTAACATGGGCACACCTGCCATGGTGACACATAACCCTGACTGAGCATCTCATACTGGCCATACAGTATACACCTGTGGGGCGACCACTGGTGGCCCTCAGAGTTGGGACCTACTCCGATCCCGGTATCGGAAGTGAAAAATCTGGGGGTATGGCTGGATGCGGGCCTCTCCTTTGTTGGCCACACTAAAAGAACCGCGGCCTGTTGTTTCGGTCTCCTGAGGGGCTTGAGACCTGTTCTCAAGTTCTTTGACGCCCCGACCAGGCAGCTGGTGATCCAGGCTACCATCATCTCCCGCCTGGATTACGCCAGCTCTCTCCTGGCTGGGGCTAATCAGGCTGAACTAACCCGTTTACAACAGGTTCAGAATGCTGCGGCAAGGGCGATCGTTGGCTTGCCCAGATTCTGCTCGGTGACAGGTGTCCTCCGCTCCCTACACTGGCTTCCGGTTAGGAAGCGTATCCTCTTCAAGGTATTGTGCCTTGCTTTTAAAATCTTGCGAGGTACAGGCCCGGAGATCCTGTCGAGTTGTCTGTCGTTCTATGTTCCTGCCCGCAGCCTTCGCTCTCAGGGTATGGCCCTTGCGGTGGTTCCCAGATTCAGGCTTAGCCGCATGGGAGGCCGCTCCTTTAGGGTAATGGCTGCGTCAGCATGGAACTCCTTGCCTGTTGAGATCCGCGTGTTGGAGGACCTTCTGACCTTTCGGAGGGCTATAAAAACCTTCTTGTTTTAGCTCTCTCCTAGTATCTGTTTTTAGCCTGTGGTTGTGTTACGTGCTACCTTGTCTCTGCGCCAGGACGCTCCTTGGCTGGAGTATCTGTGCGCACAATAAATAGTCGTAACATAACATAACCTCTACATCTTAAGGGCTAACAGTCTGGGTTGTTCTTCACCTAACACAGCAGCAAGAATACATGTTTAAGCATCACTTAAAATTACAGTACTTATCATGGCTGATAACAGTTATAATGCATTGCAATAAAAGCCCCTAAAAGTAATCACAGTTATAATCACAGGATTAAGCATATACAGCCGGACACTCTAGCAGGAATGTCCAACAACATAACCCCGCCTGGCTTATGACTTCCCATTACACATATGACTTTCAGTCCCTCATAAGAAATAACAGTAGATAAAGGCACTTCTGGTGCAAGTGCAATTGCACCTCTCCGCCTCCAGGATATGCCCTTCATCAGACATCCCCAGTTCAGCCCTTCACACAATGGTGCAGTCCCCAAACACACCCTTAGCTGAAGAACAAACGTTCCAATAATAGGTTGTTGTTGGCAGATGGCTGACCCCTTGAGGGGTTATTTCTTTTAAGTCCACCAGAGACATAGGGAGGGACTTCACACTTTCATGCTGGGGGAGTCTGTGTTAATCCTGCAGCTCCCCCTGCACCTTTGCACACACCTGATAGTGACCCCGCTCTCCTGGGGCCACCACACGTGGAACACGGACATGTTTTCATGCAGGCCTGTCCAGGCTCTGTAAAGCATTATGGGGCGCTCTTCCCCCATCACCTGCATTTTAGATGAGCGGCTCTCCTGCTAATCCTGGGAGAGCTGTGCTGCCTGCTATGGCAGCCCTGCGGTGCATTTGCCCATCGTTGGGGGTCTGGTCCCACCCAGACCCCGTGTATGCCCAGGTGAGCACTCTTCGGCAGCTCGGGGAGCCCACCCCGGCCGCTCCTGCTGCCTCACTCTTCGGAGTCCCGGTTCCACTGGGAACCCCGCATTGCAGGCTTACTATAGAGCCACTCGGGGAGCTCACCCCCGGCGGTTTCCACTGGCTCCCTGTCTGGCCACCACCCTCGTGTGCTGCCGCAGGAGCCAGTACCTCAGTTCTGGTCTGCCTGTGGGCAGAAACAAAGACTACCACTGGCCGGCCGGCTTTGGCCGCGGGGGAGTGTGATGGCACTCCCCCTCCTTAGCCAGGCACACCGGGGCCTGGGGTTGGGGATCCTGGGCCCCTCCCAGGGAGGTCTTCACGGGGAGCGTGACGGCACACCCCGGCTTCGGGGCCCGGAGTTGGGGTCCCAGGCCCCATAGGCAGACTTCACGGGGAGCGCGACGGCGCTCCCTTGCTTCTATTCTCTGGCAAAGGGGGGGGGGGCGACAGCGCTCCCCTTCCTCCAATTCTATTGGGAGCCAGGGCAGGCTCCTGGCACCCCTGTTGGGCAACTTCACAGGGAGCACGATGGCGCTCCCCGCCTTTGATTCTTCTGGGGGCAGCCCCGGGACCTGACCCATCCCAGGGACTTAGTTGAGACCGGCGGCAGAGCCCCACGCACTTTGTCATCGGTCCAATTAGAGGTCAAAGGTCGCCTACCTTCTGGGGGGCGTATCTTGGCTTCCGATTTGCACCATTTTGGCCACTAGGAGCACTTTCCGTCGACCTCCTGGTCTCAAGGAGGGTGAACTCATCAGGGAGCTGTCTTCACTGGCTCACTGCGCCAGCCTTTCTCCTGGCTCTCCTTTTGGTGCAATTCAGGGTCCTGGGACAACCAGGGGCTTCTTCCTTCCAACTGCCCATGGCGCCAGGATCCAGCACCAGTCTTCCTTAGCAGACCGCACCCCAGAGAGCTCCTCTTCCTATCCAAGACCTTTTAAAAGAATTTGGAGAGGGCTGGCAGGAAGCCTCCGCTGCCCTATCTGGCAGCAACACATCACCTCTCTACCCCTGCTCCCTCCTTCCTGCCCAGGCCTCTGAGATAGTTCAAAATGGCGTCGTCCAGGAGTCTCATGCCACATGATCTCGGGAAATCCCCCTTCCTCCCTTGCTGCCTTCTCTCAAGATCGGCTTGGTGCCTGGCACCAGGTGACAGCTGCTGATGGATAACTTGTAGCTCCACCCACCACCTCTCCCTTATCGAGAGGAGTCTTTCACCCTTGGAATGCTTGCCGTGAAAGGCTAGGTCTCTGATGCTACAGCTTGGGGAGGAAGGTCATTAATCCAGCCTGGCAGGGTCACACCCAGCCAGGCTCTGGTTATGAGCTGAGTCAGAGGAATATGACATTTCTGGATGACCCATAAGCAGTACAGATATGACTTGGGACTCATCAGAATACTTCTTCTCACATAAGTTACAGTGTACTTTTGTGCGTGTCTGGAATCCTTCCTTCCTTCCTTCCTTCCTTCCTTCCTTCCTTCCTTCCTTCCTTCCTTCCTTCCTTCCTTCCTTCCTTCCTTCCTTCCTTCCTTCCTTCCTTCCTTCCTTCCTTCCCTCCCTCTCGCCCTTTCTCCCTCCCTTTATCCTTCCTCCCCTCTCCCCCAACAAAAAAGAAACCCACGTTTTAATACAGAGGACTGATAGATTACAGGGATAGAAGGCGACAGGAGCAGCAATCCTTGTTGGTTGCCACCACCCGTTGGTGCTATGCCTCGGCTCATTTTTAGACCCAACTCATTTGCAGCACACAATGTCATTATACCACAGATAAAGCAAGCTTGTACCGTGAACCTATCCCTGTATGTGGTGCATTCCATTACTCCACCAGCTGTGCCATTAGTACAGCCAGAGCAGTAGAATTGCGAACTGGCTAACTAGCCATTTTCATGAATGTAAGCCTTCTGCAGTTCATGTGTAGACTCACATATTTTCCAGATGAACTATCTAAAATGGCATTCATTCTATCTTATCATGGGGGAATGGCCGACTCCTGGTTAATTCGATTGGAATGAGCCATAATGTTTCAACTTTCAAGACAAAAATTGAGAAATTGTTTGATAAGCATACATTTGTATAATCAGTAGATGCTGAAATGCTGAGCCTGAAACAAGACAGGTGAGACTTTATTTCCTACTCAACTCCCTGTAATCTCCTAGTAGCAGAGTATCGATGGCCAGAGGAGAGGAGAGCCTCAATATTTCATTGTGGTTTAAAAGACAAAGGCAACGATTTTTGGCTCAGGAGGTTGATCAACCAGAGTCCTGCAAGGATCTCATGGATTTAGCAGTTAAACGAAATCATAGCTAGGCGGGACTCCGTGGTGATCACTGTAAGCCTATCAAAAGGTGGTGGTTGTTACAGAAAAGAAAACTGAAGTTTCTAAGGCATCAGATGAAAGTGAACCAATGCACATAGGGGCCTCGGGGACCTTTAACTTAAGAGGAAGGTCAATGCTGTGGAAATGAAAATCTGTTTTTATACTCCTTGGAACATGGTAATTTCTAAGAGGATTACCGACAGAAGCCCAAAAACATAATAAAGACCCGTGGGGTGATAGGGCACTTTAGAAATTCTGGTTACATTACATTACATTCTGGGTGGAAGTGTATCTCGTATTTTCATTCAAAAAACTTTATTGGGATTGTTTAAAATCATAAAAGTACAGTCTTAATGTCACAATTTTCATAATAAATACATATTCCAGTCAATTTGAAGGTACTAATATCAGTGACTACTAATGAAATAACAATGTGGTTTGGCAGTATGCTAGCCACGCTTGATACCAAGATATCAGTGGATAATATTGCTAGTTAATTTTCTGCGAATTAACCACATTGAAAACAAAAACTTGGAGACTGAAACCACAATAAGAATCTCGTATTGGTTAGTGACTGTCAGTTAGTCTGACAGTTGTAAATGCTTCAAATTCCAGCCACATTGTATTGGTCATCACAAAGGAACAGTTCCTTGGAAATGGTACTTAATTCAGGAGCCACGGCAAACCTGCTGGACAGCTCAGATTCTAAAATGTTGGGTGTTCCCATGGAAAAGACAGAGGGACCTGAAACTGTGCATTTTATTGATGGAATTGAGTTATTATCAGGATCAATAGATTCTCTGACTGGTGTTTTGATATTGTCAATTGAAGAGTGTCATCAATAAAAGTTACAGTTTAATTTAATTGATGCACCACAGTTTACAGCAATCGTATTTGTACTTTGGTTGCTGGACCAAAACCCAGAAATCAACTGGACAACTTGTAAAGTACTCTACAGGTGTCCGTACTGTGACAGTAATTGCTGAAGAGAAACCTAAAGAAGGACACTCAAATACAATGTGTTACTGGCAGAACAAATCTTTGATTCCGAAACCACACAATTATTTGGCTTAAGTTATTTGTAAGGCTAAAGAGAATGTTCTAACGTGCATGAATCTTTTGACTGTCGACTACATTTGTTTAATGGGTCACAGATTCTCATGTGAAAAGAAAATTTGAACCTGTGATAGTATCTACATGAGTTACTAGAAATACCATTAATTTGCAGGTTTCATTCACCCCCCTCTATTCCATTGTTCCTTGTCCCTTGGACGTGTAGGAAAATGAGGGCTTTTTTTTATCACCGGGCTCTGAACCACTTTACAATCAGTACCAGATATTTCTTGCCATTAATTCCAACTTTTAAAGACCAATTTAAGAAGACCACAATCAAAACTAAACTGGATCTTCATGGACCTTACCATCTAGAACAGAGTTCTTCAAAAAGTTTTGCTCCGTGCACCCCCCCCCCCCCCCCCCCCACTAAGAAAAATATTTTGAAGTCGGGCCCCAGCTTATAAACTCTATAGGAAGGGCCGGGGGATCAGGAGTATTTTTCCAAGAGCTCATAACCCACTCTAAACATGAGACTTATAAAACAACAAATGCTTCAACCAAAAACAAGGATTGACCGAAAAATACTGGTCCCCCCAATTGAGGTGTTGTGAGCCTCTCACGCTCCTCAACCCCAAAGCAATTACACTTGCTGCACTAGTTATAACTGTAGTCCTAAGTAGCAGGCTATCTCCTCTGTCTTTTCTACCCCTTCCCCACCATGCTGGACCATCACTCCAATCTTAAAAACAGGCCGTCTGTCTCTTTCAGGAAAAAAAGAGCTTCCACATATTGTCTAGCTTTTTTCTGCAATGGTGCCCACCGTCCTAATACTAGAAAGGAAAATAAGTTCCCATGCCTCTTTTGTAAAATGAGACAGTCATAAGTGTGATGCAGTGGGACCCTCTGATCTCTGGGCCCCAGTGCTGCTGCATCTTCTACATCTTCTACTTGCAAAGAGGGAAGTCTTCTCTGTAACCATCACAGAAAAACAAGCGGGCCCCTATGTCATTAGCCCAACCTTTTGGCTTTTGCACTTTACAATGTAGGTGTCCCTTCACCGAGGAATATGTAATGCCTCTGGCCACTTTGTTCATCCAGTACTATGGACTAACAAAATTGTGCAGAAAAATAGAAGGGATGGCCTCACATACCCCCCGGGTGTCAAGCTTCATCATTGACCATCCCACATTCGCCAAAGAAACCTCTAATGGTAAACAAGCCCATATTAGGGCTGTAGTTCAAGCATTAGCAGGAAACTAAGGGGAAAAGAAAAAGGCAAAAGAGTCCAATAAAAATCCCCACCGCCTGCCAGCTCCAAACTTCCTAAATTTTATTCCTTGGTGGAGGAGGGATGGTGAAAAACAAAAACATAGGACAGTACCAGCCCTGTTATGGGGCTGATTGTCCAGTAGTAATCGATTAGGTCAACGTGTTTCAGCCCCCTGTTTGTCCCTACAGTGCTTCCCTCTCTCTATATATCACGTGTTGTGAATACAGGCATACAATACCCGATTGCTACTTGGTCCAATCCGGGTCCTTCTGTGCTAGGAGGAAATTCTCTAGAAAACATAAACATTTGTACAGTTCAGTGAACGACAAGACACATGACAAATGAAACATTTACACATTAACACATAAGTGTCTTTTTTAAGTTACCAAGGCAAATTTGTAAATCCAACCAATATGCGAAACTGCTTTCTGGTCCAAATGTATTAGTCCGCTAAAAATTGTTTGAATACTACATGCACTATTATCCACCTGTGTTCATGCATGCTCAACTTCCAAAACATATTTCATTTATGTTGTGCCATAGTCAAAACCTGCGATTTTCCGCAAAATTCATGCTTATCCCATGCAGTTTTATACACCCAATCTATATCTAAATATATCTTACCCTGTATGTTGAGTTTGTGTGCCTCATGAAGGTGTGGGGGAGGGAGTCCTGTAGTCACACCCTGCATCATTGCAATGATATACCATACACGTTAGATTTGCCAACGGCTGTAAAGATTGCAGAAAGTGGTTATGCGGTCAGGCACTGTGGGGAGAGGAGGATAAATCAAATGAGGCTTACTTCATTAAGGATCTCCCTCGCTTGATCACCTAAAGTGTATCCCTGTCCTCCTCCTGATGTTACTGGTTTGGTTTGTATTATTACCCCATCATACCTTTTGCATTGCATTGCTCCAACAAGATTTCACGTCTTCCTAAACAAAGTCCTTCAGGAGTTTATTGACAAATATGCTGTTGTCTACATCAACATCATTTTCATCTACTCTCACACTGCAGACAATCAACTAAAACACGATGGGCCATTCTTCAACAATTGCCAACACACCATCTGTATGGAAGTTTGGAAAAGTGTGAGTTCCATACTTCCTCAGTAGAATTGATGGTTTTTATTATCACTCTGTCAGGTATCAGATGGACCCTAAGATGCTTGTGGAAATTGAGAAGAGGGAGGCCCCAGAGTCCATTAGAGGGATGCAAAGCTCCCTATGGTTTAGTATTTTATATAGATGCTTCATAGACCACTTCTCTATACTGTAGCATAAATTACTGGAGTAATTCGAAAAGGAACAACATGTGCGTGGACAGACGTGGCTCAAAAGTATTTCCAGATTTAAGTCAAAAATAATTACCGCCTCAATTTTACACTGTTTAGATGCTATTTAACCTCTCACTGTGGAAGATGTTGCTTTATAACTGGCTATGGGAGGTGCCCTGTCACAGTAAGACATTATCCCTAGGCAATAACTTCCAGTCACCTATCTATTAAGGAAGTTTGCTCTAGCTGAAAGCAATTATGTAGTAGCAGACAGATAATTGTTGGTTATTTAGACGGCATTTTTAGACTCAAGACATTATTTGTTAGGTTCTCATCATGTAGAATTTTTTTTCACTGATGATTGTAAAGTGCATTTTTTAAAAATCAGCACACACTTTGTTTGCCAGACAGTTGAGATGGACCGTGTTGTTAATGATTACATTCTTGTAATACAGATACAACCAGGTAATAAATATGGAAAGGCAGCTGCTTTATCTAGATATAGATACTCTGCAGCAGAGCACATCAGAGCACTCATTAAACAACAAACTTTATTTGGCTTTTACCAAATAAAACCAGAAAAGGTCAAATATGCAATACATTTACAACATTAAGAATCTGTAAAACCATACATATGCCACACTACACCTCAATATCAATACAATAAAATTAATGATGGGTCAGTAAAAATGATTTGGAAAATTCAGAGAGATACATGAATACAAAAGAAATAAAAATAATTTCTCAACGACACATTTGACCGTGACTAACCCTCATCTTTTAATCACAGCTAGATCTAAGCCTAACAGCAGAGTGTAAAAAATGGAAGGCATAAAATACAGCGTAACTAGAAAGCATTTGTAAAAAGGTAAAAGCAGGTCGGACATGTCTAAAATTTGCAGCATTGGCCCGCACAATGTCACCCTTCATTCTACTAATTTGAGACCGCCAATTCAAAGCAGAGTTGTAAAAAATCCCAAGGTATTAAAAAAACACTAGTCTTGAGGACCGGGGTGGACCCAACCATAGAGGTAAAAGATTTTTTTGAACATGGACCCACCACCATCAATAAGACTATTCTTAACCAACAGATCCAGTTCCTCCAAATACCGGATAAAACAATTCAACACAATTTGCAACCCCCTTCTGGACCCCTCTCTGTATTAAGAATTGCTGGGTAAACTTAAAATCTTTTGTGTAATGGACCACAATATTGGTATATCTATGGAGATCCCTTAGGAAAAGAACAATGTCTCTATCTACTCTGATGGAGAGCATGATCTGTCAAAGTTTGGAGGTGCAACACAATCAAATGCGGAAGACATATCCATAAAGGCCAGGAGGATGGAACCGGAACTGGCAAAGGTAAAATTATTGAGGATCAAGTAATTGGTAAAACATTGATCAACCATTGACCGTCCTGGGCAAAAGCCATACTGAACTTCTGATAGAATATTGTTTTTGTCTGCCCATCCAGAAAGCCTATCTAATAGGATGCTTCCAACCACCTTTACCACCGAATCAAGCAGGGAAATTGGCCTGTAACAATGGGTACTATCTCTGTCAAACACAGACAACCTAATTTACAATTCAAGCCCGGAGAAGTAACATTGTTGTCTTCAAAACATTTGAGCTTAAAAGGATGAAACAGGTTTCAACCTAAATTTGTTGGACCATTCAAGGTCATTACAAAAATCAAATCAGTTTGGTAGCTATTTAGGGCCTCATTACGATGTCGGACGGAAAGCACTCTGACCAACTCCTTGTCGGAATCGATTCCGACCGACTCATGTTCGGAGAGTCTGGCCAATTACGATGGTTCCTAACACCGTTTGAAAACTTTCCTATTGGCTTCAATGAGAGCCTGTGTTCCACCCTACAAACACAGGCTCCAATTGAAAAAAGGGGTGGTTGCGGAAAACCTTGTACTCTGTTGAAGGCATCCCATGGTGGCTGTCACACTGTGCATGGTTTTAAAAGGGGGATCTTGGGTACCCCATGGGCCCTAACCAGAGCCCTCAGGGTGAAGAGGAGCCTACTAGGGGCCCCCAAATCAGTTTCCCACAGCCTTTTCATGTCGGACAGTCTGACTTGGAAAGGCTGTCAGAATCCGATATCATAATTGGTCGGTCAGAAATGCTGTGCATTAAGCTGTACGAATCAGCTCCGACGGACTTGGATTCTCCAATGCTGGTCTGAACCAATTCGGAATGACCGAATATTACTTTCCAACGTAATCGGTCTGTCGGAAATGTTTCCGAGTCGGTTGGAAACATGGGTTCCGACAGGGGTTAGAAAAATCCGAATGCCGTTCCGAGCCTTTTTGACCGATATGGTTATGAGGCCCTAAGTGGAAGCTACCAACGAGGCCACCTGTTCACCCAGCATTCCACATCACTTTATTGAAAGTAGCTGCAAAGGGAACACATGGTTTCACTGACACTCTATCAAGTCAAAGATCAATCAAAGGGTGCAGTAAGAGTGATTCTACAATCAAAACCTGCCCAGGATCCACTCTCTCAACTCATAGACAGGAAAGGGCATGGAAGCGAGAGCAGAACACAGGAGCCTGTTGGTCCAATTCATGTCTCACGATGATCATGATAGTTCCATATCAGCAATCTCACCAAACCCAAACCTAGGAGGGAAGGCTTTGGGAGGTATTTACTGTCATGCCTGCCTTGTTGGATTCTTTTGTCAAACAACATAAGGAGGCACATTTCCGTTGTGGGGAAGAGTTGAAGGAAGTCTGCACAATTAAATGTGATAAGTCATCTTGAATGTGGTCAGTTGATACCCTTGTTTAAGGTACGCCATTGTATTATGGCTCCTGCAAGATTACTAAATCCTGTAGGAACTGTGGTCATCTTGGACGCAGCCCATTATTTAACCTTGCCCACACATAGCCTCATGCTTGCTATCCAGAGGCTGCTCATGAAGAGGAGGGTCACCATCATGGTCTCAACACCGTCTTTCTTGTTGGTTTCACGTTGCCCTGACCTGACTCCTTGAGGAACGTGAGAGGAAAGAAATCATAGGAAAATTCTTTTGAAAATCCAAGACATTCTATGGAGCGTGAAAAGAACTTTAAAACAAGGAATACATGAGTGACTTAATTGGAGACTTTAATTTTATTGTGAGGAAGATATTGTTTTAAAGATTCAAACAATTTTTGTGATGATTGTCAAAATGCATTGTTGTTTGCTTAACCAATTTTATTTGTTTTTCGTGAAGAATGCTTGTTTTATGGTAGTGCAACTGGTTCAATCCCACCTGGCACCCTCTGCCTGACAGGCTGAACTAAGATAAGAACAGCCTGCAGAGATCTTTGTGTCTGAGACATTTTTTAGGGGATAATTAGAACAGCATGCATACTCTGGTGGTTAAGGCACCTTATGAACAAATGTGCGTCTTGTCTAGTCACAGTTTTGACTCATAATGTAGTAGCATGGAGGGGTAACGTTCTTATTGCAGACCACAATGTGTGACATGCAGTTCATGCATTAGTATTTAAAGTGGATAGCTCAGTGGATTATTGCTTTTGTCACTGAGATCCTTTTGTTACTTGCAGTTCACAAATAACAATCTTCTAATATAACACATTCCCCACAAACGTGCATCAAAGCATGGCATGCATCTTGAAAGGCATAGGCTTAGAACCCTATTGTTTTCCCACACAATCTTTGTTATTCTAAGGTTACTAAAAAGGGTTCTTTTGGATAGAATTACAATGTAATTGACATGACACCCTACCATGGGGTGGATGTACTAACACCGTCCACCTGGTTTGCATCTTAAATGTGATGCAAACCTGGTGCAAAGTGTTGTATTTAGGGCTTCCTTTTCGGTACAAATCCTGAATTCCATTGGAAAATAGCCCTAAAGTAATACACAGTAGCTCTATGCAGTACTTTACATCAAGGAGGTATACCCTGGGTGGTACATGGATGTTCCCCTGCACTCATGCATGGGTTTTGACACCAAACCCTACCTACTAACTTTGGTAGAATAGGATTGGCATAAGAAAATTACACCTCCTTGAGGAAGGTGTGAAGTTGGACAAAAGTTTTTTTTTCTTGAAACTTTTCCAAATCTGCATGTGTGCTGCACCAAATAGCATACATGCAAAGTGTTACTTTTTGTACTTTATAGAATTATGTGCTGGAAGGATACCCTTCCAGTATAAAACCTAATCTTGACATCAAGCAAGCACCCTTGCTCTTTGGGGCAATGGTGCAAGCATTGACGAAAAGTAGTCTAAAGTACACCAGCACTACAGGAGAGAGCAACAGCACTATAGCTTAGTAGATAAGGAGCTGTTGTGCTCTTTGCTTTTCACACAACACTGCACAGCAGTTTTGGCTGCTCTTCATCATAACAACTTAGTTTATCTGTCTCTTTGGTTCTCCAGACCAAGCACTCTGAAAATATAATGCCTAACTGTATGCCTGACATGTAGTCCTCATTGTCTTAAATAACATTTCCTGCACATCAATTTACACACTGATTGTCTCTGTATAACATGTTCGTGATGTAAAGCATTCTGGGAATCTACATTCGGACGAATAGTGCCACAAAATAAATAAATGTGAGAGAGGGTCTAAAGAGAGAGTAGGTGCAGCACTGGATGGTGGTTGTGAGAAGTTGGCCTGGTATATGCTGTTCACTAGTTAAAGTGACCACCTTGTACCATGCCAAGCAACCCTTATGGTGTGGTTGTAAGTCAACCTTTTCGGGCCAGCTGCCCTAGTGGTAGCGTAGGCTAAGCAGTCTTTCAGGCTAAACTCGTTTTGGCATGTAAAGCAAGCTGTTTTACCATATGTAACCCCCCTTTATACCAATGAAAGGACACCACACAGATATATATTCAAAATATATATGTTTTTATTACTCAAAGTATCCCCTAGACTCTTTATGAGCACAGGAGCACAAATCGTTAAACAAGAAAGTATTAAAATATACAGAAGTTGCACTTTATATGGATAGGCCCTGGTGGCCGATCAAACCATATACTAAAATAGTGGTATAAGTACCACGACTAGGAAAGGGAAAAGGCCTAGGGCCTCTAGAATCGCTGGGCCTACAAGGAGCTAACTTCAGTTAATGACCAGGAGGTCCACGGGTCGCGTGTGCAGTGAGGAAAGTTACACGCGGGCTCCCATAGGTTTTCAATGGGTGCGTAAAAGTCAAAAGTTACTGCTAGAAGGGTCTTCTGGATGGACTACGAACTTAAGATTTAAAACACAGACACTAGAGATGTTTATCTACACTTGTGCACTGGAGTGCCAGCTTTACCTCACCCACAGGAAGCGGGTGCATAGGTCTCGAAGTGCGTCGGGTTTCGTCTATC
Organism: Triturus cristatus; assembly: GCF_964204655.1. Taxonomy (NCBI): domain Eukaryota; kingdom Metazoa; phylum Chordata; class Amphibia; order Caudata; family Salamandridae; genus Triturus; species Triturus cristatus. The sequence goes on along the minus strand of NC_140594.1, from coordinate 721,917,821 downwards.
TGTTCAATGGAGCCTGATGACAAAGATGCTGCAGGCGGTCGGTCCAGAAGGGATGCGGTGGATCCAAGGGTGGATCGGAGTTGTAGAAGACCTGTAAGCAGAGGGGACAGTGTTCACAGTCACTAGCCAGTGACCGGCGTGGCACCAGGTGGGTACCAGGCGATGTCGGGTGCAAACAGGCAAGGAGGTGTAGCTTGTCTCTGCAGCCACGTGGTCCCTGAAGGTCGACGACGTCCAGGTGTCGGTTCGCAAGCTGTCCCACGCAGGCTCTCGCTGTCGGCGGTGTCGGCGACTCAAAGGAAGCAAACAAGCCTTGGCAAAAGCGGGAGTCGCAGGAATTGAAGAAAGCTGATTACTCTGACCAGCAAGGTCAGAGGGGCTGCTCTTTTGGAGGGAAGCAGGGGCCAGTCTGGAGCAACCAGACCAGCATTGTAGTTTTCAAAGTAGGTCGCCAAGATGGCCACTAGCCAACGGGCCAGGGTTCGGTTAGGCGCGTCGAGTTGCAAAGTGCAGAGGGGCCCCACGCAGATCGTGGAGATGCTGGAGGGCTCACCTTTGGTGCAGATGCTGCTCGGGTGTTGGGCTTCTCAGGTCCCAAAGCACAACTTGGAGGGAGTCTCTGTTGTCGCGCTTGCAGTTTGTCGTGGGTCTTTCAAGATGGCTGGCTCCACGTGTCTCGGTGCCTCCACGGGTTCCTTCTTTGCAGGGACTGTGGATCAGGCTGTGAGAGGTCTGGAGGTCTAGTTCTTGTTGGGCTCTGGGCTTGGGCTCCGGCAGGAGGCGGCGGCAAAGCAGACGTCGAGTAGCTGGTTGGTACTTGCGTTAGCAAGATGGTCACTCCCTGACCATAGGGGAGAATTCCTTCTGTCCTCTGTGCAGCAGAGCGTCGAAGTTCCTGTCTTCTTCTTAGTGTTAAGTTGATTCCAGGATGTCTGAAGTCTTAGGACACAGCTCCTACCTTTAAGCGGATTCTATTGGCCGGACTACCTGCTAGGTCCCTCCCTAAGGGTGGGACCAGGAAGGAGGGTGGTTACACCCCCAATCCTTTGTCCAGCTCGCCCCAGGTCCGGGGCTGGTGTGCCCCAGGACCGGTTTGAACTGGCATATGCACCGAGGCTCCTTGTGAGCCTCAGGCATGTCTGATTCTATTCAAGCCCTACCTGACCAATACACAAAATCCTGTCTGGGGTGGTGCTCGCACCTCCCCTGGCAGGAAACCCTTTGTCCACGTCTCCCAAGCTGGAAGGACTCCCAGCAGCAGGAGGGCAGACTTGTGTCGGTGGTGGCAGCGTCCATTTTGTGGAGCTGAGGCTATGTCTGATTTTACCCGGGTTTCAGGTGCTGTACATGTCGTGTCCCTCTAGAAGGGTGGAATGCTAACCCCGTCGCCAGAATTGGTGAGGGGTTAGTATTCCAATTCGTATGACACCTTACTCGACCTGTTTTGGTAAAGCCAAACCAAAGATAGCATTTAACCGCGAGGTTCATAATGCACTTAAGAGTATATGGTATGACGATACCTGGAAACGGTAGAAGGAAGTTGTTCCGACCACTGTAGACAGGCTCAGCTCATGCCAGAGCACCATCTCACATGGAACCAAGCACTCTGCCTTCAGGATTGTTAAGGCCTGCCATAGGAGTGACTTATAGGTTAACATGTGTCCCATTTAAGGTTAGGTATAGGTATACTACACCTAAGTAAGAGGTGGTTACACCAACTTACCCCAGCTAATTGATCAGCCAGTTGTGTCAAATTGCTAGGCCAGGCCAGGGGTGGCATAATACATGCTTCAGCCCCTGGTAGGCCTTAGATACACCAATGCCCTGGGTACCTAGTGTACACTGGTACAGGGGGCTCACAGGGTGATCTAGTTCCAATTGGTTATGCACCTAGAGTGCATAGTGTCAATTTAGTAGAGAGAACAGCAGGCTGGGGGTCTGATTAGCAGGCCCACAGCCTCAATATGTCAAAAACCAGTGAAGCAAAAAGCAAACATTTGGGGTGACCATAGGATAGCAGACCTTACTCTCCTCCACAACCCCCCCAAACGCAGGGACATTAAACTAGCCTTGACCAGTCTCGTCTTCATGTCCTAAGTGAAAGTACCTGGAGAGACCATCTGCATTCCCATGGTCTGTACCTGGCCGGTGCTCCACTGTAAAGTCCATCCCCTGTAGAGAAATGGACCACCTAAGCAGTTTGGGGTTTTCACCCTTCATCTGATTTAGCCACAAGAGGGGCTTATGGTCGGTCTGAATCTTGAAGTGAGTGCCAAACAAGTATGGCCTCAGCTTCTTCAGGGCCCACACCACAGCAAAGGCCTCCCTCTCAATAGCTGACCAATTTTTCTCTCTGGGGGTCAACCTTCTGCTAATAATAAAAGCAATAGGTTGGTCTTGACCATCTACATTAAGTTGTGACAGCACAGCTCCCACACCCAACTCAGAAGCATCTGTTTGGACAATAAACTCTTTGGAGTAGTCAGGACTTTTCAGGATAGGTGCAGAGCACATGGCCTTCTTCAGTTCATCAAATGCCTTTTGACAGCTTACTGTCCACTGAACCTTTTTGGGCATCTTCTTGGATGTCAGATCATTAAGAGGAGTCACAATGGACCCATAGTTCTTAACAAACTTCCTGTAGTACCCAGTCAAGCCCAAGAAAGCTCGAACTTGAGTCTGGGTGGTTGGAGGAGACCAGTCCTTGATGGATTGTATCTTACTCTCCAGTGGTTGAACTTGGCCTCCACCTACAAGGTGGCCCAAGTACACAACCTTACTCTGCCCTATCTGGCACTTAGTAGCCTTGATAGTGAGGCCTGCCTTTTGCAGAGCCTCAAGTACCTTCTTCAGGTGGATCAGGTGATCCTCCCAGGTGGAGCTAAAGACAGCAATGTCATCAAGATATGCTGCACAAAAGTCATCCAACCCAGTAAGGACTTGATTCACCAACCTTTGGAAGGTGGCAGGTGCATTCTTCAGACCAAAGGGCATCACCAAAAATTGATAATGCCCACCTGGGGTTGAGAAGCTGTTTTGGCCGTGGACTCCTCAGCTAACCTGATTTGCCAATAGCCAGCTGTCAAATCAAATGTGCTCAAAAGCTTAGCAGAAGCCAGTTTATCTATGAGCTCATCTGCCCTTGGAATAGGATGTGCATCTGTCCTAGTGACAGCATTGAGTCCTCTGTAATCCACACAGAACCTCATCTCTCTCTTGCCATCTTTAGTGTGAGGTTTGGGGACCAGAACCACTGGGCTAGCCCAGGGGCTCTCTGAGGGCTCAATGACACCCAATTCCAGCATTTTGTGTACCTCAGCCTTTATACAGTCCCTGACGTGGTCAGGTTGTCTGTAAAGTTTGTTCTTTACAGGAAGACTGTCACCAGTGTCCACCACATGGGTACACCAGTCAGTTTGACTAAGTATCAGTGAGAACATATGCTGAAATGATTGTAGAACTTGTCTACACTCCATCTGCTGATGATCAGTGAGGTTGCCTCCAAGGGTCACTCCTTCAACTGAACCATCTTCAGGGTTCTGAGACAACAGGTCTGGGAGAGGGTCACTCTCTTCCTCCTGTCCCTCATCTGTAGCCATGAGCAAGCCCATGTCTGCCCTGTCAACATATGCTTTTAACCTGTTAACATGGAGTACCCTGTGGGGACTCCTGGGAGTGCCTAGGTCCACCAAGTAGGTAACCTCTCCCTTCTTTTCCAGGATTGTATGGGGTCCAGACCATTTGTCTTGGAGTGCTGCTGGGGCCACTGGCTCCAACACCCATACCTTCTGTCCTGGCTGAAACTCAAAAAAGACAGCCTTTTGGTCATGCCAAGCTGTCTGTAAGGCCTGGCTTGCCTCAAGGTTTTTGGATGCCTTCTCCATGTACTCAGCCATCCTGGAGCGGAGACCAAGTACATAGTCCACTATGTCTTGTTTAGGCTTTTTGAGAGGTAACTCCTATCCTTCCCTCACTAAACACAGTGGGCCTCTTACAGGGTGCCCAAACAACAATTCAAAGGGGCTGTAGCCAACTCCTTTTTGTGGGACCTCTCTGTAAGCAAACAGAAGGCAGGGTAGAAGGATGTCCCATCTTCGCCTGAGCTTTTCAGGTAATCCTTTGATCATACCCTTTAGGGTCTTGTTGAATCTCTTAACAAGCCCATTGCATTGTGGGTGATAAGGAGTGGTGAACTTGTAGTTGACACCACATTCCTTCCACATAGCTGTCAAGTATCCTGACATGAAGTTGGTACCTCTGTCAGAAACCACCTCCTTAGGAAACCCCACTCTGGAGAATACTCCCAGTAGGGCCCTGGCCACAACAGGAGCTGTTGTGGTCCTAAGGGGAATTGCCTCTGGATACCTGGTGGCATGATCCACTACCACCAGTATAAATCTGTGCCCAGATGCAGTGGGAGGATCCATGGGACCCACTATATCTATTCCCACTCTTTCAAAGGGAACCCCCACCACAGGTAGTGGTATTTGGGGGGCCTTTGTTGTGCCACCTGATTTGCCACTGGCTTGGCAGGTCACGCAGGAGCGACAAAACTCCTTGGTATCTTCATTCATGTGAGGCCAGTGAAAGTGAGGGACAAGCCTGTCCCAAGTCTTGTTCTGGCCTAAGTGTCCTGCTAGAGGAATATCATGGGCCAAGGTAAGAAGGAAGCCCCTAAATTGCAGAGGTATAACCAACCTCCTGGTTGCACCAGGTTTTGGGTCTCTAGCCTCTGAATAAAGGAGCCCATCATCCCAATACACTTTATGGGTACCTTGAGCATTCCCAGCAGCCTCAGCAGCAGCCAGCTGTCTGAGGGGTTCAAGAGATGGACAGGATAACTGAGCCTGCCCCAAGTCAGCCCTGGAAGGTCCCCCTGTCCCCAGAAACTCAACCTGGTCAGGTTCAAGCTCTTCAGGAACAGTTCCTTCAGGGTTCTCAAGATCATCTTCCTGGGAAGGCTGATCACCACTTGGAGGCAAGGGGGAAGGCACAGCCTTAACCCTCCTGTTCTTCTTCTTGGTAGGTGCTTGGTCCATTGTTCCAGGATCCAAGACCTGAGGTTCAGTAAGGCACTTTTTGGCCTGTGACCTGCTCACAGCAAGGACATGTGGTGATATACCTAACATCTCTGCATGTGTCATGTACTCCACTTCTGACCATAGAGAACTCTCTAGGTCATTGCCCAACAAACATTCTACTGGGAGGTCTGCACTAACCACAACCCTTTTGAGGCCAGTTACCCCTCCCCATGAGAAGTTAACAACAGCCACACTATGTGAAGTAGTGGCATTGCTGGCATTGGTCACCAGGTAATTCTCACCTGGTATGTACTGTCCAGGGTCCACAAAGCCTGGTGTCACCATAGTGACACTGGCACATGTGTCCCTGTAGGCTTGAGCCACTTTTCATTTATTAAAGGAGTCTGTCTGTACTTGCCCAGGTTACTGGGGCTCACAGTCAGGGACAAATCCATGTCCCCATCACAGATCAAGACTGCCTGTGTAAGGGTTCTGTCTAAGTCAGAATCTCCTTCAGTTCCCATAGTGATTCCCACTACACCCTTTGTCTGGGGACCAACACTGCTAACAGTACTACTGGGAGCAGGTGCCTTAGGGGCAACAGTGTTGGGGGCTCCACCCTTCTTACAATCACTAGTCCAGTGAGTTGTATTCTTGCAAGATTTGCACCAGGGTTTCTTTGGACCTTCTTTCTTCTTCCCTTTAGGTTGTTGGGACCCACCCTCATTAGTATTAGTTTGGGGCCCTGTTGAAGACTTCTGGTCTTTGGATTTCTGATCTCCACCCTTTTGGTCTGTTTTCTTCTGATCACCCCCTTGGCCCTGGTTCTGGTTCTTTTGCTTAACCCTGGTTCTGACCCATTTGTCTGCCTTCTTTCTCAATTCTTGGGGAGAGGTCAGATCTGAGTCACCCAAGTGTTGATGCAGTTGCTGGTTCTGACAGTTATTTAAAATCTGTTCTCTCATCATCAAATTGTACAATCCTGTATAATCAGATACCTTACTTCCCAGCAACCAACCCTCCAAAGCCTTAGTGGCACATTCAATATATTCAGACCAGTCCTGAGTCTGTGTCTTCTGGGTATCTCTGAACATTAACCTGTACTGTTCAGTGGTTAAGCCTAACCCATCAACCAGGACACTCTTCAGGGCTCTGTAGTTTCTGACATCCTCCTCTCTAACAGTGAGGAGTCTATCTCTGCCTCTAGCTTCAAAGGAGAGCCATAAGATTGCTGCCCACTGGTCTTCAGGAACCTGCTGCACTTTGCAGGCTCTCTCAAGAGCAGTCATCCACTTGTGGATATCATCCCCACTTTTGTAGGGTGGCACAACCTTGGACAGGTTCCTATTATCAAAGACCCTATCTTTGTCCCTAGGGACATTGCTGCCACCAGTGGGTATAGACCCACCCTCTCTAGGTTGCCTAGCCTTGTTCAGTTTCTCTTCCATCAGGGCTACTTCTAGCTCTTGTCTCCTGATCCTCAGCTGAGCTTCCTTCATTCTGGCCTCATGCTCCCTCCTCTGAGGGCTGGTCATCCTTCTTCTGGAGTGACCTTGAGAGCCTCTAGAGGCATGAGAAGCATTAGAGTCACCTGAGTGATTCCCCTGTCTCCCAAACCCCTGGTTAAGTCCACTGGGGAGATCCAATGGGGGGACCCCATTGTCTTTCCCAAATAGCCTTAAGTTAGCTGGGCCAAGTATAACACTTGGCACTGGGCTAGTTCTCCCTTCATCCCCACTACCATCAGTGTCAGTACCCTTATCACTTTCATACTCTGTAATATGATTCTCATCTAAGGGGTGACTATTGGAAAGGGGTACTTCAGTAGCATCTTCAGAAGGGGGGCCTCCTGTTCCAGTCCCTGAGGGGCCAAACTGGGAGGCTTTCTTGAGAGCTCTCTGATCTTCATCAGTTTGCAAGAGTTCTCTGAGTTCAGCAGAGGTAGGGTTCCTGGGCTGTTTAAGGCCCCTGATGTTTGCCAACTGCCTGAGCTCATTTTGGTTTAGGGTAGCAAAGATGGATGGTGCCCTCTGGGGGTCACTCTCGACAGAGATGGGTACATTGGACCCCTCTGCCCCAGCCATTTCTCTTAAGTGTGAGTGGATGTGTTGCAGCTACCTACACTTGGGTTTTCCTACTAAACCTATCTAGTAGTTGTAGTCAGGGTGTGCTACTCCCTTTGCTCTACAACAACTAAGTTCAGTAGAACTTAAGTATATAACTAATCTTGTTTTATATGTACCTACAGGTACCTGTGTGATCTTTCAATTGGTAACAAAGAGATTACAACGGTAAAACACAGCAAGCTCAAATCCCAACCGCTGCTCACCAATGTGAGAAGTTGGCCTGGTATATGCTGTTCACTAGTTAAAGTGACCACCTTGTACCATGCCAAGCAACCCTTATGGTGTGGTTGTAAGTCAACCTTTTCGGACCAGCTGCCCTAGTGGTAGCGTAGGCTAAGCAGTCTTTCAGGCTAAACTCGTTTTGGCATGTAAAGCAAGCTGTTTTACCATATGTAACCCCCCTTTATACCAATGAAAGGACACCACACAGATATATATTCAAAATATATATGTATTTATTACTCAAAGTATCCCCTAGACTCTTTATGAGCACAGGAGCACAAATCGTTAAACAAGAAAGTATTACAATATACAGAAGTTGCACTTTATATGGATAGGCCCTGGTGGCCGATCAAACCATATACTAAAATAGTGGTATAAGTACCACGACTAGGAAAGGGAAAAGGCCTAGGGCCTCTAGAATCGCTGGGCCTACAAGGAGCTAACTTCAGTTAGTGACCAGGAGGTCCACGGGTCGCGTGTGCAGTGAGGAAAGTTACATGCGGGCTCCCATAGGTTTTCAATGGGTGCGTAAAAGTTCAAAAGTTACTGCTAGAAGGGTCTTCTGGATGGACTACGAACTTAACACTTAAAACACAGACACTAGAGATGTTTCTCTACACTTGTGCACCGGAGTGCCAGCTTTACCTCACCCACAGGAAGCGGGTGCATAGGTCTCGAAGTGCGTCGGGTTTCTTCTATCTGTTCAATGGAGCCTGATGACAAAGATGCTGCATGCGGTCGGTCCAGAAGGGATGCGGTGGATCCAAGGGTGGATCGGAGTTGTAGAAGACCTGTAAGCAGAGGGGACAGTGTTCACAGTCACTAGCCAGTAGGTACCAGGCGATGTCGGGTGCAAACAGGCAAAGAGGTGTAGCTTGTCTCTGCAGCCACGTGGTCCCTGAAGGTCGACAACGTCCAGGAGTCGGTTCCCGAGCTGTCCCACGCAGGTTCTCGCTGTCGGCGGTGTCGGCGACTCAAAGGAAGCAAACAAGCCTTGGCAAAAGCAGGAGTTGCAGGAATTGAAGAAAGCTGATTACTCTGACCAGCAAGGTCAGAGGGGCTGCTCCTTTGGAGGGAAGCAGGGGCCAGTCTGGAGCACCCAGACCAGTGTCACAGTTTTCAAAGTAGGTCGCCAAGATGGCCACTAGCCAACGGGCCAGGGTCCGGTTAGGCGCGTCGAGTTGCAAAGTGCAGAGGGGCCCCACGCAGATCGTGGAGATGCTGGAGGGCTCACCTTTGCTACAGATGCTGCTCGGGTGTTGGGCTTTTCAGGTCCCAAAGCACAACTTGGAGGGAGTCTCTGTTGTTGCGCTTGCTGCTTGTCGTGGGTCTTTCAAGATGGCTGGCTCCACGTGTCTCGGTGCCTCCACGGGTTCCTTCTTTGCAGGGACTGTGGATCGGGCTGTGAGAGGTCTGGAGGTCCAGTTCTTGTTGGGCTCTGGGCTCGAGCTCCGGCAGGAGGCGGCGGCAAAGCAGACGTCGAGTAGCTCGTTGGTACTTGCGTTAGCAAGATGGTCACTCCCTGACCATAGGGGAGAATTCCTTCTGTCCTCTGTGCAGCAGAGCATCGAAGTTCCCGTCTTCTTCTTAGTGTTAAGTTGATTCCAGGATGTCTGAAGTCTTAGGACACAGCTCCTACCTTTAAGCGGATTCTAGGGGCCGGACTACCTGCTAGGTCCCTCCCTAAGGGTGGGACCAGGAAGGGGGGTGGTTACACCCCCAATCCTTTGTCCAGCTCGCCCCAGGTCCAGGGCTGGTGTTCCCCAGGACCGGTTTGAACTGGCATATGCACCGAGGCCCCTTGTGAGCCTCAGGCATGTCTGATTCTATTCAAGCCCTACCTGACCAATACACAAAATCCTGTCTGGGGTGGTGCTCGCACCTCCCCTGGCAGGAAACCCTTTGTCCACGTCTCCCAAGCTGGAAGGACTCCCAGCAGCAGGAGGGCAGACTTGTGTCGGTGGTGGCAGCGTCCATTTTGTGGAGCTGAGGCTATGTCTGATTTTACCCGGGTTTCAGGTGCTGTACATGTCGTGTCCCTCTAGAAGGGTGGAATGCTAACCCCGTCGCCAGAATTGGCAAGGGGTTAGTATTCCAATTCGTATGACACCTTACTCGACATGTTTTGGTAAAGCCAAACCAAAGATAGCATTTAACCGCGAGGTTCATAATGCACTTAAGAGTATATGGTATGACGATACCTGGAAACGGTAGAAGGAAGTTGTTCCGACCACTGCAGACAGGCTCAGCTCATGCCAGAGCACCATCTCACATGGAACCAAGCACTCTGCCTTCAGGATTGTTAAGGCCTGCCATAGGAGTGACTTATAGGTTAACATGTGTCCCATTTAAGGTTAGGTATAGGTATACTACACCTAAGTAAGAGGTGGTTACACCAACTTACCCCAGCTGAGTGATCAGCCAGTTGTGTCAAATTGCTAGGCCAGGCCGGGGGTGGCATAATACATGCTTCAGCCCCTGGTAGGCCTTAGATACACCAATGCCCTGGGTACCTAGTGTACACTGGTACAGGGGGCTCACAGGGTGATCTAGTTCCAATTGGTTATGCACCTAGAGTGCATAGTGTCAATTTAGTAGAGAGAACAGCAGGCTGGGGGTCTGATTAGCAGACCCACAGCCTCAATATGTCAAAACCCAGTGAAGCAAAAAGCAAAAATTTGGGGTGACCATAGGATAGCAGACCCTACTCTCCTACAGTGGTAGTTATGGAATCATTGAAGAATGGGGTCATTTGGGGGCGCCAACAAAGATTGTCGCACCAGGAAACACAACATAAAAGCAGTCCCTGTTAGTGAAAACTGGTTCATACTTAACGGAAGAACATTTTGTAGGGATGAACTGTTGCAATATTATGCATAATGTTGTGAATTGATTTGTGACAATAAAAAGGTTGGGGAAGTTAGTAGTAACCTAAATTCAATATTTTCCCTTCAGAGGTATAACTATGGAAGTCAGTAGAGAATCACTGAGACACAAGATTTAAGTTCAAAGGAAAGAGGGAAATTCAAAGTGAATAGTTTTATCTCATGAATCAGAGTAATTGTCAGCAGCTGTTGAAAAAGTCTTGAAAGTAATCTTTTGTGAGTGAAGATAAGTACGCCGTGCAGTAGAGCCCTGATGATTAGCGGGTCCATTGAGGCAACAGACAAGCTCCAGTCAGAGCCCAGGAAGAGTCAAACAGCTGTACAGTTCCGTTTCTCTTCTCTGTCCCATTCCGCTCTACCCTGCCAGACTGGTGTGACTGCATGCTTAAAACAGACGCAGTACCAGCAGCCGGAGTGACAATTGGGAATCTGTCCCTTGAGAATCTACATTGCATCCAACGGATCAGCCACTACAGGCTACCAGTGATAGCTGGTTTGACATTTCTTTCACCCATTTACTCCTCATTCTTTCTTCCTTCCTAGATTTCCTCCCTCCATTCTACCCTTTCTTTCATAATTCCTAGTTCCCCTTTCCTTCCTTCCTTAAAATATTGCCTACCTCCTTTCCAATCTTCCTTCCCTCTCTTCCTTCTTCCTTCCTTCCAGCCACCATTCCATAATCCCTTGTTTGTTCTGCTATGTTCTTCTTTGTTTCATGTCATCATTCTTGATTTGCCATTTCTCTGTTTTCTCTTACGTTCTTGCAACAATTTTCTGAAATCTCATTTCCTTCTTCTTCCTTCACCAATCTTTATATTATTTTTCTCGAATCGTATTCTTATGTTGTGTTGTGTTGTGTTTGTACACAGGCTTTCATAAACACCCAACAGTTCTTCCGTTGCTTGAACATCCAAATAAAAAGCCACTGCACAAGTTGCAACTGGTGATTTGTGATACACTCATAATGTTACATATTTTCAAATTTTATAGATGTCTTGTCTATGTAACACTTTTGTTCTTACTCTATCCGGCAGTGCTTCAAATGGAAATAAAAAAGGGCAGGCACTCTACATCCCAGAGTACCCATATGACTCTGAGACGTGCCAGTACTCATCCTTTAAAGGTCTGCTGAAAAGTGGTAGTACACTCCCTTTCAAATTAAAACTGGAAGTACTCAGTAGCTACCCTTTTACAGCACTGCCACTCAGTAAAGGTGGGTAGTGCCGCTAATTTAGCTCCTATTGCAAACATCTGTGTACCATATAACTCACACTGAGCCCAAATCACTATACGTTTTACTTAGCCCTTGATCATTACATTAAGTGATTACTATTATTTAGTTTGATAATGTTAACATCTGTTAAAACGCACAGCATACTATAATCTATGCAAAAGTTGGATTAAATATCCATTGTTGTTATCCGCTTTTCTTTTTACAATATTATCCTTCCTTTGATTTTCTTAATTTCTCTTCAACCCTCTCTATTTTTTTCTTTATTATAATTTAACTACGTTGCAAGACTGACCATGCACATAAACATGGTGTTCCTGCTAAATATCATCTCAAAAATATCTTTTCACTTGAATTTCCATAATATCATAATCAAAACATTATGGCAACAGAAATATTATGGAAAGTATATAATTTGTAAACTTTTTTTACAAAAATATCTAAGTTTACAATATTGCTACTGTGATATCATTTTTATGCTGTTTTGTTTATTCTGTTTTTATTACATTGCTTATGTTATTGTGAAAAGTATTTCTCGTTATTTTGAAAGAACATTATAGTAATATGTTTTGGGTGGTTAAGCTTATTGGGAGATTTGATCAGTGGTGTTTTTTAAGTAACATAAGCTGATTCATTTATTATTTTGATGTTTTCTATTTCTTATTTATTTGCCTACATGTTTAACACACTCTTACATGTTTATTAAGTTTTAATTTAGGGTTGTGGGGTTTGTTGGTATTTTGGGTGGGTAGTGTTTTTAAATTACTATTACATGTAGATGTATTTGTTGTTTTTCTAACATTTATTTAACATATTTATAAGTCTTAGGATATTTAAAACATTTCCCAATTGTTCATAGAATTTTAGATAGAGTAGTATATTTTATTGTTTATTTATTGTTTTCAATAATATTGGGATTGGAGTTTTGTTGATGCAAGCTACTTTATTGTGGAATATTGTAAGTTGTTTTGAGTACACTTAATTTAAATTGATATATATATATTTCAAATATGTTACTTTTTAAACTCCTTTTCGACTGTGGTTTTTGTGAATACATTAAAAATATATATTTACTATTGTCTATTTTTTTGTTATTTTAAAAATATACATTTTTATGTAGGTTTATATATTTATAACTGAAATTAATTAATGTAAAATGTTTTAATTGTTTTGAAAATTATTACCGGTCATATTTTTCTGTGATTTTTTATTATTTAATGTGCATTACAATTATGATGTCTTTTTAGTTATTAATTATTGTATGCTCATAATAAATGTATTGTTGTTTAAAATTTTATGTTAAAATGCATATGCATATAAATATATTATTTTTTATAAAAATAATTTACCTATAATTTTAAATTACACTAATGTCAGTTACAATTACTTGCAAATAATTACATTGACAATTGCTACTTTTAACTAGGATAGTCAGACCACAATATTTTTTAACTTTATAGTATGTGTGTAAATTTGTGTTTTTTGTATTCAATATTCTTACCGTGATATTATTGTATCACAATATTTTTGAGTTTGCTCAAGCAACCGCAAAACATATCCAAAGTATTGCCATTGCACATGTAGAATGCTTTACGGTCGTTGATGTGTGTGATAAATTCAGCAAGTTTTCCCCTAATCATAAAATCCATATAGCTCATTGTATTTCTCATTGTGAAGTCAATACAAGCACAAAAATTTATTCTAGGGCAGGTATACTAGAATATTGTAGTGACAGGGGACCAAATTAGGCAGCAGGGTTGAATACATTATTAAACAAGAAAAGACAAATTGTGCAGCAAAATGCAGCATATGCTGTGGAAGTATAATTTTTTTATTTAGTCAAGTCAAGTCAAGAATAGCTTTATTCGGTTAAAAATTTTAAAACCATCAAAGCATACAACGATATTTCATGATGCAAATAGTTACAATTACAGTAATCTAATAAGTCCATTAATACAATACCAATTAAACACAATTAACGACATTTCATAAATAATAAATGATACAATATGATTGGCACATAATCACAATAAAAAGTATGTCATCCAAATAATTCTGCAGTTTTTACGGATCCCATAATATCAAAACTAATTCATTAATCCACATTCTCCAACTATTAAACAGTACTAAAAATATGGGGAGGTTACTAAAAAGACTGCGCCCTATTTCTACACCTGATAGCCCCTGTGATGTAGCTGGCTACCCCGAAACATACCAGTGGTGACCCTAGCATTTGCAGATAAACCAGTGCGGGCCTCACTTGCTCAAAATTACGGTTCTTAAAAATAGGAAAAATAAATTTCTTACGCTGCAAAGCGTAAAATTTGCAAAAGAAAACCAAATGCAGCGTGTTTTGTTCTGAGGTGTTATCACAAGGACAGGGCCCCAGGGTTCCCTCTTTGAAAAGACCCTTAAGGTAAGCTAAAAGCCAGGGAAGCATGCCATGCTTGAACCTTACTAACACAAACAGATGGAATGGTTTGATTATATAGGTCAGGTATGGCTGAATCTATCTACCTATACTTAGCGTGACAAACCTCCTGACTGCCGGCTTTCCCAGTTCCCCTCCTTCCCTCAGTAACATTGCTCTACTCAAGAACTGAGTCTTAAAGGCCTTTATTTCTATTTTACTCAACGCGCTTGGTTTATCAAAGAATTCGGGGTAGCCGAGTGACTCCAAGTTAGTTTTGATATATCGAAACCATGGAATAGACATGGCTTTTTCAAGCGACAAACAGTCTTGAATAATAAGTTGATTTAGGTTCGGAGGATGCCGTGCCCAAACTCTCAACCAACCTAATAATGGGGCCACAGAAATTTGATCAGTAAGATAACCTACCCCCAGGTCTTCATGAATATTAAAAATAGGAGCAGATGGGGGGAGTGACAACAATTTCTGGAAAAAGGCATTTTCTACTGATTGGATCTCTGTCGAAGCCTTATAACCCCATACCTCGCTGCCATATAGGGCCATGGGAACACACTTAGCACTATATATCTTCATAAGGGCGGGTAGGGGTTTGCAGCCCAAACGTTTTGCAAAGCCCAACAGCGCTCCTGTTGTCCTAGCAAGAATGTTCTTTTTCTGGGCACATTGCATGACCCAAGTTCTCCTGTCATCAAAGACAATCCCCAAATATGGGAAGGTCTGCACTTTTGTGAGCTCCTGCCCATTGCAGTAGAATTTAGCCTTTTTCGCCCCCCCACAACCAATTGACATGGAATGTGATTTTTTAAAATTTATTAATAAGTCTAAAGAGACCATAAAATCATTAAATCCGTTTAAAAGGGCTTGTAGGCCTCTCGCGGTTCTTGCCAGCAAAACCGTGTCGTCCGCATACAATAAAGCGGGAATCAATTTTGAGCCGGCTCTGGGGATATCCTTACTGGTCGAAATTAAAGCCTCACTCAGATTATTAATGTAAAGCGAGAAAAGCAGGGGAGCGAGAATGCACCCCTGTCTTACCCCTCGCTTTAGTCATTTTAACATACGTAAATTTTGTCTTGGCAAAAGCTTCATCTCATTAGTACCAGGTACAACTCTCGTTCTGGACCATGCATGTGCCTTTTTTATCACGCCTAACTCATTGGCAATATATTGAAGCACTCAAAATCACTCTATTCCATTTATAGGCACATTGGGAATATGCTGGTGTATTTGGATGCATATTGTTGACTATTTCAATTTAACTTCTATTAAGGACCAAAAACTGATTGTCTGGGCTTTTATCAAGATAAGATCTAAATTCTTTGAAGATTTATATCCTTGCAAAGTCTACTTTCAGTGAGGGCACATATCCTGATACACTCTTACTTCACTGCAGGCTTATACTTGATATAGGGCCTGATTTAGATTTTGACGGATGTGTTACTCTTGCACAATAGTGACGGATATCCAGTCCGACAAAATCTAAATCTCATAGGAAATAATAGTATTTAGATATCGGCGGACGGGAAATCCTTCACCGTTGTAAAAGAGTAGCTTGTTTGCCGAAATCTAAATCAGGCCCATAGTCTTGTAATGGCATAGACCCTTTAGCAAATGGGACATGATTTCTCACAGTTAGGTTTTGACACACTTTAAATTGCGTTAGTGGCTGGAATGGTTAATTTCACCAGGGCTGGTTGCTTTTCCCAGTCCGGCCCTGCTGTCTTGCATGCATTTCTTTTTTTTCTGTAAATTCTTTTCATTTCCATGGAATATGTTTTTGTGCCCACTGTTGGCTTCTGATGGGATGTGTAACTATAGAGCTGCTTTGTAATCTACTAACCCTAAAAACTCCATACATCTATTTTGCAGGGTCAAAATTTCCTATAGAAGAAAGGTAAGGGATATGTTGTACTGAAAAGAAGAAAGTGTTGCACTCCACGTATAAAATAATGTATATTAAGGTGACTCCTAGACTCATGCAGTGAGACATTGTTGACGGGCAGCAGCTTAGTGCTATATTCCCATGCCAGCCAAGCCCATTTTGTGATGAAAAAAAGGGGCAAGAATAGATGCAATGTATTGCAGAGTAGCCCCTCAGAGCCCCCGAACTCCTTCTAGACATATCACCTGTGGGGTAGGGCCAGGCAGGTCGAACCTTCAACTGAAACCTCGGTCCAACCTTTTTTGAGGGTCGCAGTGAAACCCACTTTACTTCTTAACCATGTTAGGATCTGGCTAAAGTGGTTGCTGATGGTAATTGTTGATGTTTTTGATGGTTTGTTTAGTAAATAGTTTATGCATTGCAAGTGGAGTTACAGGGCTCTCCAATGGTTTTGTTATTCAAAATGAACCAAAGAAAAGGACCAGAATACGGGGCTTCATGTCAAGACCGTTGAAATAATTTGGTGGAGCCCTGCAGAAAGTGATGGAGCCCTTGAATTCCCTGTGAAAGAGCAAGCTGGAGCAGCTTTGTGGCTTGCCTATGATAGTTCCACCTTCTGTGGGAGTTGTGTTCTCTTAGACTATTGGCTCCAGAGGTGGGGCAAACCCATAATGCAGCACACACAGAAACAGCAAAAACAAGGAGAAATAAGTCATTTCTCCTTGTTTCACCATTTTAAGACCAGGTTTTCCCTGGTCTTAATTGTGGTGTTGCCTTCTATTTGTGCCACCCTTGTAAATAAGAGGCAGCATCAAAATCAATGGGTGTTGCGGTGGAACGCCCATCGCAACACCCATTGCATACCCCTTTCACACTAAGGGGGTCATTATGATGGCGTGCAGGTCGCCACCGCCGATCCGGCGGTGGCGATCCACACGCCATTACTCCCTGCCCGACCGCCAATTATCCCCTGCCATATTACCATGGTAGGGGTACCATGGCGGACAAAAAGACCGTCTGCCACTTTTCCGCCGGCAGGCAATCGTCACGATTGCCTGCCGGGTGGAAAAGGCCCACAATATGGTGACAGTGGCTTGCAGGCACCGCCATTCATATTATGAAGTGTGCGGGGGGTATGCCTTTCCATGGCGGAGACTACGCCATGGAAAGGCATGTGGGAATTGACTTCAGGGGCCAATTGGGGGCCCCCGGGGGGTGGGTGGCTGCAGTAGGGGGTACCTGTGGTACCCCCCTGCATTGCCATACACAAGGTGGTAGGCGCAGCGCGGTGCCTGTCACATTGTGCATTGCAATGCACGACATGCACCTTTAATATTGCAGCAGGTGCTGTTTACAGCACCGCCCGCAACAATGTTAAAGACAAGAATGTGGCGGGCGCATCCTAAGTTGTCTTGTGGGACCGCCGCACCTCTGGCGGTCAGACCCATTTTCCGTTATGGTGGTGGGCGGGCCATCGTAATGGTGCCCTAAGTAGAGTGTGAAAGGGTGCCTTATGTACAAGGCGGTGTTAAGTGGCTTAATGCCCCCTTGTAAATAAGGCAAAGCTCCTATCGCCACAGAAACGTCGATAAAAGTAACGTTCCTGTGGTGATATGGGCTTGTAAATATGCCCCCTAGGAGTAGGAGTCTGGATAGACTTATCAAAATGTAGTTGAATATTTTTCAATATGGTCCTGGTGGTGACCAGGAGGGAGAGTGCATGGTGGTAGATAGATGCACGCTGCCCACCATAGGGACTGGAAAACATGATAGCTGGAAACGTGGTGTACTCAGCTCGTGGTTGCCCAAAAAATTAAAAAAGATTCGGAAGCCTTTTATGATGGGCATTAGAGAGTATAATAGGAGAAGGTTGCATACTTTAGAATTACATCTCGTAAAAAAGAACCAATACCATCAATCATACCAGCATGTCAGTTTTATATGGTAAATGTATGGGTGGGAGACAACTTTTATAAAGGTGGTGAGAAAGCCAATGTAATCCTAATGGTTATAGGGGCCCCCCTAGGGAACACATTTGAATTTTATTACCCTCTTCGTGCTAATTCAAGCCTGCATAATGACAAACAATATTACATTATATGGTAAACTTTAACAGGATCAAAAAAACTGTTAAAAAAATAGGTCTTGCCTGTGACCCCAGAAAATCATTACGATGACATTAGCTAGAGAGAAAGAGGAGTAGGCAGAGAGTAAGAGAAATAAAGAGAAAGTTTACTTTCCCAGGGACCATTTGAAAGGTGGGGGCCCGGGGCAACTGCCCACTTTGCCCATGCCTTAAAACTTCTCTGGAGAAAGCAATATAACACAATTTATCATTGACATTTCTACGTAACTGTTAAGCTATTAGAATGTATTATATTTTTGAAGGGGTTGGCAATCTTTTTCTTTGGATTGTAGGACGTTTTTTGTGCACCTTTCAAAACATTTTGACATCATCCAGAATGGGAATTGAACATGGTCAGTAATGTGCTTTTTCCTGCTTTTCACTGCAGTGCTTGTTCTATGAAATTAAGAAAGTACTGTCGATATTTTAAGAACAGCTTTACACTGTTTGCCAAAGATGTTTTTTACACGAGCAAAGTTATATGTGGAACCCAATTATCAGCTTACCTCTAGGTTTATGCCCTGTAGTAGTTTTTCACCAAACTGGTAATATTACCTCGCAAATGCTAGTTGGAAAATGTATTAAAATGCTCCTCTGTTCTCACAAATTAATTTTAACCTAATTTTCCTTTCGGCTTTTAACCAATATGGATGTTGGTGAACTTTTTTTTTCTTCTAAAAAATACAGAAGGGTTGCTAGAATCCCGGTTCTAAATCTAAGTAACACATGCAGAAAACATTGTAACCTGTGAGTAATAGTCAAAATAAGAACAATACAGAAAAATTGAACTTTAAAAAAAAACTTTATTTACCATTTTAGCACATCATAACAAAACAATCACAGTTTTTCACTGTCTTTGACATTACAATTGGAGAAGATGAGATGAAGCGTAATGTATCAATACAGTAGTTGTCACAGCATGTACCAATAAGAAGAGAAGAAGCAGCCAAGCGTTAACAGACAATCCCAAAGGCCTATTCCCATCCCTAAGCACAACCACCCACCGTCCAGCAGCAGGTCAATGAGCCCCTCCAAACCCAACAGCTGCAGGTGAGGCCATATGATCAAAGAGATGCGGTACCTGCAGGGAACAGCATAACAATGGATAGTGAACAATTGGAAATAACAAAACAGGTTACCCCACCCCAGAAGGGACTATGCCCCGTTCCAGTTGCGAGTCAGCAGCTCGTCGAACTGTTTCCACATAGGACCTATATGGTCCCCAAATATCCTTGGGAAGGGAGGAGCTAGGCAGTGTGCCGGAATATACTTCGCCACTGGTGTTACAATAAGCCAGGCTATTCAGCCAACTCTGCAAAGTGGGAACTGTCCTAGGGCCCCAGTGTATAACGATTTCTCTTTTGGCCAGCAGCAAACTGAGGGATACAAATTTCCTAACGCTTTTGGGGAAGTGTACCACATAATGCAGGAGTGCCACTTCAAGAGTGGGGATGAGGGACAGCTCGGTCATGTCACCTAGTGTTTTGTGCACCTTCTCCCAATATGGCTGTAGTTTTGGGCAGGTCCAGGTAAGGTGTGCAAAATCAGTGTGTGGGGCGTCGCATCTATGGCAGGTGTGGGGTCTAGATGGATCCAGTCTATGGGCTCTGGCAGGAGTGATGTATATTCTACGCAAGAATTTAAAATGTAGTAGGTTATGCCTGCTGTTTAGTGAGATTTCCTTTGTGACTGCACAGCATTTGGCCCATTGATCGTCCGTGATGGGGTGGCCCAAGTCGCCATCTCTTTCCCTACGGATTCTGCCATCGTTGACCGGTATCATCCCAGAGCATGACTTATTGAGTTTAGATATAAGGTGAACCCCGCCTTTGCTCTCAATGATGAGCGAGAGTTGAGTGAACGAGTCCGGTTCAATGGGAAACCCGGGCAATGTGACGCGTAAAGCCGAACGAAGTCGCCCTAAAACGAAGCTATCCATAAATGAGGCGTCGTGAAAACAGACATCCCCCATCACAGAAAAGATGTGCCCGTCTGGATACAGATCTCCCAGTCGTGCAATATCAAATTTGGCCAAAGTACGCTGTCCCAGTTTTTCACTGGTAATTGGTACCCAGTGGGTGTTGGGGATGGGGAGAGCAGAGGAATACAGTGTTGAGGTGCCGGTGATTCGTTTTAGCTTATTCCAGGCCCAGCTGGTGGTGGAAACTGTCTGTATATCATTAGGGTCTCTGGGTACGCCCTTGGGCAATACAGTGGATAGCTACTCAGGAAGAACAAAATCCGCCTCCGGGCGGAGAAATGGGATCCTGGTGTCGGGGTGGAACCATGCAAAGGTGTAGCTGCATTGAGCTACAAGGTAGTATAATTGTAGAACTGGCACTCCATACCTTCCCCCTTCGTATGGTAGGGTAAGAACCTGCCAGCGAACGCAAGCCTGTTTACCCCCCCCCCCCCCCCCCCAGACCAGCCTTATATGGTGAGAACGCAGCATAAAAAAGAATCTGTTCAGGAGGGGTATGGGGATATTATTGAAGAGATATGAAAACTTGGGGAGAACCACCATCTTAATGATTGCAACTTTACCGGCGATGGACAATGGCAGCTGCAGCCATCTCTCCACTTGGCTTCGAGGGCGCTGACTGCCTGCCCATAATTGAGGCGGAGGATCTGGGCGGTATCAAGGTGGATGTGAATGCCTAAATACTTAGTCAGAGCACCACTCAAGGGGGAATTCCCATTCCTATGGAGTCATACTGGGGGTTAAGGGGAAAATAACTGACTTACGCTAGTTGATACCCAGGCCAAAATGTTGACCGATTCAGAGAATCTCTCTAATGAGTGTCTCTAAGTTAACCTGGGGCTCTCTAATGTAAAGGATGGTGTCGTCCGCGTTAAGTGAGACCAGAAGGGGTCCGGTGTTGAATTGCAGCCTCTCTGCAGATGCCTTTCCTGGAAATGGTGGATTAAAGGGACCATGGCAAGGATAAACAATAAAAGCGACAGAGGGCAACCTTGTCGTGTGCCGCGGGATAAAAGGAAAGGTCGGGAGAGTGTGCTGTTCAGGTGAAGTCTCGCCGTGGGGCGACGGTATAGGAGTACAGTGGTGGCTATGAATCCGAAGAGGAACAAAGTGGGGAGGAGAGAGGTACCACTCACACGAGTGGTGGAGGTGGATACTTCCTCCCAGTCACACGTTCATAAACATGGTGATCCACCCACAGGTAGGTGCGATATGTCAGAAACTCCCGCAGAAAATATGTATCCCACAGTCGTGGAGAATACACATCAGTTGTTTAAATACCCCTCACACACCAAAAGGGCCCTTGGTGTCATGCTTCATCATAGGGGTCTTCCCGCCCCTCTACGGGACGGGGCGTGCTACGACCTACGTTTGCGTGGGAGCACTGTTATTAGTGAGACGACTATGTGTGATGCGAGGGTGTGAGAGGAAGGGTCAGGAGTGGATGGAAAAGTGAATTAAAAAATACCTGGCTCTTTGGTCTAAAGAAATTTATTATACCATTTGAGCTGGTATCAGTAAAAAGGTGAGGGGGAGGAGGAATGGATGCCTCAATGAGCTGTGCCTCCTAAGTGTGTCGACATGTTTCGAAGCTTCCCCATGCTTCTTCTTCAGGACCTTAAGGATCCCTTCCTAAAACTCACTGTGATGTGTAAAAAGGTAAAAAATGAATGAAAGAATGAAAAATGAACAAGGAAGTAAATAACCTCCTTAGGTAAGTAATGCCTAAATAGGTCTTGTATCGTCCATTAACTTGCTGTCAAGAGAGTAAATAACCTCATGAGCTCGTGGACCAAGTGGTGGAAGTGCCAAATCGGCTATAACTCCCGGGATCAATGTCCTGCCAAGATAACCACCCCGGTCGGCCGGTCTTTCATTCATTTTTTACCTTTTTACACATCACAGTGAGTTTTAGGAAGGGATCCTTAAGGTCCTGAAGAAGAAGCATGGGGAAGTTTCGAAACATGTCGACACACTTAGGAGGCACAGCTCATTGAGGCATCCATTCCTCCTCCCCCTCACCTTTTTACTGATACCAGCTCAAACGGTATAATAAATTTCTTTAGACCAAAGAGCCAGGTATTTTTTAATTCACTTTTCCATCCACTCCTGACCCTTCCTCTCACACCCTCGCATCACACATAGTCGTCTCACTAATAACAGTGCTCCCACGCAAACGTAGGTCGTAGCACGCCCAGTCCCGTAGAGGGGCGGGAAGACCCCTATGATGAAGCATGACACCAAGGGCCCTTTTGATGTGTGAGGGGTATTTAAACAACTGATGTGTATTCTCCACGACTGTGGGATACATATTTTCTGCTGGAGTTTCTGAAATATCGCACCTACCTGTGGGTGGATCACCATGTTTGTGGCTATGAATCCCACAGGCATACCCATGCGACGCATAACTGACATGAAGAAAGGCCACTCCAAGGAATCAAAGGCCTTCTCGGTGTCTAAGAGGATTGTGGCGGCAGGGACCTTGGGGTTAATTCTGTGGAGGACCAAGAAAAGCGTCCTGAGAATCAATGAGGTCGAACTGTGAGACAGAAAGCTGTATTGGGCGGGTGAAATAATAAATTCCATCAATTAGGACAAGCACATGACGATGATCTTAGCAAGAATTTTATAATCCAAATTGAGTAGGGACAAAGGTCTGTGGGACCCACATAATGTCGGGTCTTTGCCAGGTTTGGGGAGGAGTATAACGACGGCTTTGCGAAGTGTGGGGGGTAGAATTTGTTTCTCGAGGGCCTCTGCGTACACTTCAATTAGTTACGGTGCCAGCATATCTTTGTATGCCTGGTAGAACTCCCCTGTGAAGCCATCCAGCCCGGGGGTGGAAGAGCTTCGAAGGGCGTCAATGGCTCCGAGTACATCGTCCTAAATAATCGGCTCCGCCAAAAAGTCCTGCATATGTTTCTCTAGATAGATCAGTGCGATCTCGGATAAATAGGCTTCCTGCGCCGTGGTATCGCGCCCTACTTTGGAAGTGTAGAGCGATGTAAAATAAGCAAGGAATTCATCGTGAATCTCCACAGTGTCAGTGAGCACCTGATTAGCGGAAGAACGAAGCTCGGTGACATAGGCTGTAAAGGGGCCGAAACATATGAGCTAGCACCCGTCCTGGACGCTCGCCTTCGCCATATCGCCGAGCGGTTTGATATTTACCCAAAAAGAGTATCTCACGATCCGCGTTGTCCCTATATTCAGTAAGGAGGGCCAAACGTTTTCCCGCCGTATCTGGGTTAGGAGTGTGCAGTGTTGTGTTGTCTAATTCTGTGATATCGCGCTCTAAGCAGGAAAGCATTGTGTGGAGATCTTTGAGTACCCCGCATGTTTAGCAATGCAGACACCTCTGATGTACCTTGAAACCCTCCCACAAAACCGCCCAAGTGTCAACTGAGCCGGTGTTGATGGTGAAGTAGTCTTCAATGGCCTTGCGCACTTCAGTGTGGAAAAGGTTATTGTTGAGTGTGCGACTTGGGTAGTGCCATTGCCGCTCAAACCCATCAGGTCGGGGAACCTGTAGAAGAATCTGAATAGGGGAGTGGTCAGAGTATGTTCTCGGGAGTGTCATGAGTGAATGGAACCAGTTGGAGACGCCAGGGGAAATAAGCTAATAATCAATTCTAGTTCAGGTGTTATGTTGGCCGGCATAATGCGTGTATTCGGTGTGGGAGGGGTTGCGCTGGCACCAAATATCAAGTAGGGATAATTGTTTGCAAAGGTCCAGAAGAGCACGGCGCATGCATGGTTTAGTGCCAGTAGAGTTGGCGGTGCCATCTAATTCAGGGTTGAGGAGCAGATTGAAACCCCCCCTACCAACAGTAAGGTAGAATATAACTTTGAGAGTTGGGCATGTAGGGTATAGAAAAAATACGGGGAGTCGGTGTTCGGGACATTGACACATACCAAAGCCACACTGTGACCCAGTGACAATGATGTATCTACCCTCGCTGTCTACTACAACAGAGTGGAGACTAAAGGGGACCCTCTTGTGAATGAGAATGGCCGTGCCCCTAGCGTAGTTTCTGTAGTTGGCGAAATACCTGTGCACTCCCCAGCTTGAAGCAAAGCGAGTGGATTCGGACTTGGGAAAATGTGTTTCCTGTAAGAAAGCAACGTCCACATTATGCAGAATTAGATAATGGAAAACATGCCTTCCCTTACGGTTATTGTTGAGACCCCTGACGTTCCAGGACATCAAGGATAAGCTAGAGGGGCAATCAATGTTACCCATCTGAGCCATCTGGTAGTCTTGGCATGAATGATCAATACAAGCACCAGCAGTTAAATGCGAACTGTGACAGTGAACAAAGTACAAGTTACTTACCTTTGGTAACGATGTACCTGGTAGAGACGATTCTAGCCGCAGATTCCTTAACGTAGAATTATCCCCAGGCGTGAGAATGGATCCGGAACATTTTTGCCACAGCATCTCTGCGCCCCGGGGGCAGTACCACGTGACCCCACCCTAACGTCATCCGCAGAAGTGACGTCAGCGAGGTCACATAAGTCCCACCCCGGCAGTTTTCTTCAGAGAACTTTTACGCGCCCCAACGCGGAGCCATCACAAACAAAACTGTGAGAGTATGGGAACAGTGTGTGAAAAACCAGTAAAACAAAAAAAAAGACAGAAGCGAATGATGAGGAACAGCACCAGTAGGCACAGTGCCAAGCACTGTATTACTGAAAGTCATGGAAAGGAAGGAGCAGATCACCGCTCCGAGAAGCAACCTCGCAAGGTGAAGGCGATATTCCCCCCTGAGACAGAACAAACATGTGAAAAATGTCAGAGCAGACAACAGAAAACCAGCAACCACAATCAATAACATTGAAGGGCGACAAGTCCAGAACAGACGAGGAACGACAAATCACCCCAAGACAACACCAGCAAGGAGTGTCATATCCCCTGTAAAGGCCGGAACGGTTCCACAGTCGAGGAGCGCAGACGTGAGAAAGAAGATATAGACGCACAAAGCTCCAACAAGCAAGGGACAGGAGCACACGCTGACCCGTCGAGGCCCACGGAGGGGGACCAAAACTACCAGGCACGCGCAGCAGACAGCTGGCAATTACTATGAAGCAGCGGCTCAGAACAAGTCGAGCGCAAGATGAAGACAAAGGCAATGGAACCCCAGAACAAGCCCTAGAGAAGGACCGCCCCAGGAGCACCATCGGCCCACGAATAGAAGCAGGACCGGCCAGAAGAGAAAGAGATACATGTAGTACCGACCGAAAGCCGGCAACCAGAACACAGGAGAGCACCAGGAGAACCAGCCCCCTTGGAATACAAAGCAGACAGGCCCCGGCCGAAACGGCGGAGAACTAGGTGGAAACACCAAGACACGACACTGTAATCAGCATGACAAAGGTCAGTCCGGCGATCCAGAGGTGAAGAGGGAAGGAACCCTATAGAAGAAGGATAGAAACACCCTTGAATACTGAGCGTGACAAACCTGGAGCAGCGCAGGCTGCGCAAAGGCAGAAGAAAAAGAGAGAGAGACCGCACCAAGCGGCATACTGTGACGCCAGGAAAACGCGAGGAATCTGAGAAGGTATCCACGCCCGCCTAGCTTAAGACAGGGCTATACAATAACCAACAAATACCCCACCCAGGGTATGAATCGTCCCTAAACAAAAACAGGGAAACACCTCTTAAGGAAACCCGCAGCAGAGGTCAAGAACATAAAAGACCTGTGGGAAATACCACAGACGGCTTACCAATCAGCCAAACACCTCTTAGGGAAACAAACAGCAGAGGTCAAGACCCGAAAAGACCTGTGGAAAACACCACAGACGGCTTACCAATCAGCCAAAAAAGACACAAAGGGTCCAACCTGAGGACCTACACAGCTGCACTTAACAGCAAAAACACTCACCACAAGCTGAAGGGCTGAACCAGCAGCCAAAAGAATAGAGGTGAAGATACTCCGTCCATCACCACCCCCTTTTGTACCACTCTGTTCGCCATAAGTTGGCAGGGTATGCTCAGACGTGAGTCCCTTGCTCACTTTGCCACTGGATTCAAGCAAGTCTGGCTGTAGATGGCTGAAATGCCAGAAACCGGTCCTAGGAAGCTTGTTTCCGGTCCAGGGAAGGCATGGCTTGGCAGTTCGGGCTGGACTGTTCCCATGAGGCACAGGGTCAGACTGATTTGCATATGGCCATGTCTGAACTGGGGTGGCAGAGTGGGCTAAAGAACGGTGATGGATCAAACCCAGATCTGTTGACTGGGTGTGAGTGTTTGATTGGTTCTGATACTCCGTCCATCACCACCCCCTTTTGTACCACTCTGTTCGCCATAAGTTGGCAGGGTATGCTCAGACGTGAGTCCCTTGCTCACTTTGCCACTGGATTCAAGCAAGCCTGGCTGAAGATGGCTGGAATGCCAGAAACCGGTCCTAGGAAGCTTGTTTCCGGTCCAGGGAAGGCATGGCTTGGCAGTTCGGGCTGGACTGTTCCCATGAGGCACAGGGTCAGACTGATTTGCATATGGCCATGTCTGAACTAGGGGGGCAGAGTGGGCTAAAGAACGGTGATGGATCAAACCCAGATCTGTTGACTGGGTGTGAGTGTTTGATTGGTTCTGATACTCCGTCCATCACCACCCCCTTTTGTACCACTCTGTTCGCCATAAGTTGGCAGGGTATGCTCAGACGTGAGTCCCTTGCTCACTTTGCCACTGGATTCAAGCAAGCCTGGCTGAAGATGGCTGAAATGCCAGAAACTGGTCCTAGGAATCTTGTTTCCGGTCCAGGGAAGGAATGGCTTGGCAGTTCGGGCTGGACTGTTCCCATGAGGCACAGGGTCAGACTGATTTGCATATGGCCATGTCTGAACTGGGGTGGCAGAGTGGGCTAAAGAACGGTGATGGATCAAACCCAGATCTGTTGACTGGGTGTGAGTGTTTGATTGGTTCTGATACTCCGTCCATCACCACCCCCTTTTGTACCACTCTGTTCGCCATAAGTTGGCAGGGTATGCTCAGACGTGAGTCCCTTGCTCACTTTGCCACTGGATTCAAGCAAGCCTGGCTGAA
Source organism: Triturus cristatus (assembly GCF_964204655.1). NCBI lineage: Eukaryota > Metazoa > Chordata > Amphibia > Caudata > Salamandridae > Triturus > Triturus cristatus. Next base: position 721,890,872 of record NC_140594.1, on the reverse strand, counting down.
GATGGCTGAAACGCCAGAAACCGGTCCTAGGAAGCTTGTTTCCGGTCCAGGGAAGGCATGGCTTGGCAGTTCGGGCTGGACTGTTCCCATGAGGCACAGGGTCAGACTGATTTGCATATGGCCATGTCTGAACTGGGGTGGCAGAGTGGGCTAAAGAACGGTGATGGATCAAACCCAGATCTGTTGACTGGGTGTGAGTGTTTGATTGGTTCTGATACTCCGTCCATCACCACCCCCTTTTGTACCACTCTGTTCGCCATAAGTTGGCAGGGTATGCTCAGACGTGAGTCCCTTGCTCACTTTGCCACTGGATTCAAGCAAGCCTGGCTGAAGATGGCTGAAATGCCAGAAACTGGTCCTAGGAATCTTGTTTCCGGTCCAGGGAAGGAATGGCTTGGCAGTTCGGGCTGGACTGTTCCCATGAGGCACAGGGTCAGACTGATTTGCATATGGCCATGTCTGAACTGGGGTGGCAGAGTGGGCTAAAGAACGGTGATGGATCAAACCCAGATCTGTTGACTGGGTGTGAGTGTTTGATTGGCTCTGATACTCCGTCCATCACCACCCCCTTTTGTACCACTCTGTTCGCCATAAGTTGACAGGGTATGCTCAGACGTGAGTCCCTTGCTCACTTTGCCACTGGATTCAAGCAAGCCTGGCTGAAGATGGCTGAAACGCCAGAAACCGGTCCTAGGAAGCTTGTTTCCGGTCCAGGGAAGGCATGGCTTGGCAGTTCGGGCTGGACTGTTCCCATGAGGCACAGGGTCAGACTGATTTGCATATGGCCATGTCTGAACTGGGGTGGCAGAGTGGGCTAAAGAACGGTGATGGATCAAACCCAGATCTGTTGACTGGGTGTGAGTGTTTGATTGGTTCTGATACTCCGTCCATCACCACCCCCTTTTGTACCACTCTGTTCGCCATAAGTTGGCAGGGTATGCTCAGATGTGAGTCCCTTGCTCACTTTGCCACTGGATTCAAGCAAGCCTGGCTGAAGATGGCTGAAATGCCAGAAACCGGTCCTAGGAAGCTTGTTTCCGGTCCAGGGAAGGCATGGCTTGGCTTGGCAGTTCGGGCTGGACTGTTCCCATGAGGCACAGTGTCAGACTGATTTCCATATGGCCATGTCTGAACTGGGGTGGCAGAGTGAGCTAAAGAACGGTGATGGATCAAACCCAGATCTGTTGACTGGGTGTGAGTGTTTGATTGGTTCTGAAACTCCGTCCATCACCACCCCCTTTTGTACCACAAAAGAATAGAGGGGCAAACTGAAGGACCCTGAAGGCATTCCAAGCCGCACACAGCACACAACGGGCCAACCGAAACATAAGGCCCCAAAGAGAAAGGTGGGATAAATGCCTCCCATAAGACGCCGGAGGACCGACCAACCAAAGCTTATGGAGGGAGAGGGGGATGGAGCCCCGCAAAAGGTAAATCCACAAGACGCTACTGAACATTCTCTGGAAAGACACCATCCCATAACCAAGCATGGCGGCGGAGGGCCACAATACTCGCCATAGCACGGCCGAGGGAATCAGAGACGTCCAAGGCCGAACGGAGAATGAATGTAGTTAACTCCCAACTATCCCGCACATGGTGACGCAGATCAGCGCGGGCACCCTCTTGGGAGGCGCAAGACAGAAGGGTCTCTGCGGAATCCCACAGGTTGGAAGAAGCCCTGGCCAACACACAAAGTGTGTTGAGTGCGCGCAGAGCAGCGCTAGTGGAGGCGAAAATGTTACGCCCCCAGGAGTCCAGCCACCGGGCCTCCTGTGACGGTGGGAGCAGCACTGAAGGCAAGGAAGAAAAAGCAGCTGGCAGGACAGGGCGCTGGGCAGATAGGTGGGAAAAAAGGCAGACTGGATCATGCGGAGCAGGACGGTGGCGGTGAAGGAGCGGTGGAGGCACCGGATCCCCCGTGGCAGGGCGCCCCCAGAAGAGAGTTGTGGAGCGACGCTTCAAATGGGAGAAGCGGCTCCCCTCCACCAGAGCCCTGGTGGAGAACCTGCAATAAGTGGTCCGTAGGGAGTGGAGCACCCAGATTGCCCATCTGCAAAATGCCAGTGGCCTTGGAAATCGCCCGGACAAAGGCCACACTCTCCTCCGTAGGGCGTCGTGGGGGGGAAAGCAACTCTTCCGTGAGTGAAGTCTGCAAACTAAGATGCCCGTCCCTGTGCCCTGCTGGAGGGAGAAAAGACCAGCCCCTGTAGGATGGAAGACCCACGGACGAGTGGGGAATCTGAGGGGGCTCTGGAGAGGGTGGAGAAGCCTGCGGGGCAGACAACTGCAGGGAGCGGAAGAGCGGGTCTGGGGGCTGTGGACATGGAGATGGCGTAGAACCCGCCCTGGAATCTGCCGGAGAAAAGGCCATGATGCGGCGCTCAGTCTCCATTGAAGAGGAGACAAGGAGACAACAGCCCTCCGGAGAGGATTGGACATCCGGAGAAGAGTCGACGATCCGACGTCGGGACGGCGCCGGGGAGTCCACCACAGGCACCAGTGAGTCCTCAACTGGCACCGAAGTGTCCACCAGGGGCACCGGGTCGACCTCCCCCATCACGTGCCTCATCGGAGAGGGGGGGGCGGCATCGGAGCCGAAGTGGCCAATGAATGGTGCGGAAAAGGCACTGACTCGACCCCCAATGAGGCAGCTGCCTGCGCTGGGGACCGAGAGGGGCCCGGGGAAGCGCCCCGGGGCCCGGCTTCCACCTGCGGCGCCGCCAGCGCCAGGGAGGAAAGCCGTTGATGCCAGAGAGGCGTCGGCTCAGCCTCTGAGAAGACAGCCGCCTGCCCAGAGGACTGAGGGGGACTTGGGGATGAGCCGTGAGTCCCGGCGACCTCCTGCGACAACACAGGGAACCCCGCGGGGCTTTGCGGCGAGGCCGGGAAGCCATGGGCCGAAGAGGGCATACCCGAAGGGCCGCACCTCGACGGCACCACACCTCCAAAACCTGAAGCCGAGTCCGCAGAAGGCCCCGCGCATGGCGAGGGATCCACAGACGTCACAGGAAGAAGAGGAGAAGGAGGGCCCAAGGAAGCCTGCAGAGTCGTAGCGTAGGCTTTCATCTTGGCCTTTGTCGCTTCAACGCCGGGAAACGGCAGATAGGGTGGCGACGGGTGAGGACACACGTCCCGGGAGGAACCGGCACCCTCTGCCGAAGGAGTACAGGGCCTCGGTGGCAAGCTGCAAGACTTACCGGCGGGCGAACGACGCCCATGGGGCCTCGGCAAAGGAAGATGCTGCAGCCAGAAACGGCGCCCCCTGGACCCGTCCGAGGTAGGAGACGAACGCTGCGACGAGACCGATCTGTACAAGCGGGCCAACAGCAATTTCATCTGGCACTCCCGCCGGGACTTCGGCTTGAGATGCCGACAAGCCTCGCAGTCCGTTGAGTCATGGTGCTCGCCCAAGCACCACATACAAATAGTGAGAGGGTCTGTTGCCGACATCTGATGTGCACAAGAAGCACACGTCTTGAAGCCCGAAGGCATTGCACACTGTTCCCAACTCAAGGAGCTAAAGAGGCCTGAAAACAGGCCAAGGAGCACACTCCGGATCCGTGTTGCACGCGGAAAAGAAGGAAACTGATGTCAGCGCGCCAGGGTGGGACTTATGTGACCTAGCTGACATCACGTCCGTGGATGACGTCAGGGTGGGGTCACGTGGTACCACCCCCAGCGCGCGGAGATGCTGTGACAAATAGTTTCCGGATCCAGTCTCACGCCTGGGGATAATTCTACGTTAAGGAACCTGCGGCTAGTAGTGCCTATCAGATCCAAAGAATAATCAACAATATCCATAAAATGGCAATTATCCCCCCCACCCCCCACCCACCCTTACTACAAAGAAAGCACGGCGTATCCACAACAGATAGCAATACATGAAGTACCAATTGGCTTTACAGTGGAGTGAGCAAACCCTGGAACGGTACATCCGAGGAACCAGAAATGAACCAAAGGTGTACACCATGAGGGGTGGCAACACCACGCCAGTCGGCCAGCTTTTTAGAACATTTCAAAATGATGAGTAGCATTATCCCCATACAATCCTGCTATGATGGAGAAGAAACAACTCGGCAGAGTCAGCCAGTTCTGGCACCAGACAAGAGGTCTATGCTTGCATCGGAGCCACTATGGGGAGGGGAGGGCCTACCCCGTCAGCAGCCGCCTGATTGTTGTTTTGTCTATAAGTGTGGTAAAATTCCTGTACCTCAGTAGGATTCTCAAAGATACGAGCCTGGCCATTAACATCCACTCTCAATCTGGCAGGGTATAACATGATGTATTTCAAGCCTAAGTTCCTGAGGGTTTCCTTGACCCCATTGTATTTACGATGGCCTCCTGCACCATGATGGTAAAGTCCGGGTAGAAAGCAAGTTTTGCGCCCTGCCACGTGGTGTCCCTGCACTCTCTAGTGAGGCATAGCGCAGTGTTGCGATTCCGAAAGTTCATGATGCGTGCAATGATTGGTCGTGGAGGGCAGCCCGGGTTGAGCCACAGGCCTAAGGTATGGTGAGCGCGCTCCACTACGAATCCGGGGGTAAAGGACTCAAACATGTCGACCAGTAAAATCTCAACAAAGAGGTCAAGGCGGCCCATGGCGGTGGTCTCCGGCACTCCCAAGATGCGGATATTGTTGAACCTACTTCTCACTTTGAGGTCCTCATTCTTGATTGCAACCTCCTTGAGGATATGTTCCACCTGTTCTTGCCTTTTAAGGGATTGTGCGGTACCATCCTCAATGTCCGAGATACGTGCCTCCGCCACGTCTAGGCGTCTGTCATGAACTTGGATTTTGGACCCCTAGGCTTGCAAGATTCTTATCGAAAGTGTCAAATTGCCCATCCAATGCTCTGAAGCCCACTCTCATCTCCTGAAGCAGTGAGGTGGATGGGGTAGAGGAGTCGTCAACTCGGTCCGCACCCTCCCCACCCTCCGCCATGCTGTAGCTGTCCTCTGGAACCTTCTCCACAAGTTTTTCGAAAGGGAAGTTCTTCTGGTTGGGATCTTTGCAGCCCATGCCGCGACACAGCGGAGCAAGCGGGTCGGTGGTAGAGCGGTCCCTGTATTGGTTGCGGAAAGAGAAGGTAGAAGCCAGGGAGGGGGAGATCTGCACGTGGGGCCTCGGGCTGTGACGGAACAGACGTTATTTCCCCCTAGACAATTTGGGATGGGAAATTGCGGGTGCCCCAGGAGGCGGGCGCGCAGATCGAGACTTCCAATGTAGTACAGAGTCCAGGCCCAGGTCTTGGCGCTGAGGGATGATGGGACTCCACTGGAGTCATGCGGTGGACCGGCAGCAGTCAGCTCAAGGGGCGCAGACAATCTGTGCCATGAAACAAGCACGCAGGGGCGACTCACCCTGATGAGATATAACAGCGAGGTTCGAGTCGTGGTGCTTGGGGAGGCTGAGGCAGCCTATGGGGCTGTGCAGAGTGCCAGATACAGGTGATGCGAGGAGCACTGATGATGTAATGTAGGCCCCTACCCCAGTGTGGATGTTGGCCTTCACTTCGGAGCGCAATGGAGCGGCAGCAGCTGGTACAGGTCTCCTGCAGTATGTGGTGGCTAGGTGTTGGGCCCAACGGCCGCAGGGCACATTCTGAAAGGGCCGTGTGTAGGCAGAGACGCGCCGGGTGGCAACAGGGCGCAGGGAGCAACAGGCCGCCCCCAGATTCTCCCCCGTTCCTCTCCCCTCAGTGACCGGGTGGCCGCCTCCCAGACTCACCCGCGGGCCCTGTCCCCGTGGGGCCTCAGGGAATCGGCGGGAGTGTGCGATGTGGTCTGGGGCAGACCCGTGCCCAGTACACTCAGCACCGCAATGCGTCCCGGCACCAGTCAGGCCCCAGCCGCAGCTCGCCGTCACTCCTCTGTCGCATTGCGAGGTGAAGGATCGGGCCCCAGCCGTCACCTGCTCTGCCCCTCAGCTCTTCAAATGGCGGAACTCCGGTACGGAGGCACCACTCCGTCATCAGGTCGGATCTGCATGTTCAGCGTGCCTTCAGCGATGTAGCAGTGTCGAGATCGGGGTGACTACCAGCGGTAATGTGGGGGAAATGGCAGTATTGCTGGGACAGCTGGTGGAGCTTCAACGCCGCGTGGCCATCTTGGTTGGCGGCTTGGCCACGCCCCCCAGAAAAATGGAACTTCGCACATCCACACTACAAATTTTTAGGACTAATGTCATAGGTTTAAAGATAAAGAAATTCATTCTAAACCCACAACACTTTGGAAGATAGGCAATGAATAAGTGTTTGATTAAAAACAAAATGTATTTATTTATGTTCTTTTATAATCAATAGTTTAGTTTTGGTCTTTCCCAAATTATATAAAAAAAAATATAATATCTAAACAATAAAAATAAAAAAAGACATGTAAATAGCATTACTAGTAAGTATTAAGCCTATTCAGACAAGGGGAAAAAGCTAATCCCAGAAAATGCCTACAGATCACATAATATTAGAGGTTTTAGCATGCATCAAAAAGTTTTAAGCGTTCTGCACCTTCATATCTTTATCTATGTGGAAAATGTCCATAAATTCAATGTAAATCTTCACAATCATAAAGTTTTAGCAAGAAATGCAACAGACATTAAATGATGCTATAGGGGCAAAAATGGCAGTCTTCGTATTCATGGCACACAAAGATCGGTGCCTCTGGGTTCAAATGTGTTAGTTAACCTGGTTGTATAGAATCATCAAAAATGGTTTCTGATTTGAGGATTTTTAAATGATTGGCATATATATGCTGGCAAATGAGTTCGAAATGCGAACAGTGATATAGGGTGTGTGAATATTTGATGACAAACGCGGTCTGCTTCTTTAGCGAATTCATCAAGCCTTGCTGTAACTATGCTCCTCGTACATTTATAGAAGGTTGTAAACCCTCAGGGTTTATTAGACAGGCACTTCCCACAGAAGGACACATGTTTAGCACGGTTCAGATTATGCTGCCGAGTAAATTCCTCCAAACAAATCTGGGAAAGAATCATTTTTTGAGCATTCAGCCTAAAAAAAAAAATCGATCATTAAAATCGACTAAGACGATGATCGAATATCACACTCCCTGTGAGTCACCTCCATCAGATCTGTCTTGTGGAGTTGAAAATTGTTCTTAAACCGACTGCCTCTGTGCATCAACAACAGTATAAATTCTTTCCAACCAAGTTGCCTCACTTTTGGTTATTATGGGAAACAATTTAAACAGCAAATGCTTTCAATTGTAGTTTGTGTGGATAAGGCACATATCGAACCTTTTAATTTTTTAAGCGCAGCATAGAACAATACAAACCCGGATAGACATGTAACGCATTAAGGGCCACATGCATCAATGAGAAAACTGGTCGCAAACGGGCAGATTAGCAGATGATCCCAAATGCAAAATTTGCAATTTAAGGAATCTCTAAATAGCGATTCCTTAAATTGCGATTGCATTTAAGGAATCCCAAATTGAGATTCCTTAAATGCAATGCATTAAAGTTAAAGAATTAGCGATTTCGCTAATAGGGGGAGCAAATTACCATGAAGTTGAACTTCATGGTAATTTGCAAAAACTTTGAAAAATGCACTTTTGTGCATTTTTCAAAGTTTCATGTTGCGCACACACATGCCCTTAGAGCATGTGTGTGTGCAACATATGTGCACAGATCAATTTCAGGGGTGCAATAGGATGTCATTTTGACACCCTTGCACCCTTGAAATTGCATGAGCAATTTGCGAGTACCTACTGGTACTCGCAATTTGCTCATGCAATCTCCAATTCATTCCTATGGACCTGGAGGCCCATAGGAATGATTGGGACGGCATTCCTTAATTGCGACTCGCAATTTGCGAGTCGCAATTAAGGAATTTGTAGGAATCGCTATTTTTATAGCGATTCCTACATGCATAGGCTTTTCCAATTCCTTAATTGCGATTCCTTAAAAATCGCAATTTAGGAATCGCAAAAGTCTTTGTTGATGCATGTGCCAGTAAGTACAATAAGGGAGCGAAAAAGGAAATTGTAGGCACACATTATGTCCCTAATTCCCAAAGTGATGCTAAAATACCTAGCTAACATGGGGGCATATTCTCAAGGTCTGGCGTTAAAATTTTCGGCACAAAACTGCCGCTAAAGCGGCGATAATTGGCTTGATAATATGCCCTTGAGAATTCCAATAGAAACCCATGTTCACACCGGAACATGGGCTTCTGTGGGAATTCTCTACGGAATATTATCAAGCCCATTATCGCCGCTGTAGCGGCAGTTTTCTGCCGCTAAAGCGGCGATAATTTTAACGCCAGACCTTGATAATATGCCCCATGGTTTTCTCGGAAGACCAATATTTTGCCACCTATATCATTAAGGAAAACCCGCCTAGACTGCTTTCACCTGATTAATTTAGGAATCATTGGGAACTGTTAGTAGGCAGCCAGTGTGGCCCTTTGTTGTTCTTAACACATAACTGAGGGCAGACGAGAAGTTTTCATTTGCGCATCTCTACTGGTTGTGTAAACCCTGAAGAAAAAAAACCTAATGTCTACACTCAGGAAATAAAAAGCAAAATGTTGTGAGCAGCCTCTGGAAACTGAGGGGCTCATTTACACGGACTGTGCGCAGCCAGAACGTCACTTTTAGTGATGTTCCGGCAGCGTAAATGACTTAACCATATCTACAAGGCCACATAAAGCCACCCTGCGTGGCTTTTCATGGCCTTGAAGATATGGTGTGAGGCAACTCAGCGCAAGTCACGTAATCTACGCTCTGCTCATCTCCACTTACTGACTGTCCCCAGAGTCAAAACCAAGAAGTTCGGTGGCCGTTGTTTTGCTCTTCTGGCCCCATCCTTCTGGAATTCATTATCTCTCTCCACCAAGTCGAGTCCCTCCCTACTCAACTTTAGGAAACTGCTAAAGACTTCCCTTTTCCCTCCTTTTTGCTAGCCAGCTTACTGTTATTTTCCATTTGTTGCTGTTATCACTCTTCTGTTATTAAGCGCCAGGAAACCCTTTGTGTCAGTGCGCTATATAAACATCATTTAACATAACATAACATAACAAGTCGCTGCTTTGCCTCAGACACAATGGGAAGATGTGCTATGGGGGTTACGATGGGCGTTTCCACGTAACACCCATGGCATTTGACACATCTCCAGATTTACAACATGCCAGCCTCCAAACCTTCGACCATAATAATAAGGGGGCCTTTCCTACGCAATCCTCTAAAAAGACCTATGCCGGTTTCCATATGTATAATAAGACTTGAAGTAGCTTATATATATATTTTACCCAGTAGGTATAGTTAGGTCAGTAATTCCATAGGAGATGCCTTTTTTGTTTTATTAATAATGTGGTGCAGTTTGACGAATCTTCACAAAACTTTCACCAAAAAGGCTCGTTTTTGACCATTTTCTGCATGGGAAGTCCCCATCTATTTTTCATAGACCTTTTAAGGAAGCGCTACCGCTGCAAAACATATTAACATAATTACACAAAGTTTAGCAGGAAGATAGATCATGGTCCAGAAAGTCTGTTTTTTCTGATTTGGTGTAAAGCCATTGAATAGTTTTTGAGATGTTAGCGGTGAGAAATATATGTATATCTGGAAGGCAGGGTTTGAGTGAATCTTGTGCGAGTGCCACAAACCCAATTAAAGAAATAGAGACTTCTGATTGGCTGAGGGGGACTTTTTACCCTTCGGTCATCTTGCTCTCATGGAAGAAAGGCCTCTGGGGGAACAAGGCTCTGACTGGCTGCCTGGACCATGATGAAAAATGTTGCAGACAGCCATTACAGGACTCTGGGACTTAGACCTCAGTCCTGATGTTAGGTTAAAAAAATATATATAAGAGGGCAGGTTAGGGATACCCTGCTCCTCTAGGCCGTGTGCGGGGCAGGGCGGGTCTCAGAGGAATCCCTCCCAGGGCCAAAATACGATAAATACATAAATAAATAGTAAAATACATTTAACATTTTTTTAAAAAAAATTACAAGTTGTTCCTGCAGGAGTCCAGCAGGACTCGTGGGACTCCCACCGAATCGCAAATATTTAGCAAAATATATTAAATGCCAGTTGGCGTTTAATTATCTATATCATTAATGAGAGGGAGGCATTAGTCCCCCCTCCCCAAGCCACAGAGGGGCCCCAGGGACCTAATACTCCAGGCCCAAGTATATCAAAAAGGGGAGGGGGCCTGCACACCTTGAGCCTTAAGAGTCCTCAGGGACAAAATATAAGATAATATTGAAGGGCGGCGTGAAGCCCCTCTACCTGAGCCCAAATGTGACCTGGTGACCCCGTTCCCTGAGGCCAAAGATTAACTAGAAGTAAGGGGGCACACAGCCACCTCCACAAGTCTTAAGATGCCCTAGGGAACCCATCTCCTATGGCTGGCTCTTTAACTATGTCCTGGGGAGTCCACTCCAGGGAATCAGTACTTTTCCATGCCCGCAGGGAAGGAAGTGTGCCACCACACAGTGGGAACCTTTTGCAGACAACGAAACTGTGATTTCAGAAGCAGTAGGAGCCCATGGGGGAGCAAGCTGGGGCCGTGGGGGATCTCGGACTCCCCCCACATCCCCCAAAATTATGTTTGGCTCTGCAGGATGGAGCCCAAGGGCCCATTTGAGCTTGGGGAGGGGGGCACATGCCCCTCTCTTCTAATATTAATGTATTTGCCCCTGGGGATGAGGCCCCACAGGCCTCTCAAGGCTTGAGGAGGGGGACAATGCACCTCCTTCCCCTATAATTATATTATAGTCCAGAGGGTTGGAGATCTCAGGTCCATTTGGGCTCTGGGAGAGGGACCAACACCCCCTCCCCTAATAATATATTTTTGTCCTGAGTGATGGGATCTCAGGGGCCGATAGAGGCTTGAGGAGTTGGGGTGCGTGCCTCCTTCCCCTTTATTAAACAAGGAGGCCCTGGGGGTGGGGTTCCCGGGGCCACTAGAGGCTTATTGAGGGGGGCCTCCCACAAACACTCCTGCAGCGGAGGGTAGGCTCTGTAGCCAACTACAATTCTACAACATGCCAAAGGCTGTACACGGCAGGGGTTTGCTGCCCGTAGGGGGGTGGTTGCAGGGCCTGGTCGCAGGCCACTCTTTGCAGCCAATCCCTTGCTGTACAAGGCCAACCGTCATCTGTGGCAGAGGGTTGCTTGACTAAAAGGGGTTCGCCGAAGGGCCTAGCCACAGGCCAGGCTTTGCTGCTGACCCCACGCCATACACGGCCAAAAGCCATGCATAGTGGAGGTGGCTTCACTGTGAGGGCCTTTGATCATGCATGACATGTGGTTAGCGTTACGTATGGTAATAAAATATTGCTTTACATTAAAAAGCTATAGACAACCACTGAAAAAATCTAAGGTTAAAATGACGCTATAGTTCGGTGAAAAATTTAGTGGCAACATAATGTATTAAGTACTGAAATTCACAAGTTATATTTATCTAAGTATCTATAACTCATGCCCTCAGGTAACTGTAACATCCCACCCTCGCGATGCACTGCTAATTTTCTCACATATTGCATCTCTCATAAAATACCCTATGATATCCTTGCTAAAATAACTGCAACATTTGAATTAACATATGATAACAAGACTGTATATGGTGGGGGCAGGAGTTATAGTTACTTTAGAACACGAGTTATAGTTAATTGAGATATCTATAACTGGTGAATTTTTGTGGTTTTGTTAGTTTAAAACGGTAGATTTTAGGTGACATTTTCACCAAACTATAATGTCCTTTGACCTGTGTACATATATAGTTGCAAAGTGGTCTTTCAAATATAAGTGAGGTGCGCACTTGTAGCTGGTGCCGGCTGGGAAGGCTGACTGTGCCTTCCAATATAATGTCCACAAACAAAACAAAATCACCGTACACCAGGGATAGACACTGAAAACGTTTATCTTTGGAATCACAGCTCCACCAGTAGATATATATATATATATATATTTTTTTTTTCATGGTATAAACCACGGGCCGCCCAATGCGTTTCAGCAAACACCATGCTCCTGGGTGGGGAAACAATAACACAGCAAGTATTTAATGTAAAAAGGTGAACATAAATATAAAAAAAGGGCAAAATAATAATAGCCATATGAAAAAACTCATCATCTTGGAATGGCAATTACATCAAATTCTACAATAAATTAATATAGAGAACTAGTCCCAAATTAAACCAGAAATAAGTAAGTATGACAAAATTTAACAAGGCATTGACCAAATATACAATTTTTTAAATAATCAGCATAATATGATATAGAACATATTCACATTAAAGGTGTAAATTCATCAGTGCAAACCGAAATGCAATCACAGTGAAAGGTTGTATCAAGCCAAAACATAAAATATGTCAATAACGTAAATAAAACAATCAAATTTCAATAAAATAGAATAAGACATCAGTTCAAAATCCTGCCCAAGCAAAGCAATTCACATGTTTACACGTAGGACAGGAACATACCCACATAACCAAAGAAAAACAATAAAGAAAAGGAAAGAAAGGTATATAGCATGATGGGAGGCAACCAAAACCTTCAAAAATTCTAAAAGAGGAATACATTAAAGCTAGTTATCAATAATCCACAAAAGGAATGTATGAACAAAAGATGCGTTAACTATTGACATCTAAACCTGTATAACAAATTCCCATAACAAAACATAACAATATTATCCAATAAGTGAAGGGAAGATATTCAGACAGGAACTCAACAGGAACCTGTCTCAGTGAAGAAAAAAACAGTCACCAATCAGTAAAAAACCAAAGAGCTAAAAGCCTGAACTCCTTAAAACAGCAGCATCACTGCATATACAAATCATCTATGAAGAGGTACAGGCAACATTATCTTGAATCTCAAATCATCTCATAGCATACAAATGCATCAAATAAAGAAGATGATAGGCGTAAATTAATTACCCAAGTAAATATTCAGTTCCTCGTCTAGATTTAAGCCATGGGGTATCTTGGTTTCCAGTTTGATAATATATCTGAACTCCAAATGTTGAAGATTCAATACTCCATTGACACCTCTTAATCTAAATTTCACCCTTTTTATTACAAAGAGCTTACGTAGGTCAGGATTACTAATGATATGTTTGAAAATGTTGTGCCACTAGGTAGGTCTTTTTTTTTTAATGGCACACGTGTGTTCCAGCCTCCTTAATTTTTGCTGGGTGAATCATGCAGCCTACATATCTCAGAGGACAAGGGCAAGTGAGAACATATATGAAGATATATCAGAATTACAGGAACTTCATCTCTTGATTAATAGCAATGGGTTCCATTGAATGTAGTGACAAGTATTCTTTAACGTTGTAATAGAGGACTTTGATTAAATACACCAGAGAGTAAAATATATAAAATGCATGCATAATGTAGAACATGAAAGTGAGTCATATAAGCTGAAGATGTTTTGAAAAGCCAATACAATCTGGTTGAAACAAATATATATTCTTTAACATTATGACTATGTTTACAAGCTTTACACTTGGTACATGGTACAAGCCTGGGATGGTAGACAGATTTCTGTCTGCATCAATCTGTCCCTAGGGAAATGGTTCCTCCCATATGTAATATTGGGGTATCTTCCTACCATTTTACCACAGAGTATAGCGGAAAATAATTTTGCATACCTCAGTGGAGCTAGTGTTGAAAGTAGCAATCAGCCTAATTGTTACCATTCTCTCCCTTCCGAAAATTGGAACATTTGGAGTGAATGAGGTCTGTCCTATCCTTAGACATGACCTTCTGTTTAGCACATTTAAGTACATTTCTGAGGTAACCCCTATCTGTAAAGCATTAAAACATCTGTTTCTGTTCTGACATGATTGCATCATGTTCACTGCAATTTCTTTTAACCTGCAATAATTCTCCATAGTGGATTTGAGTTTTAGAGGGTTTCCTTATTCGCATGTAGCACATTGTTACCCTCAGTTTCCTTGTGGAAGATACATGTATGTTGCCCCAAATCATTTTTAACCCAATGTCTAAGTAATCATAGCATTCCTTGCTGAGTGCACTGTTAACATGTAAGTTGAAGGTGTTGCAATTGAGAATCTCTATGAACTCAATAGCAGTGGTGGGATCACCCTACAAGATGATAAACAAATCACAAATATATTTCCACCATGCCACAATATGATCATGAAAACTGGAGTGTTGGGCCCCCATTCCACCTGCTCCTCCCTCCAGCTCATCACCAAATTGGCATAACTCGGGGTGAAGCGTGTGGCCATCGTAGTAACTTGCATTTGTACATAGATCTTTGCATCAAACCAGAAAGAAAGTATGCTGTTAAGGCAAAACTCAGTCACACAGATTGACATCTCTGTATGATTATAAAAGGAAATAGGTTTAGCCCGTAAAAAATGTCTGCATGCATTAAGCTCCATTTTCTGACTAATGCTCATGTAAACATCTAATGTCATCAAGATGTAATTAGGGTTTCAGTTAACTTCGTCAACATGCGTAAGAAACTCTTAACTATCTTTAAAATAGACGGGTAAGGTCTCAAATAATAGACGTAGAAAAATACCTATGTATTTTGAAATATTGTGTAGAAAACTCCCCCTAGATGAAATGATGGGTCTTCCTGCAGGGGAGGAAGGCTTTTTGTTTTTTATCCTTTTGGACCTTGGGCAGTAGATACAGGATAGGTAGAGTAGGATAATCACATCTAAGGACATCAAATTCCTTTGGATCAATCAATCTGTCAGCATATTGGTGTATTTGATGTGTGCTTCATTATAGCTGGATTTAGCTGAGACCATATAACAATCAGCATAAGCAAGCTGTTAATAGGCCTCATCAAGGTAAATCTGATTGGACAATATGACCACTTCCCACCTTTATCAGTATGACACATCACAAAACATTGGTCACCCTCAAGAGACTGCAAGGCTTTCCATAGACATCAATTTACGTTATGTTTAGCAGGAGAATTTTTACATCTCAATTTTTAAGGTACCTAATGAACACTTCATGAAAGGTGTCAATGTGTTCATGTAGTAAAGTAGGTGTAAATCTAAGTTTAATATTGAATCCACTGGGACACCAATTGTTCAATCTCAGACTACGCAGATTCCATAACAAGGAGGAATTCTAGTAATATTGATCTCCTTGAAAAAGAACAGGAACACATGCTATCAAGATTTAGAGAAAGATGGTACCCAGAATGTGTTTAGAAAAAAGTCGTAACAAGGGTAAATGAAAAAAACAGGGGCTCTCTTTAATAACACGGACCCCTGCTATGCACTGTCTTGTCATCAATTATGTCATTTCAGATGTTGCAGTCATGTCATCAATTATGTCCTAGATCATGCCACAAGTGATTTAATTTGTGGGGTAATTAGCAGTGAATGGTGAGGACATGAGTTATAGTTATTTTAGGATATGAGTTATAGTTACTTGATACCTGGTGGAATTTCTGTGTTTCTTTTTAGTTTAAAACATTGCATTGTCACTGAATTCTTCACCCAACTATAATGTTACTTTAGCCTTTGTTTTTTTCAGGGAATTTGTACGTTTTTTTTATGGAAAGTAAGACATAACTGCAATTCCTAACTATACCGTCACTTTAACCTTTGCTGTTTTCAGTAAATTTCAAAATTTTCTAAATGTAAAGCAATATTTTATTCACATAAGTAAAGCCCACACCCCAACACGCAGAGCCTTTGACTCTGCATGGCATGGGTTTGGCTGCCGGGCCTGCACGGCAGCCAGGACCGTGTTCAACTCCTCTCAGGCAAGCAAAGCACAGCGTGGAGTTGGCTGAAGGGCCCACAGGCATTCAAACTTCCACTGCACAGATCTTTGGCCATGCGTTGCGTGGGGTTTGCCAGATCCTGCATCTAACCTCTCGTAGGCAATCACTCCCAAGCCGACTACAGCCTTCAGCCATGTGATGTTGGCCACAGTCCAACTCCTTGCAAACAGCAAACTTCACGCTATACATGGCCTTCAGGAATGCTCAGAGTATAGTTTGTCTTGTAGGTCCTGGCTGTACTCAGGCAGACTTAACAAACTCACACTTTCCCAACCAAATATTTAACAATAATGGGCCCTGACCCATCCTGTGGGTCACAATAATAATGAAAAAAGACAACACCTTGCCACCATTTCTTTTCCACCATCCCACTAGAGATGGTATCACCAGAGCAGATTTATAGGAAATGTGACCTAACAGTGGCTCGAGGAAGGTGGCTGCACATCCACTCTCCCATTTGTTTTTTAAATCTGCCCTGGAAAACGGGATCTCCGTAAACCAATAGTGGCTTGGGGAGGGGGAGTCACACGTCCCCTTTCGTGTATTTAGTGTTTGACCCTGAGGATGGAGTCACCAGGGCCCAAGAATGGCTCGGGTAAGGGGACCCCACTCAAGCCCTCCTCAAATATTTAACAACAAGGATCCCCAGGCCCTGGCCCACCCCGTGGGTCATAATTTAAAACAAAAATAAAGCCAGCAAGGCTTTTTTTCCCTCTGTCATCCAGTGGGAGTCCTGTAGGACTGTGACAAAATGTACATCTTTTAAAAATGTTGACCTCAGTGGACCCCTACCCCCACAAGGACTGGGGGGCAGGGTATCCCTATCCTACTGTCTTATATGTTTTTTGTTTAAAACAATCTCAGGACAAGGGACTAAGTACCCTAGACCATTAATGGCTGCTGCAACATTTTCTTTCATGTTATGTCTAGCCAATCAGAGTGCTTGCTTCCGCTGAAGCCTTACTACAATGGGAGCAAGGATGCCCTAATGGAAAAAAAAACTTTGGGCCAATCAGAATGCTTTATTTTTTTAAGTTGAGCCTACGTGACTCTCATGAGAGTCCCTTGAACAAACCATCCAGATATACAAATATTTGTAACCTTATTTTCTCTAAAACTACTGAACAGATTTACACCAAATCACCAAAACCGTGCCTTCTGGGCCAAGGTCTAGCTTCCTGCCAAATTTGGTGTCATTCCATTAATTAGTTTTGGCTGTAGCCCACTCAAAATAGTCTATGGAAAATACATGGGGATAGTGCGCATTTGAACTCCCTTTTTCTCAGTCCCCGCTAGATGTGATAGATTCCACAGAGGGAACAATGCCGAGTTCATATTTGATCAAAGTGACCAGAGAGATGAATTATCTAATAGTAAAGAAAGGACCTCACGTCCACTATAAAATCACAGTTTCACAGTTTGTTAAAAAAAGGTAGCACTACCTAACTTCGAAAAAGAGCAGAACACAATATCCTCAACATATTATTCCAGCAAAACTCTCCTCTGGTCTGCGATGGAATCATCAAAATGCATAGAAGAGACCCGAAAGACCCTTAAAGTTAAAATGCCATATTACTGATAGAATGGGTTATACAGCGGCCACTATCATACAAGTTAGTCAATTTGTTTTAGATGGACGCACCCCTCTCTAACTTAAGTATGCCTGCTCAAAATGTTCCTTTCCTAAAGTAATTAAATATAATAGTTTAGTCCAGGGCCGGCGTAAGGCATGGGCAGTGTAGGCAGCTGCCCAGGGCCCCGCGCTCAGTTCAAAAACTTAAGGCCCTGCCACCGAGTGAAAGGCCAAATTATCAGTCAGACAACTGCTCCTCCAATGCCCTCTCCCCAATCCAATCACATTACAAATTGATTTTTTAAGCAAGGTGTCTTGACCTTGCTGATCCAAGGGCTTGATGGCATTGCTGGGGTTTCATGGGTGGAGGAAGGAAACAGTGGCGGGGAAGTAGCCAGCAGCAAAGCCAACAATTGTCTTGGCCCACAAAGTAAGGGGCAGGGCAGCACCTCTCTTAAAAATGCACCCTGGAGTCTTGTCTGCCCTTTCTGTTTTGGGTTACCAGACATCAGGAGGCCCCTCTGTGCCAAGGACCAGATGGACACAATTAGGTGAGGAGAGGTGCTGGGGGCAAGGGAGTAGCCAGATCGGACTGGCGTGGCAGCAGGCTTTTGCAAAGCTCACTCTCCTGGGCCTTGAAGCCCTGTATCAGGCTACAAGGTCCCAGTATGGGGCACTCTTCCCTGTACCTTGCAGCCATTATCAAGTGCTGCGAGACTGAGGGCAGGGGCCCTATCTCCTCGGCCTTGCAGCGCTGCACTATGGTGGTGAATCCCAGGGTGGCAAACTCCATCCCCTGGGACTCGCAGAGCATGGAGTGGTTTAATGGAACTGAGGAACCAGGTACAAGTCCTGGCATCAGCTTTAAATAATATCCTATGATTCTGGGCAAATCACTTAAATCTCCCCATGCCTTAAAAAAAATAGGGCCTTTTATAATGTAATTGGTATTCTTTTAAAGTGCTCCAAAGCCCTTCGGCAGAGTTTGTGCTGTATACAACTGCAAACAAAGTAAACACAATGCCATGTCATAGTCACCTCATGTCCTGGTACTATGCATCATGCATAACTTCACATTTTACAGATGGCCTACATGCAGGGGTGTTGTGAACCCCCCAACCCCCACCAGCTTTAGCAGCTACAATATGGTAGAGTTCTTGATGGCCTCCTCTGTCTGCAACTCTGTATGGGTTTGTGGATGAGTGGATGGATAGGTGGGTGGGTGAATGGATAGATAGATGAATGGGTGAATGAATGGGTGAATGGCTGGGTGAAAGAGTGGATTACTGGATGACGATAAAAATAATGGATCAATGAGTGAGTTGAAGGATGGATGGATGCGTGAAAGGGTGATGAGTGGAAAAAAAAATGGATACATATATGAACGGATGGATGGAGTAAAAGGGTGGATGGATTGACGAAGTGAAAGAATGGATGGATGAGTGAAATGTTTCATGAGGGGATGGATCGATGAATGGATGAGTGAAAGGGTGAATGGATGGATGGCCGAGTGAAAGGGTGGATGTAAGGATGGATGGCCGAGTGAAAGAATGGCTAGATGAGTGAGATGGAGTGTGGATGGATAAAAGGATGGATGAGTGAAAGAGCGAATGGATGGATGGATGAGTGAAAAGGTGGATGAATGGATGGATGGATGATGAGAGAAAGGATGGATGGATGGATGAATGAAATGTCAATGGATGGATGAGTGGATGGATGGATGGGTGGAATGGTGGGTGGATTAGTGAAAGGGTGGATGGAAGAGTGAAAGGGAAGAGATGGATGGATTGATGGATGGATGAATAAGAGAAAGGATGGATGTATGGGTGGGTGACTGAAAGAATGGATAGATGAGTGAAAGGGAGGGTGGAAAGATTGAAGAAAGTATGGATGGATGAATTAATTAATGAATGGGCAGATAAGTGAATGGCTGGGTGGGTGGATGAGTGAGGCTCAACCCAGATTCCAGGCTTCCCGCCCTCCAGCCAAGACAGCAGCCACGGTGAAACTCCGACTCCGGCAAAATCAGACCCCCGACCGTGACCACGCCAGCACCAGTACCCCTTTAACTCCCGCGGCTGCTCTACACGCTAAGGCCGGCGGTAAATTACAGCTACGGCGGCGGCGGCGAAAAATTAGACAGCTGGTACCGGTACTCCGCGGCCGCCCTCCAGGCCCAGACAACGGCTGCGGCCGCAGGCGAACTCCGGCGGCGCAATCAGACTGTTTCCGAGGCTCCTGGTGGAAGCGGTTGCGGCGTCCACCTCTCGGTACCCCGGTATTGAATCAGAGGAGGTGGGGGTGGCACTGAGCCGAGCAGCGGATTCGAGCAAAAGTCAGCACCTGACACCCAGCACCTGGAGCTAGGACACATGGACCGCGAGCTCGGTGTACCGGCTGTGCGTGTGTGTCTCCTATCACCTACCCGCACGCCAGGCATCCCAGGCATCTCAAGCTCGGCAAGCTCGGCAGCTGTAGCGGTAGTGGGCCAGCGTGTCCACGGAGGCACGGCCAGACCTAGTGAGTTTCCTGGTCTTCTCAGGTGCCTCCATTTGCCTGCTGGCCACATTGGCCCCCCCAGCTTCTGCCTCACACTTGCATTCCTGCATTTCAGCAACCCGGTGGTTACATTAGTGGTTGCATTGAAGATGGGCCCCAACCAGCCCCAACCAGCTCAGAGATTTCCCACCGATTTCACCATTGTCAGCACCTGTCAGCAACGCAAGCAGATTATGGCTTCAAGTTTGCGGTGAGTGCGTATGTGTGCCTAAACTTCATAGCCTGCCCCAGTTGCTCCGGTTTCCCAAGGGAGGGGAGGTACCTAACCAGTGTGTGCTCCTGAGGCACTACAGAGGCATCACCGAGGTACTGAGATCTGGGGTACTGAGAAACAGAGGCACCGCAGAGGCATCGCTGCATACTGCCTCGCTATAACCCTGCAATAAGGTCGGAGAAAACCAGGAAATTGCAACCCAAACTTCTACCCAAAGTTACAAGGCAAGAGTCCCTGAGTGAGAATTTAGACATGGCGGAAGCTCCACCTTTGGACATACCTCAGACCAACGTGACACATGGACATGTTCAGTCACTATTAATTCATCTTCTGACCCCCCCCCGGCATTTCTTCTCCATCCACACTGTCGGGCCATTATCCCTTGTTAGCCCCAAATCTCCAGATACAAAACTTGGTATGACAGTCCGTGTGGCCATTTCCCCCAAACTGGCGTCATTGAGGGATTTCTTCAAAAATGCTGCAGCAACAAAAAAGTCAAGCCTAACCCCAAACACTTCGTACAGCACTGCACTGGAATCTACCCCCGCCCCCCAGCCCTCAGACCAGAACCTAAAATGAGTAGTGGCCACGATTCACGATGGCCCCCACAGGTCGGGCCTCAGTTCGCCTCAATTCACATCCTTATTAAAAATTCCAACGAAGGATGAATACCCTGCTCTAAACGCTATTGAGCGCTGCTCACCACTACCTCCACAGGGATCAGACGTGCTCCAACATGATCAGCCATCAGCTAATGTAGCGTCGACTTTAGCTTTGCTTCAAAATACCTTTTCAATTGAGAATGACCAGGCCTTAATTAATACAAGCTCGCCACCACTGTCAACATCAAATGTACAGTCCACGATTACGGCTATGGACGAGCAGGCTGGGAGTAAACTAGCATTAATCACCCAAAGGAAACTACAAACAGGGTCTACTCTATGCAAGGACCTACTATCTCCCACAAAAAACATACCAGAGACATTGGACCAGTGCAACCTTATGGGCCCGTCAACAGGTAGCCCGATCATAAAAAACTCACTTGACTTGTCTTTTTTCAATGACGATCACAAGAAGCCTCCTGCCTCTGAGAGCTGCTGCTCGAACAACGAGAACATACTTTGGTCTCAACTATTACAAACACTCCAATCAACAGTTTCAGCTTTAAACAATCACTCTGATGAATTGGATTTACAGGTGGACCTCTTAAACACACTTGCAGTGTTCACAGATGGGATTAACCAAAAGTTAGAGGGTCTTAACACTCTGATCACAAAAGCTCAATCTGAAGTTCACTTGGTGCAGGCGGTATGTTGTTGTTCACCAATAATCGACAGTCTCTCCTCGTTACCGGAGTTCCTTGCGTCAGTTTTAACCGAAGTCAAGAAACTTCTGTTATCAGGGCAGACCCGTATTCCATGTCAGGATTATCGCTCTCCTGTGGTCTCCGACCCAGTTGTTCAGAACTCAAACAACAGGAATCAAGGCCTTGATAACAATAAAATCCCATTAGAAAGTTTGAGAACTGTCAAATTAACAACTTCAGGCATTATCAATCCCACTTCTGAATCTCAAATCGTGGACATAACAAACCGCTTAATTAGCCAATCCCCAACAGCTAATGCGAATTCGACCTCCTTAAAATTAAACCAAGCGACCCCTCTAAAGAGTACATGCTTAATCGGCAACAAGGCTGCCGAGTGTTCTGGCACGGCTGCCGGCAAACTAGTGAATGTGGTACAGACCCACAAGATGAGCAAGAGAGAAAAAAAGACTTTGGAAAAACCGCAGCAGATGAGTAGCTGAAAGTCAAAAAACAATAAACCATTACTTTAAAAAAAAAAAAACCTCTACCTTATCACTGAACCCACCCAGCAAAACTAGCACTATTAACAGCCAGTCTTTGGCTCTACAATCAACTCTGTATAAAAAAACGACATCAATAAACAACTGACAACCTGCATCAAACACTTGGTCTGAGCAAATTGAAGTTCCTAACCCTACTCCCCAAACAACGCCAAAAAGAGGCCTTCCTCTATCCAATGTGGAGCATGAAGTAGATCAGGCACGCCTATCACCCACAAATCACAACTTAACGGCTACCCGCAGTGTTAGTACATCTACCCTGCCAATAGCAGGGAAGACGAGACCAGGAAAGAACTTGGAGGATTTAGTACACGCCGCAGGAAACCCCAGCCACGACGTAGAGGAAAGGCGTCGATTAATGCCAACCATGATACAGGGTCCTGCCACCAAGTGTAAAATCACTCTTAACAAAGCAAATCCAAACTCCCTCAGAATCAAAACTATCCTCAATAAAGTGTCTCTTAATTTTTCCAGCAATAAGACAGGCCCTTTGCAAAGATCCTTTGGAAATCCATGGAGACCAGATAACACCACAAAGTCACCAGTTTTCACCATCGCTCCCACAGAGAGCCACCTGCCCAAGGACGGGACCCAGACCAAACTGTTGTTAGTTCCGGAGTATATCTCCCAAGGCCCTCATGATATTTTAAATCGAGGGAACATCCTCAGACTTTTTAAATCAATTCCAGAACTAAGCAAATTGGAATCTAGCGACATAATATCCATCGGATTCAGACCCAGCAACAGTAACTGATCAATTGAAACAACTTTGATAACCTTGGCAACAGAAGCAATAAAGGAATTGGTACAATCACAGACAGAGCAATTTAACAATTGGGGTATAAACCTAGGAACACCTACTGACCTCCGGTACCCCTCAATCCTAGCTAGTGCTTCGGTTCCTGCTATCCAATCAGCAAAGCAGGGGGTCTTACACTTAGCATTTATGGACCTATCTACTGCTTTTGATTTGGTAAATCGTCAAAAATTATGGGCATCCCTGGCAGCTATGGGTCTTGACCCTGTGCTGATTTCCTTTTTAGCACTCATACATGAAGACACTACTGCGGCGGTCCGTTATAATAAGGACGGGAATCTATCTGATGCCTGGCAGGTGAAGCGTGGGGTAAGACAGGGGTGCATTCTTGCGCCCCTGCTTTTCTCACTTTATATTAATAACCTGGGGGAAGTTTTGTCCTTATCTTGTAAAGACATACCAAGAGCAGGTACTAAGTTGATTCCCGCTTTGTTGTATGTGGATGACACGGTCTTACTGGCAAGAACTGCGAGAGGCCTTCAAGCCCTTTTAAATGGTTTTAACGATTTTATGGTCTCCTTGGACTTAGTAATAAATTTTAAAAAATCACATTCAATGACAATAGGAGATGGAGCTGCAAAAAAGGTTAAATTCTTCTGCAATGAGCAGGAGCTTACCAAAGTCCAGACCTTTCCATATTTGGGGGTCACCTTTGATGACAGAGGATCATGGGTCGCGCAACGCGCACAGAAACAGAACATTCTCGCTAGGGCAACAGGAGCATTGTTGGGTTTTGCAAAACGGCTGGGCTGCAAGCCCTTGCCCGCGATTTTGAAGATATATAATGCTAAGTGCGTGCCTATGGCCCTGTATGGCAGTGAGGTCTGGGGCTATACGTCGTCAGTGGAGATTCAATTAATTGAGAATGCCTTTTTTCGGAAACTTTTGTCATTGCCTGTTTCTACTTCAATTTTTAATATCCATGAAGATTTGGGGGCTGAGTACCTAGTGGATCAGATTTCCGTTGCACCATTAATGGGTTGGTTAAGGGTTTAGGTGCAGCACCCACCAAGCCTAAACCAGCTCATTATACAAGATTGTCTGGCCCTTGACAAAGCCATGTGTATTCCTTGGCTACGATATATTAAATCTAAGATGGAGATTCTTGGCTGCTTAGAATTATTTGAGAGACCATGTGAGCTGTCTAAATTAGAAATAAAAGACTTAAAGTCTCAGTTCATGTGCAGGGCAAAGTTGTTGAGAGAAGGCGAGGAAGTGTGTAAACCGTCCGTTAGGAGATTTGTCATGTTAAGTATGGGCAATGAGATTCAGCCATACTTGACCTATATAAATAATCCTTTTCACTTGTTCTTATTGATTAGGTTTAAACATGGCATGTTACCTTGGCTCCTAGCACACCCGAAGGGCTTTATTAAAGAGGGCACTTTGGGCCCCTGTCCCTGTGATAACGCCTCCGAACAAAATACGCTGCATATGATTTTTTTCTGTAACTTTTACACCCTGTTACGTAAGAAATTCATTTGCCCCATTTTTAAGAACTGTCACTTTGAGCAAGTAAGGCCCGCGTTGGTATTCCTGCAAATGCTGGGTTCTCCTTTTGTCTGTTTCGGAGTTGCCAGCTATCTTTCGGGGGCTATTAGAAGTAGAAATCGAATGTAGTTTAATACATCCTAGCCCTATTTTTCAGTATGTTTGACAGTCTGAGACCGGGCCTTTTTACCTTTTTCTCTTGAAACCATGAAATAGTTTTATAAATTTTGGCCTGCCTTACTTTTTAATGTCAATATTCGCCAATTATTTGTTCAAACATGTTTTTATGTATAATTGTGAACTGCGTATTGTTTGAAACTCCTTTGTTAATTATTTTCAAATGTAACTATTTGCAAATGAAATTTTGTGTATGCTTTAATGGTTTTAATTATTAACCGAATAAAGCTATTGTTGACTGACAATCAGCAAATCCACCATTTTCGATTTTAAGATCAGCTCGAAGTAGCTCTCCAATAGAGTGTGGCGAGCCAGCCACAGAGAGCAAATCAATTGTAAAGTCTGATTGGGCGTGCTGCCAGTGGCCTTGTTCTGAGGCCATAAAGATTGAAGCAGTATTCGCTCTAGTTTGTCAATATGCTCCTGGAATATTAATGGCCTTGATATGAAACTTCAATCCCTCGACATTCTGGAATTCCTGAAAAAAAATAACATCATATTTCTCCAGGAAACCTGGTCTGTAACAAGTTCCCCTATTGAAGGCTTTCTTGAATTTAGGCTACCAGCAATAAGAGTGCACAAGCACGGCCGGCCACGAGGCGGTCTTTTGGTCTAAGTCGCCTGTAAATTATCCCTGAATACCAATGTGTTGGAATTTAATGAAGATTGGATAATTGGTATCAGAATCGGCAGTTCAAACCCGGCCAGACAACTATTTTTGCTTAACATTTATGTTGCGCCCCACTCCAGCGAGAAAAAGGCCAAATTGAACCGACTGATTGAAATTACTTCCAACCTGATAAGAGACCATGGTGCAGCCCCATGCTTAATTTCTGGAGACTTTAACACCAATCTATACTCAAGCACCCCAGAGAACTATAACGAAATACTCCCTGTCGCACCGTCATACCTAGTGCCCCCTCTCAAACCATCAGGCATGAGGCCGAGCAAATTGGGTGAATATGCCATTTTACAACTCAATAGTCTGGGTTTCACTGTATTGAATGGGAGATTTTCTATGGATTCTCCACCGGCCTGGACTCGAACTAACAGTCTTTCCTACTCATTTCTTGATTGCATGCTTGGAAACTTTGAAATGCTCTCTTTAATTGAGAACTTTTATATTGCATCACCGGCCCTCAAATAATAGGATTATCCCTCAATGTTGTTCAGCACTCGGCAATAGCCCACACTACAACTGACATATATACAGAGAACCTTAAAAGATTGAAATGGACTGATCATCTAATCCCAGCAATAATGGACAAATGCAGATCTCTCCTAGGAGAATGGAGCACAGCAGAAATTGTCCCAATTAAAATATGGGAGCTCCTTGTTCAACAATTACTGAAACAATTTCCGTCTTCAGTACATAAATCTTCAAACTCTGAACAAACACCTATTACAGCTGAGACAAAAAATTAAAGACCAAACGCTATTCTGCACTACGTCTCGCAAGGAAACGTCAGGGAGATGTTCATGCGTTCTCCATCTATAAACAAGCCCAGAAAGCATTTAGTATATCCTTTAACAGGGATAAAAAGCAGCCGGCCAGTTCTGGTTAAAATTAGTCCACGCCAGTAAAAACTCCAACCCTAAACCCTCCTGGTCATTGTTGAACAGGAGGACATAGGGCGTAACTGGCCAATGCAGTGCAAACTTAAGTGAAGCCGAATGGGTCCTTTTCCTAACAGAGCACTTACAAGATCACACCAAAGGAAGGGATCGATGGAACATCATTTTACCATGGGAAACACTGATAAATGGCACATTAACCACACTTGATCAATTAAATGCTTCTGCTTTACTTATCAATACCGTGGAAACCAAGTTTCAGCAAGACTCTTTATTTTTCCGGCTCTCTTATGAAGGCATGAGACAAAATATTACTCGCTGTATCAGCAACGCACGGACGGACGGGGCCCCAGGCCCTAATGGGCTCCCTCAGGGGCTGTTTAAAGCCGACCCCATGCTTTGGTCCGAACATCTGGCCCCACTATTTTTGCACTGCCGACACACTCATGACATACCAGAATCGTGGAAAGGAGCAATAATTCACCCGATTTTTAAAGGAGGCAGAAGAGCCGATACTAAAAACTACAGGATGATAGCCCTCCTAGATGTAGACTCCAAATACTACGCAAGCCTCCTGTTGGAAGACCTGTCGTCCTGGGCGTTAAAAACTCAGCGGCTGCCATTTAATCAGACTGGCTTTGTCGCCAAATAAGACACCACTAGCAACATATTGGCCCTATCCGTACTTACAGAGAAAGCAGCATTCTCAAAAATGCTATTACGCTGCTGCTTCATTGACTTTAAAGCGGCCTTCGGCCGGGTGCCTAGGGACCTGCTATGGCACAAATTACAAAAATGGGGAATCCCGAGTGCCTGTTAAAATCAATAATCCAACTTCATTCAAACACCTGGATTCGTATCAAGCTGGGTGACGGGTCACACGTTTCAAGAAAAATACCGACCTTCTGTGGCGTCAAACAAGGGTGTGTGTTGGTCCCCTTATTATTCAACCTTTTCATTTCTGATTTATCCCATCTATTGGACAAGGTCAACTCTCATCCCCCCCTACTTGGTGGATCCCGAATTAGTAATTTGCTCTATGCCGACCATCTTGTTTTATTCAGCCATACGAGGGTCGGTGTACAGAGACTTCTTGACCAGCTGCTTTCTTTTACATTAAGTAATGCTCTGGAACTAAATCTTTCAAAAACGAAAGCCATCACCTTTGGGAACCGGAAGCAGCAAACTGGTGGGTGGTTCTTTGACGGCAAAACAATTGAAACTGTGACATCGTACAAATATCTGGGCATTTACATGGATTCCAAGGGCTCTTTTGTAAAACAGAAAGAAGCGGTCAAAGCAAAAGCATTGTCCCGTGAAGCAGCATCAATGAAACTTTCGACACAGCTACTTGGATCTAGCTGATCCCCCCTCCTGACAGTCCTGAAGGCAAAGGTTACAAACTGTCTAACATACGGCCAAGAAATAATGTTGAGGAGCAATTCATTAATGCTGAATAAAACAATAACTAGAATCTTCAAACGAGCCAGTCACCTTCCGAAATCAGTATCTCCAGCCCAGATCAGGCTCGAGTTTGGCCTTCAGAACCATGAGGGTGTCGGAGCATGTGCATTCATCAAGTTGTGCCATAGGCTGCGTAACTCAAGGGAAGGAAACCTGGAGGCCAAGTTGTGGCAAGAAATATCAGCAGGGCAATCTAGTCAAAAACACCGACGTTACCTTGAACACTCCTTGAAATTGCTTGATGTTGTGGATTACTGGGGTACTAATCCGCCCCAGCAGGCACTAAAACTGTCCATTAAAAGAAGTGTTCAACTCTGGTCTTTCCATCGGGACAGGGCACAATTGTCTAAAATAAAACACGCCTGGTCTATAATTGCAGAGCTCAACTTTTGAGCACTTATGCAGCCATCTGGAAGAAAAGATTCATGGCTCTGAGGATGGGCGAACGGCCCTTTTTAAAACATTTGCCAGCATGGCGTCGCTCAAACGAGGACATCAACTGTAGGGGTTGTGGTCATCACCCAGAAACAATCGAGCACGTGGTGTGTGTTTGCCCCGCATTTCTCAACGACAGAAAGCGGTTGCTGCGGGCGAATGGATCAAATACGGCGTTCGATCGTGCCGGCAAGCCATTATATCAGCAATGAATCCCAACAACACGATGCTTAATGTTAGGTATACGAAATGTGTCTTCAAAACTGTAAAAAAACTTAACTTTGTAGGTTTACATGAACCATCGTCATAATCTGTGAATATATGACCAAACTGGGACCCCCGTGTTCTCTACCAAACCTCGAGACTTTTGTTGGTGGTGCCTTTGCTTTTTTTACTGAAAGCCAGGGGCGGGTTTCACACCCATTAACAAGGTCTCTATGTTTTTAAACTCATTTTAGCTGTTACTTGCTCACTTTGAAAAAAGAAAGAAAAAATATATACATATACACATATACATATATATATATATTTGGCACCACTGTAATTTTAAGAAAAACACACATTCACTGGATGATGTCATCAGTGATGTCATCAGTGATGTCACTGACCATGTCATCATTTCATTTATTCATCCCTCCTTCTACCCGTTCACTCATCCATCCAATGTTTGACTCATCCATTTGTCCTTTCACTCACCCATTCATCCATCCATCCACCCATCTATCCACTCATTCATTTACCCTTTTGACCATTTCATCTTAAGTGCAACAGGAAGAAGTTAAAAAGAATACAAAATATATTTAAAGGTATCGCTTCTTTATAATCTCTCTTTTAAAGTTGCACTTCTTCTGAATGCTATGTCAGCTTCATAGGTGATATAATATCTCATTGAACTGGACAGCATTGAAAATGCCAGTGATTACCAAGCAAATTGTAGTTTTTAGGACTCTCCAAACTTTCTGGTTTGTAATTAATTTCACCTTATTGGGTACTTCTTTGTGTGTTTTCAACATTTTGAGCAAACGATCTTGTTTCACAACACTTGCTCATTCAGTTGCCAAATCTGTACCACAGGGTTAGGACATAGTTTTTGGGCTCTGAGAAACGTTAGGGCCAGGCAATATTAGTGTCAGGTATATGAAGGTCAGGCATTTTGTATCAGAGGTTTGGCACTGCTGTCACTTGGAATGGTCTGCTATACCCAATACATTAGGTGAGGTTAGAGCCGAGGGTGAGGGACTTTAACAAGGGAGCGGGACTTTAATAGCCAGTATAGCCCAGCTACAAAGGGCTATAAGGCTATTAGAACATTCTGCCACTAGAGGACAGAATGTTACAACAAATAAAACAAAGGCCTCTCGGAGTTGGAGGGGTTTAAATTCCCTCGGGCTCAAAGAGGTCTTTGAAAAAAACATTGGAATGTTGCTTTGCGGGGCTTTACCGGCCTGTAAAAGTCTAAAATGGAGCTCTCAACATTCCAATGTTCTAACTAATCCTCATGTCACACTGCATATAGCCCTGAGTGAGCATTTGTTTTGGTGGCATTTGTAATACATATTCCTATCTAGCTTTTCTTGTACTTAGTATTTTCTTGTCCTTAATATTAACATATTTTATACTAGTCTGTATGTTAGCCTGTTGATGACATTTTATGCACTGAGGATGTGACATATCACATCTTGTATTCCACAAAACGTGTGGGTAAAAATGTAGATTATTTTGGCAGGTGTTAAGTTATAAGAAATAACTCTTATCTAAATTCAGTCAAATACATTTACCATATAATATTGGAAACTCTAGTGTCCCTCCATCTGTCTTTTATTATTTCTAAAATATGTAGATGGCAGCTTGGAAACCAATGGCTTGGACTTTAGAGCCCGGATCCCCCAGGTTGCTCGCTACCCCGCTTCCACGGAACCCACACATCAATACCTGAATCAGAGCTGAGGGTAAAACGGACATGTTTATTTCACACCATCACACACACACATGACAAATTAAAATTACTTATTTACATTCCTGAAGCTGACCTCATGAATTGATCACTAATCAATATTTAAACTTTAACTTAGCAGAGCGAACAATCAGCCTAACTGATTGACTTAATTATCTACACACATTTTATTGCTCCAGCACCAAGTGGCCCTCCGGCATGCGTCCCCCAACTGAGAACCATGCAAGGCGCAACCCATCTGCGTCCTTGAGAGGTGAGCCTCAGCCCTCTGGTCCTTGTCTTCAACTTCAGAGCTCACCCCTCTATATCCAGGCTGACCAAGGGGGCTCTTAGGGTATAACCAGGGGCCGCTGCCCCATGCCCTAACTTGTAACCTGGGGCCCTTGCCCCCCAGCCGGTGACCCCATTCTCTCTGCGGAGAGCTTACTGTCCCTCCCTCTCAGTGCTGGCCTAGGGAGTCTGCAAGAGGACTCCCGTTAACAATGTGAGTCAATTTTCTGTGGCCTCCTTACCGCAACACCTTCCCAAACGCTACACCTAAGGGACGGGTGCATGGGATATTCGGTGGGGTTGCGATGCGACTCGGGCCAGCGCTGTAGGAAGAGAGGATGAGGGCCCAGGCGCCATGCCCTAAATAGGCCGCCGCTCCTCCCCCCCTCCACCGCCGGTCCCTACCGGATGCACGTCACTGTCTGCCCCGGAAGTACTTGCCTTGCCCGGTCGCCAATCGGGCTACCCCGGTGCAAGAGATGGGCAGGACCTGGTTTTCAGGGGGCCGGGCTCTAATGTCACACTTCACTAATTTCGCGCTTTCCATAGAGCCCAGACCCCCCAGGTTGCTCCCCGCCCCGCTCCCACGGAACCCACACATCAATACCTGAATCAGAGCTGTGGGTAAAATGGCATGTTTAATTCACACCATCACACATAAACATGACAAACTAAAATTACTTCCTGAAGCTGACCTAATGAATTGATCACTAATCAATATTTACACTTTAACTTAGCATAGCGAACAATCAGCCTAACTGATGGACTTAATTTTCTACACCCATTCTATTGCTGCAGCACCACGGGGCACTCCGGCTCGCGTCCCCCAAATGAGAACCCTGCAAGGCAGAACCCACCTGCATCCTTGAGAGGTGAGCCCCAGCCTTCTGGTCCTTGTCCGCCACTTCAGGGCCAACCCCTCTATCACCAGGCTGACCAAGGGGGCTCATAGGGTATTACCAGGGGCCGCTGCCCAAAGCTGACTCAATGTCTGTCTTTTCCAGGAAGGCGTTGGGGCCCAGGTCACGCATCTTCTGCAGTGCCGTGTCAAAGGAAGATTATGTCACCGAGCATAATGCTGGGTCTATTGCATCATTCACTGACGCCCCCTTAAGTGCGGATAAGTTATGTATCATCCTGAACTGCCTGGGTCCTTCTTAGGTACTACCCCTAATGGTGAACAAATGTAATTAGGACATGGGGGGGTGGCGAAAGGCCCCGCTATCTGCCCCAATGCGTGTTCCTTACAAACCTTTTGAGAAACCACAGTGGATTGTGTGTGCGCCGAAAGTAGGTTATTGCAATGACTGACAGGTGGTACCCCTTGAGCAGGAATGCGAAAACCTGTAGAAACCCCTGGTACAATATCTTGGCTGCATTCCTATTGGGATACTGATTCAGACATAAAATCAGTTTCTCAATCTCAACTGGCGTGGGCAACAACCTATTGTGAGGATTCCTTGGGATCCCTACCTCTGTTTTTTGATCTCTTGATGCATTTGAATTCAGGGTGGGATGTGTGACCACAAAAGGCACAGGCATGCTTAAACTTACATGATCCAGCCGGCCGTGTACATATTTTCCAGGGGGTGACCACAAAAGGCACAGGCATGCTTAAACTTACATGATCCAGCCGGCCGTGTACATATTTTCCGGTTAAATGCCCAGCAAGTCCCTTTCTTCTCACCTGACCCCCCCTTGTGAAGCCCGAAAGGGCTGCTTCATTGGTGTTTTGTTGTTAACACTCTCTAACCAGACATTCACTTCTGTCTGATCCCAACCCATGTCTGGGTCCTACACCTTAGCCCATCTGAAACCCCAGTCATAATCCAGCCATGCCACCCCGCCACACATTGTGTGAGCCTTCAGGATTTTATTGGCATAAAATACCAATGGTACCGCCAACTCAGGTCTTTTTTCCAGCATTACTGTTGTAAATACATTAAAACCAAACAGCTAATTCGTAATTGACTCCTCGACCCTTGGTTTCCTGTCTTTGAAAGAGCCCTCTTTCCCATCACTTTCCTTAGCCTCCACTTCCCTCCTTTTGAGCCTGATTAATGAGAATATATCCATGAATTTGCCCTTCCAAATCTTTTCCCTAACGTCCAAAGGAACATGCGTAGCCAATTTCCCTGGATTGGACAGTAGTGTAGCTTGCCCTCCAATGGCTTCCCCCCGCTGTTGACACCTTTGCCTGCATTCTCTGCCCCATTACCTGTTGGGGCCACTGTTGCTGCAATGGGTTGTGCGGGGGCCGCTTGACCCACCGCTGAAGGAGTTGTGCTTGCATCCTTTTCCTGCACCTTTGCCATGAGACTCACTTGTCTACTAATTTCACTGACCATGCTCCCAAAGGATGGTGGCAATGCCCATGGAGCCACTGGTATGCTGTTGCCCTGACTCCCCGACGCAGGCGCTGACAGCTTTGCTAATAATATCACCACAGAGGCTAATATGCTTGCTGTGGACCCTTGTGTTAGCCCTGCTGACCCCTCAGAATTCCCTGACTCTGGGGCAGGCATCCCCCCTGATGCATTGACCTGGGCTGGCACTTACCCCCCCAACAAACCCTGTGTTGCTGGAGCCAGCACTACCGCAGGAGCTGCGTCTTTCTGGGTGCCCTGCCCTGTTCCCTCGGTTCGAGGCCCAACATTTGCCACGGTGCTTGGGGGTTGAGGGGCGGGTGTTAATGCCCTCAACTTACCCCTAATCTCTGACAACACAGCCCCCACCTCACCTTGCTCTGCTGCATTGGATACTACTTGCGCTGGTGCGGGAATGAGAGGTACACTAGATGCTCCATGGGGTGCCTCATTGGATGGGAGCTGGTCCCCCATTCTCCCTCTCTGTCTTTATCATTATTCTTCCTGCCACCTCTCCCGCTCTTACTCTTTTCTTTACTGGGGCTAGATCTGGGCCTTTTTTCTAAAGGTGGGACCGCTGCCTTGGGATGGACATTAGTTCTACGGGGGCGATCCTCCCCCTCAGTACCCTGTTCCTGCTCTGGGGCCTGCCCCACTCCCTCATCCTCACTTCCTTCATTCTGGCT
Organism: Triturus cristatus; assembly: GCF_964204655.1. Classification (NCBI taxonomy): domain Eukaryota; kingdom Metazoa; phylum Chordata; class Amphibia; order Caudata; family Salamandridae; genus Triturus; species Triturus cristatus. The sequence continues at coordinate 721,857,681 of NC_140594.1, read as the reverse complement.
TAATTTAGCCAAGACAAGTTTCAACAGCTGGGACAGGTCGGGATCGCTGTCCTCCCTCTTCGGATTACTCCCTGTGGCAGACATTATCTAGCTTCTCTGCACAAGGCTAATAAACCTGCCTTGCCCTGTGCTTAATTGCCCCGGTTGCTTGCTTTCCTCGCTGTCGCACCCTCTACTTGCTGCAACTGTGCCACTCAGGCTGGCCCCAAAAGCTAAGCATCTGATACAGCGAGGAAGGAGAGGTGCCGATTATCACTAATGCGCACCCCTCGCTCCGCTCGTTTATAATTAATCTCCCCGGGCCGCTCGCGAAACCGGCGGCGTGCTGGATCGCTTGGTGCAATCCCCTAAAACAAATACTATCCTGCTCTAGCTGGTACTCTGAGGAAGGAGAGGGGCCGACTATTATGGGCACGCACCACCCGCTAAGCGCATCGTTAATTGTGATCACCGGGCAGCCACAGGAACCGGAGGTGTGCAGGATCACCTGGAACAATACTCCAACAGTTAGCAAGCCCCACAACAATACCGCCTCCCCCGCGATGCTCCGTGCCACAATCCAAGCCCCCCTCCCTTTACCTCAGTGTACCATGAGTACACTAACTATCACCAACAGCCTTTCTGGTCTCACCGCACTCGTTCTACTCTGAGCCGCACTCCCGTTGGAGCTTCCTCGGTCTCCATACTTCTGGAACCGCCGCAAAGCCCTCCTATTCCGATCTTCGTTCTGCGATGACGAGCGCCAGCCCACCAACGTCGCGTCGACTCCCTCGCTCCTCTGACCGACCGCCGACCTGTAGAAGAGGGAAAAAGCAAAAACCAGCTGCAAGATTTCGTGTGGACGCGATGCGACTGGGCCTGGCGCTGCAGGAAGAGAGGAAGGGGGCCCAGGCACCATGCCCTAAATAGGCCACCACTCCTCTCCCCCTCCACCGCCGGTCCCTGCCGGATGCGCATCACCATCCGCCCCAGAAGTACTTGCCTTGCCCGGCCGCCAATCGGGCTACCCCAGCGCAAGAGTTGGACGGGGCCTGGATCCGAGGGTGCCGGGCCCTAATGGCGCACTTCACTAATTTCGCGTTTTCCAGAGTGCATACCTTGCATGGTTTTGCTTCGTGGGTGACTTGACACTCTACAGGGAAAGATTAGCCCCACCCTCTCAACTTGGTTTTCCTCCCCACGCTGTCACACTCTCCTCTGCTTGCACCTCATGCCTGGGAGAATCTGAAGTTTGCAAACTCATGTTGTGGTTTCCTGCTGCAAGATGTCCTGACTAGGGGACATAATGGAATCAATAACATAATATAGATTGCCATTATATCAATTTTCAAAAGTATATGAAAATAAATATTGTTCATAAAAATATCACCTCCCTACACTTAAGTAATAAAACCACAAACATCGATAACCAAATTGTTGCAGTTAAAAATATCTATTTTTCCTCATATCGACAACAAAAATATTAGAAACAAAAAATGATTACCTTTAAATAAACATATAAATTATGAAAAAGATATCAACACACAAAATAGACTACATTCATATCGCCAAATATAAGGACATTTTATTACTAAACCTTAAAATAAAAGCCATTTATGTTAACCAAAAAATAAAAATCAACCTAAAATAAATATATAGATATACTAAAATATACTTAAAACATCGCAAAATAAATGTTACACTTTGACACATCAAACTAGTATTAAAAATATATATATTTACAAGATGCACTAACATATAAACATTAACCAAAAAGTATTTTAAATAAATAGATAAATAAAACATAGAGCCGCTGTCAGCATGGTGCCTGCTCTCTGCTCTCAGTGTGAGAGTGGAGAATGCTTTTTTGTGCTGGTAGAGAGAGTGATGGTACAGAGTGTGGTAGAGGTAGTAAGCAGGAGGCAAAGTACATATTTTTTTCAGGTAGGATGTGGGAGGGTTTTTTCAGAGGGTGCTGGGGTGGGTGGCAGGAAGACAGGTTTAAAAAAATATATTTTCTTTAAAATGATATGTATGGCTCCTCTATTAATCCTCTTCCCCCGCGTAGATGGTTGAAGCACGGGTACTTATTTTGAGCGGGGGTCATGTACAACATAAAATAACAGATCAGCAAATTTAATGACTGGAAAGTTTTTCACTACAGGTTTCTGAGTGATATCATAAACATCTCGAACTAAACTCTTGTTATCTATTTGATGTCACTCAGAACCCAAAGATAAAAAACATCCCATTTATTCACAGATTCCCATCTATAAGTCTTTATATTGTACATGCTTCCATAAGGAGCCTTTATAGTGAACAATCGGATTAGAATCCAGTTATTTACTACGATGATGTCACAATAAATGACCAAAATGGTCAACCACTTACTTAACATCCTTAAGAGATGTTCTTGCTTCCCCTTTGTTTCATCACCTGACCCATGTCTCTTGAGGCCCCACCGCAGTGGTGGAATGGTGCTTGATAGTCTCACCCGAGTTCTTCCACATTTCCTGACTCTCTACAGACTCAAGGGTGATGGGAGAACATGGGCGGTGCTGTTCGTAAGCCACCACCTTCTTCCCTGTCAGCGCTGGGCTCTACAGACCTGGGTTGCAGGAAGAAATTAACCCACACTGACAAGCGGCTCTCACAGAGCTGATGACAGCATGATGCCGGCTCTCCGACAGTGGTGTAAGGAAACCTTGCCCCCCCCCAAAGCTGAGGGGGGGGGCTACTTTATGTATAGAAAACTGGGCCCCAAAAGTCACCAGCCCTGGCAGATTGCTGCTCCATGGGCCCTGGGAGTGGGGGGGTGAGGGCGGACGCTAGCAAGAAGCACCACTCTCGCTTTTGTTACAGGTAGACGATAATGCAGCACTGCTGCAAAACCGGCCCCCATTGACAAAACTGGCCCCCACAGCCACAAATCCAGCCCCCACCTCTCCGGCCACAGGAGAAATGCTCGGTGCCTACTACAGCCAGTCCGGCCCTGCTCAGGTGGCATTCCTTACTCCCCTGGTCTCCGATCGGAAAGTGAGAACAAAAAGCAGAGCTTTGCCCAGTGGTGATGGGATGGCATGGGGAGACTTATTTGCAAGGCCCCTGCGTCGCAGGTATGTCACTTTTTCCTATAGTAAAAGCAAAGCAGCTGTGCAAGGGGCTTGTAAATAAGAGCCATAGTGTGGTGGGTGTGAGTGGCAGGAGGCCATGCCCTTCTAGACTTCTCATTGAGATGGATACCAGGTATAACTGACAGACTGATAAATATGCAGGAACACATGGAGACACAAATAAACATCCAGACCCAAACAGAAACCAGAAAGTGAAATGTGTGATTACATTTGCTCTTGAGTAGCCTCCCTGTGAAGCATCAGATTAGAAGGATGCTCTCTGCTCCAGCCCACACCTGTAATTGATAAAGACACGCTGTGCTCAGCGAGCTATTGGAAATCTCTAATGCGCGTGATGCTAATTGCTGATGACAACACGCCCGGAGAGAGGGCCCAGGTAGCACTTTTCCGATGGAATGAAAAAGAGCGCGAGGAGAGCTCTGCCTGTGATTTTCCCACAGGGCTCCCAGCTCCCCCTTCAACTGACGTTTATACCTTGCTTTTCATCCTACCTCAGTAAACAAGTGGGTGGCTGTTAGTGGAAAGAGAGAGCGGCAGGGGAGCCAACATTGCCGGAGCCACCCACAATCTTATGGTTCCCCACCCCCAGGAGTTTTTGAGGACAGCAATAGAAGTGGCGGCCATATTTCTTTGGGACTCAATAGGAACACCAAGCTATCAGGAGCCGGGCATTTAGCAGCTGAATGCGGACATTAGAGCATGGTTGGCCGGACCAGCAAAGGCTGTGTCTGGGTCTGTAAAGGGAGCTTGAAACCAGAGGCCCGGCACAGTATATCTTCGCCTTGTCTTTTGACATTAGCAGAGGAAGGGAGGCGGAAGCTTTTTCACAGAGGAACAGGTTATCGAAACCCCCTGCTTTGAATGGGTCCAGTGTTTGCAGTGTATGTAAAGCTTGCAAAATGAATACGGACGCCTGTATGTAGCTCGTCAATATTTCTAGAAACATTTAAGTTTGGATCCATCGATGCACTTTATATATAAACTTGGCCTCCTGCACTGTTTTACACAGTAGTATTTTATGTATTTTTATTTTTTGAAGTCTTTTATTGCACGAACTCGACCCAAAGGTATTGGAGCGCTTTCCATGACCACCAGTTACATTTTTTTTTACGCACAGGGCGGTAATATGATTTGCCAATAATCACAGGGTGTTGAGCCTATGCCGAGACTCTAACCTGGTTTTCCAATTCCAAAGTCGACAGCTCTGGGCATGACACCACCTGCTGGCCTGTATGTGCTATGTTTAACGTTACCATATGAATCCCTGTCACCAAGCATTCAGCTCTCTTCCCCAGTGCTTTTATTTAACTACAGTTTGTTGCTTGAATATAGTAAATCGTACTGCCCTTTTGTAATTTCCAAGCACTGTAATTAATAGATTTTTCTATTATCTAATATAATGATACTGAATTTACAAATCTTGAATGGGTAGAAGGTTGAGTCACCCATCCTGAGATTCAAACTCCAGAGTCCAGACCTGCCTAGCTCTGTGAGCCACAGTACGTTCAACTTCCTTAGCCGTCCTTCTGGCAGCAATGCGTCCCATAAATTAGAGCAATTGGACTAAACCAGGGCCAGTGCTAGGACTTTTGGGGCCCTGTGCAAAAGGGAAAATGTGTAAGGCCCCTCACATTTGCATGTGACATCACAAGAAGTGACATTACATAAAGTGACATCATAGAAAGTGATATCATGGGACTATTAATCTTCTTTGGCATCTCTGAAAGGACCTAGTCCTTTCATTTGGACCTTATACTCCTGCATTTATGATGGAAAAATGTAAAAGCAATTTCCAGAATGCAAGGAAATAACAGCAGGATGAACTACTTGGATGTGGTATAAATAAGCAACTTGAAGCCTCCTTTGGTGGAAGCCTGTGCTTGTAAAAGTTACAGTTTTCATATAAATCCCTTTTACTGTAACGGAAAATATAGTTTGATGAGGCACTTATTTTGGAAACATTAGTGAAACCAGTTGTGAGGCTAAGACGGTGGACAGCTTTGTTGTGTTCATGCAAGTGTGTGTGTGTTTGTTGCAGCAGTATACCAGTGCTATTTATTCTTGTAGCTGCTATGAGATGAGAGTTTAGGGCTTTGTATCCTCTGAAAAAAAATATCAGCAATTAGGTTTTGCCTCAAGACTTTTGGAGAACAGCTCTGTTTTTTAGCTAGACACTGGAACTGACGCCTTACTCATCTCCGGAGAATTTGTCTTAAACTCTTGGAGTCATTAAAATGTTCCTGCATCGCAATGCTGCAGGGATGTTACTAAATAGCTCTCGCTTTGGTGGTGAACTAAGAAGGGGATTGCTGTGAAATACTCACTATAGGGAATGCATTATCGGTGTGTCAGCAAGTGGGGCTTAAAATAAGGAATCAGACTTTGTTTAAGGGGGCTTTGTGGGGAGCTGCAATACATTTGTCATACCCGGAGACTAGCACTGGCTAACAGAGGTCACAAAGGTGTTTTTTCCTGCAGCTTTCTTAAAGAAGGCACTGAGGATACACTATTACACAGTTTATTTTTGACACCTTGCGTATTGCTACAAACACAATATACATCTCAAGCATAGCTAATGGCACTACTAGAACCTTACACTTAAAACAAAGCATGCAAACATTTACAATTACTAGTGTAACATTCAAATAGCACTTCGGTGTCACTCAAAATGTCATATGTATGATGTGGAGATGCCACACGTAAATACATGGCAAATACAGAAATGTTACACATAGGCAAGGGAGTAGCCAGAAAATTAAAATACCCTCCCTTTGAATCAAAGCTCTTATGGCACCAAGCAAGTGAAGAAAGTCATCACAACCCTCCTAACAAGAGTTCTCTTGTCTCTTCCATCCAGGCATCCATCCATCCATCCATTCATCCTTCCATCCACCCACTGCAATCCACCATTTTGCCTTTATATTCTGTCATCCATTCATTCTTTCATCCACCATTCAGTATTTCCCCATTCAGTCCGTACATCCATCCATGTGCCCATCCATCTCCAAACCTATCCATCCATCCAGCCATCATTTCATGTCATGAGTGATGTAATATGTGACGTCATCAGCAGTGCATTGCAGGGGCGCGAGTTATAGTTAGCTGAACTAACTATAACAGGGGAATTTCTAGGGTTTTGTATGAGGGAAATGTCCAGCTAACTATAACGCCCCTGAAACCTATGTTTTTTTCAGTGAATTTCTAAGGTTTTTTAAATGCCAATTCCTAACTATAACGCCCCTGAAACCTATGTTTTTTTCAGTGAATTTCAAAGGTTTTTTAAATGCCAATTCCTAACTATAACGCCCCTGAAACCTTTGTTTTTTTCAGTGAATTTCAAAGATTTTTTAAATGCCAATTCCTAACTATAACATGCATGAAACCTACTTTTTTTCAGTGAATTTCAAAGGTTTTTTAAATGCTAATTCCTATCTATAACTTATCTCTAAAGATATCATGTTTAATGATTTTGATTGCATTTCTATATTTTTCAAATTTAGTGTCATTTTTTTTTTAAATACTTTTTTATTATCATTTTTTAAACATATTTCTTCAATTAATTCTTTTAAAAATTAAAAAATATTATTTGAACTTAATGTGTTTTTCAAACATATTTTTTTTTGATATTTTTCAAAATATTTTTTCAACTATAAGTGCAAAACTTTATTTTAGATATATATTTTTTTCAATGTTTTTGGATCCGCGCACCCTATGCGCACCGTTCACGATCCGTACGTGATAGCATCCGCGCATGGTATGCGTTGGGTACGTGTTTAGTGCGCGATTGCTATGCGACCGGTACGCGACTCCCAGCCTATACGCGACACGTTCGATGTACGTAACGCGACGTTTACGCGCTTCCGCGATGCGTCATATGCGTCCATGACGCGATGGGTGCGTGGATCCCGCGAAGCATTTAACATTTAAAAACACATATTTATGTATTGCATGTGAATATTATTTGAAGACAAACTCTAAACTAGTCTTAAAACTAATATATTTTGACATCTAATCCTATATTTCTTTTTAATTCAATTTCGCGGATGCGCGCTGGGTGCGTGCTGCGTAAGCGCACGGTGCGCGGATCCCATGTGACCTGCAAAAAAAGAGATTTGATTGGTTCATTACACTTCCTGTTCTAACTACTGAAAGACCCCACCCATTTCAATCATTCTTCTTTGTGCTTCTTTGGAGGACCATCTCTTTGGACAGAAGTAGATTTTTTTAGACTAAGTATACACTTAGTTCTAACTTTTTGCAACCAAATATGGCTTCAGGGCAGCAGGCATCACCTGCATCACCTCAAACCTCTGAGGATGAATTTTTGCCGGAGGAACCACACAAAAAACGTTTTGCTTCAGTGGTGTGGAAATTTTTTACTTTTCCCGAAGGACAGAATAAGACCAATGCCACCTTGGTCACATGTAAGATTTGCAAAAGAGTCTTATCGAGAGGGGATCCCACCAAGAAATACTCTTGCGGCACGGCAAGTATGATGAAGCACATGAGGAGCCTTCATCGAAACAATCTTGCACGTGAAGAGTGCCGACGCATGAGAGACACTCCTGCTCCTGCGCCATCCACCTCATCGCAGCCGAGCACGTCAAGAGTGCATCCCTCAGACCAAACCTTGGACATCCGTCCTCAATTTAAATTTTTAAAAGTGCTCTGCACTAAGTGCAATAAGGCTTTGTGCTATGGCGAGCAGCCAATCGACCTCATCTGCCGCCGGCAGGAAAGTCATATTTGCTAGTTTTTTTTTTTGTTTTTTTTTACTGTTCCCTGAAGTTCATTGTTTGGTTTCTTCTGTTTTTTTTTGTTTTTTTCCAGAAAAACCAAAAAAAACACAAAATTGTTCAAACCCCCCCCCCCAAAAAACATAAAAGAAGAAAGAAGAAAAAAAAAAGTTCTTTTAAGAACTAACTTTCCTGGTTTAAAAAAAGAGCTACATTTCTTTGTTAGTGTGTGAAAGTTTAGATGAATGTATGTGTAGTACGTAATTGACTGAATGAATGCATTAGTAGCGTATGGTGAATGTATAAGTGCAGAACTATAAGGAAGTGCTGCAGCATCACACAGTAACCTCTTTAACTGCTGTGTGCTGTAGTACTTCCGAAGCACAGGGATGCAACATATGTACATAAATATGTTGCAAATCTATGCTTCTCTCTGCACGGCTGCTTAAACTGCAGCCATGTGGTGACACAGGCACCCTTGCACAATAGTGCAAGGATATCTGTGTCATGTGCTGTTTGTTTTTCTACAGGAAGACACACCTTCCTGTACAAAAACAATGAGAAAATGCATTTTTCTCCTTCAATGTATGCTGAACATTTCAGCATGCATTGCAGAAATAAAAATGTGGAGAAATTAAAACAATTCTCTTTGTTGTGCTTTCCTACACCAATTGTAGAATGGTGCACCATTCACACACATATCGAGATTTATGATTTCTAATAAATCTAGACATGTGTCTTGTTCTATAAGTATTAAGTGCAATCATGCACAACAACACTTATAGAACACCCTTTCATCCGAAAGTGGTCTGCATGATGAAGTTATATTTTCATGGAGTATAAAAAGTGCACAGAGTGCCTTTTCCTCTCTTTGAAAATATGAAAGAATAACTTACACAATAACTATGTTACAAAAAGTGACATATTTCCATTTTTAAATTTCCTTGCGAATGATAGAAGGTAAGCACAGAATTTTGACTGCAAAGATGTTTAAAGAAGAATGATTTAAATAATTGCGGTCCTTCAACAGCTAAAAAGATGAAATATTATGAACCCCTCAAATCTCTTTTTTTGCAGGTCACTTGATATCTGATTATGGTCAAATTTCAAAACTACATAAACAAAGTGTTTTAAGAAACGTGTTTCAACTTTGTAGATTCTTGCAGGCCTCTTCATTCTCCATATTGAGACTTAGTTAAACTTACCTTCACAGTAATAGGAATAAAAAATGTTATTCATTTTTGCCTATTTTTCTTTCAAATATAAATTCTTAAAAATGGTTCATTTTAAAATTTGGATCTGTGAAAGAAAATAAAATAAAAATTATAACATATAATAATACATTTTTTACAACACAACATAATTTCCACAAAGTAATTTGTTTGCCTTTTTTGCTGTTCTCAGAATATATTGAATTTCACTCGAAATAGTGATTTCAATGGTACTCATCACTTAACAGCGGGCAAAAAAAAACAATCAGAAAGATTGTTAAAAAAAACCCAACTTACTATCCTCAGTAAAATACCAGAAAATACAAATCATACACATATGAAATGCTTACAGATTACAAATTTTTATAACTTTAACTTATAAAAACTGTAAATGTTGCCACATTAAAATAATCACCGAATAAATGACTACCAAAAAGTCCATAATTCAAAAATATACCTTTACTTGAGGCCAAATGGTATTTTTGCACTTCTTCTTTATGTAAACTGTCCAATGGTAGTTCTATTAAATTATAATAATAAATTCCTCAGAGAGTGAATTAGCTTCCTAAAACTTTGGCTTAAAAAATATTAGGTAGGAATTTTGTAATTCCCTAGGCAAATGTTGTTTGAAAACCAACTGGGCATCATTACAAAGTGTCCAGCCTTTGTCACATTTTAGATAGGCAGTGTAATGTCCAGATGCGGTGGAAGGACCATCATGGAAAATTATTGCAATTGCTACAAAAGTCCTTCCTGATATTGATATTTGTGCTGCTACAAATTGTTTTATTAAAGTATCCAATTTTCTTCCATCAGCTGTACAACGTTGCATCATTAAAATGAGGTATTTTCCATATTTTGTTAACACTAATGTGGATAACATTTCTGATCTACATTGGCTACACTCCATGTTTTGATTTGCACCTTTCACTAATTTATTGAAAGCCACTGATTTACAGTCTGGTAATGTTAAATACAGAAATCTCTCAGTATCTACATTGGTGCTACATGTATACGTGCAATTTTCACAATGATGTTCCCATTTGTAAGAAAGGCCAAAAATATTTTCTATTTCTACACCTTCATTTTCAAAAATGGTAAGCATATACATAAAAAATTCCTGAGCATCTTGTTGGATATTTTGTGTAAATTGTGTAGAACCAGAACACACATCCAAAAGACTACGAACATCTGAAACAGATTGTATTTTACTTCTATCTGTTGTCAATTTTTCATAAAAAGAGTGCAACAGAGAACAAAATCTTTTTTGCCGATTCTCCATAATTTGCTCTTGCAAATCTTCAAGATAAAAAACAACATTGACCACTACATTAGCATAGCAGTTGACACCAGAACTATTTTCAATCTGATAACCAACAATCTCTCCAACAGTGTCCAATTACTTTTTACCTGCAATCACAACATTATCTTGTTCTTTTCTTTTCTTGATACCTTCAGAACAGATATTCTCTAACCTTCTTTTTCGACCAACCACACGCTTTTCAAATACAGGATATTGACCTAAATTTGGAGCATACACTCTTCTTAACCTATTATACTCTTTTACACAGTTTGCATCTGCAGTAACCTTTGTCTCATCAAAATCAATCAAAAACAAACCAGATAATGTTCTGACTCACGACAAAGCAACATATGCCATACCCTCTTTAAATACAGTAGATCCAATGTTCACCAATGCACTGTCTACACTTAATCCTTGATATTTATGAATAGTCACTTTATATGCCAGAGAAAATGGAAATTGTTTCCTACGGACATATAAATCTTGAACAAGCAAAAAACGAACTGAACAGCGACCAATTTCTTTAACTTCATCAATCTGATCAAATGTAATTTTTAAAAATTCAATTCCTTCTTTTTTCTGATAATTCACAAAATCCACCACTTTGCCCATTGCACCATTAACTAAACCTTTCTCTACATCCAAATTACGCCTTAAAATTACCCGACAGTTTACACACACATACAGTGTCTTTTCCAAACCAGAAGTTTTAGATATTTTTTTTTCTAAATAATCTAGTTTTGATCTCAACTTACCCACTAAAATAATAGTGATTCCTTCATGTAGTATTTTATCGATGGCTTCCATTTTGACAATTTCTTCATTTTCCAATTCTAATAATTCTTCGTTGAATATTGAACACTCACGCAGTGTTGGCATTAAGCAAATCACTGACTTATTTTTAGCAATTTCCACGTACACTTTTGCAGCAACTGCATTTTCATTTGGAAAGACATTGCAAAGTAATCGACTCTCCAAAGCTTCTTTCCCTTTTTTTGAAAGAATTCCAATTCTTATATCTTGAAGAATACTTCCATATTCAGCATCATTTGCCTGTCGCATATTTGTTGTCAGTTCTTTGTATTCAAAATTACTCCAAATGTTCACATTACCAACACTGCCAAGAGACTTTCTGGTATCTTCATGGGCAAGTGTTTTAAATACCGGTTGTCCTTGTACCGGTGTCAGTTGCAGTAGATCTCCAAAAACTATGATGTGTTTTCCTCCAAATAACATGTCATACTCTGTTTTAAGAATTTGCTGCATTCTTAAATGCACAAAGGCAAGCATCAAGTTTGAAACCATGCTCACCTCATCAATAATGAGAAGTTTCATTTTCTTCAGGACTCTTGAAACTTCACAACAAGCTTCTCCAGATAGCTTGTGGTATTCCAATTTGTTCTCATGCTCTACTGGCAGCATTAGTAAACGATGTAAAGTAATTCCTTTAATGTTATGTGCTGCCAACCCAGTTGGAGCAGTGACAACACAAGACAAATGCGACTCAGTTTTTTTTGCAGATAACTTGTAATTACTTTAATTAAGAAACTCTTTCCTGTTCCAGCTTGACCACTCACATAAATTTGGATAGGTTGAAATGATGTACATGAGCAGTCTTTCTTTTCATGAAGTAATCCATGGTCAATCTGCTCTTTCACTTGTTGATATATTTGTTTCTGTTCAACATTTAGTTGCTCTTCCAAGTTTCCTAACTGTATTGCATCTTCTTGTGCTTGATACATTGCTGTTTCCACCTCATTCATGGCAATCGCTGCTTCATTTTCAACAATTGGTTGTCCAAGTGGATCTTGACTCAGTGCAGCAGAACTTTGACTATCTTGAGAACTGTATCTAGCAATCTCAGCTGCAAGTGTAGCTTCTTGATCAATTTCATCATTCAACATTTTCACATAATTTGAGAAAGCACTGCATTGTATGCTATCTTTACAAGCATTAAATGAATCTTCATAGCTGGGAAAATCTACAAGTAATTCCAGTTCAGAACGCCATGGTTTGAACATTTGCAAAAGGGCTAAATAGTAAAATTCCCTTTTGTCAGCAGTGTCGCAACTCAGTTTTCTGTGATTAATTAAATTTCCTTTCCTTTGTTTCACCAGACATCCTTCAGAACCAATCACTCCATATTTTCCATTGTTGATGTTCTCTGTAATATTCCGTTTAAAAGTGTAGTTTTGCAACACTTCATAGAGACACATGTTCTCAAGATGATGACTTCTCTTTGGATAGTATGTGTCCAACATATTGGTTTTCAAAATATCTGTACTTTCAGGGTCATTTTCTGCTAAATATTCAATTTCTTGAACAGATTTCAGTACCCGATTTCGCATTCCTGCAAGACCTAGACTCACCCAAATGATTCTTCTACTTTTGGAATATAGACTTGCAGATGATGACCGATCTGAACATTCATATGCTCCAATTTCACGATGCGATACCATTTTCAAACTGAAACTGTATAATTTCTTACTTAGACTCTTCTCGTGAGAAATCTCTTCCCCCATTTCTTTCAATTCAGTCTTTTCTGATTTAGTAATGTAAGATGTTACATATCGAGCAACAGCAATAGAATTGTCCGCAACATGCTGAATATCCATGTTAGCATTCCACATGGATAAAATAACTGGGTTGTAGTCATTGATGTATTTCGATTCTTCGCTTCTTCTTAAGTTGTAGGTGTTTTTCGGAGACTTTCTTGTAATGGTATGTCGTACAGTTGACATGAAACTGTTCACTCTTCCTTTGGCTAATACAGGACGTGGAAATCCAAAACAACATTTGGTATAGAACTTATCCTTTGACTTGTACTTTCGTCGACAGTATTTTCCACAGCTATGGCTTTGAAATCGTAAGACTTGTTCTTTTAAGTTTTTGTCTTCTCTGCTATTTGGTACAGCACATGTAGCATAATCTTCAATGAAAGACAAAACACTTTCATCTGAATCTGTTCCAAATTTGGGAGCATCCTTGACCCATAGCAACATATGTATGTGAGGAGCACCTCTTGCTTGATACTCCTTTCTCCAAAAGAAATCCACAACTTCTCCAAGAGGAGGATTCTTTTTATTGCAGATGAAAGACATCATAGCTTCAAATCAATGATTGAAATATCTGCATACATTGACAGGATCCAAAGAGCACAATTCTCCAGGTGTCTTGTATTCAATATTATTTATATTGGAATTTGCCTCTCGAAGAAATTCAAGTAAATCATCCCAAGCATACTCAGCACAGCTTAGTGTAACAAACCATGTAGGAGTTCCCAAGTTCCGTAGCATGCATTTCAGTTCTCCATGTCGACGGTACCAATATTCATTAGTCCCACGCTGACATGCCATCAGATTAATCAACTGAGATTCTAAATGATCACCTCTCTGATGCACTTTATCCATAAAATCCTTTGCAGTTACATTTTGCAGATGCATTCCAGTTTTTAAAATGTGATTTACTACATATGAAAGTCCAGACAAGTCACTTTCAAACAGAAGATGAAACATATAAGGGATACATTGTCGAAATCTTGGATCTTCTGCATATAATCTTGTTGTCCGATATTCAGATGCAGGAATCTGCACAGGACATTCATCATATCGGCCACCTTTTCCTGTTGGAAACAACTGCGGGAAACAACGAGCTTCCAAACTCTCTTCCCATACACTCATGGGACTTCCTGTTGCTTTTTTCATTTGAAACAACTCAATTGTAATCCCCATCATCTCTTTGGAATGAAGTGGATGTACACTGTAATGTTCATAGATCTCTTCACATCTGGACATGTCCACTTTTTCAATTTGTCCACTTAATGTTTCACTATCTTCTGCTAAATCTATTTCTTCTTCTCCAACAAACACATTTCTATAGTACTCATTATTTTTTATCAGATACAATGATGCCTTTTGCACTTTTCTAACATCCACTAACACTTGCCAGATTTTCTTATTCTTAGTAGGAACACCATTAACTAGAATGACTAGTGGCTCATTTTCTGCATGATCTACACCAATAGTTTCAACATTTTTCATTAAATCTAATGGTAAATACACAACTCTTCCTTTCAATCCTCTTTGCAACTCTGATGGAGGTAATTTACTTGTTTTGGGCTCCATACGAACAATAGCCTGAAAAGGGTGAACACATTGTATCAGAATAGACTCGTACGTATTTAAATCCATCAGCTCTGGAGGAATAGCAACCAACTCTAGATTATTATGAACAGCTCTAGCAGGCATTTTATTCTCATCTAATTTATTATAACAATATTTGCAAATACGCTGCTCACATCCCAAATCAAAACAATCCTCTACCAACAAATAAGTTGCAAATTCCATCCACTTATCATTATTTTCTATTTCACTTTTAAAATACAGATTGACACCCCTAGTCTGATTTTTATAGTGACTTCGCCGACAACAAATACAAGAAACATTTGGTCTTTCACCTGAAATTACCTTAAACTTTGTCATTTCATCCTCAAATTTTTCTGTAATTACAGGTTCTACATTGTCTTCAAAATTTTGTTCTACTAATGTGTCAGTTTCTTCACTCTCTTGCTGAGGCCCAAACTAACAAAACTCAATATCCTCACAGACCTGCTTCACATCTGAAACTGACCCATGCAAAAGAGCACTGTTCAACTCACTTAACTTTAGTGCTGGACTTTTTGCATAATACAACCTTCTCACTAACTACCGCATTTGAGTATGATGTACTGCCAGCATTCTGAAATGTTGAAAAACACTTTCACAAACTTTCCTAGAAAGACAAGCCAGAGAATGACCTTGCAAACCAGTATGTTTTCTCACTTTGCAAGGGTCTAGTCCTTGCAACAGCTTAATCTTTTGTTTTACACTTTTTTTAGTATAGACTCGTAAAAAACGACATAATTTTTCAATAGATTCCTGTCGTACACTACAAACACTACTGCAATCCCAAGTGTACACAGGGTTTTTAGCACGTCTCCCTAAAAATGTATCAGCTATCACTTCTTCTGCATTTCTTTCAACCATTTTCTCTTTCTCCATTGGACAACCATCACTAACCTCATAACCTCTACCACTGGTGTCAACTGCATACAATAATTTTTCACTTAGTGAATAACTCTCTTCATTAAAAAAAGGCTCTGAACTAGAACTGTGTTTCCATTCTCCCAAAAAAACATCACAATTTTTTATTTTTTATTAATAACTCTTTTCCTCCTACTTTTGGCCTTCATTACATATATTGATTTATCTAGTGATCGAATTCTGTTCAACACTAAAATAAACAGTTTCCTTTTTACTTCAAAAGCCTTTTCCACAATGCTTTCAATATGCTTCTTCTTTTTATAAAATAAAGCTCTCTTTTTATATTTCTTTACATCTTTCAGCAAATGATGCACTACTCTCTTGTAACATATTTTTTTGCGTAATTCCTTATACTGATTTTGTCTTCTTTTACCATACTTTATCTCCTTTGACTGAACATTTGCTTTTTTACTTTTCCTCTTATTTTGATTTTTTTTCTTACTCAAATTTTTTTTTGAAGTTGCAGCATTCTCTACATTCTGTTTGCTCCTACAAACATTTTTAATAAATTGCTTTGTGATCTTACCAGAAGATTTTTTCCTTTTAGCCACATTATCTTTTTCATTCAATACTTGTGGTTGATGTTTCTTCAAATAATCCTCCTGTCTCTGTTCTTTTGTTTTTCTTTTTTTTCTGGCATACTTTCTCGATTTTAACGTTGAAAAACAGTATCTGCAAAAAAGACTCACAAATAAATGTATATTAATAACTTTCAAATTTACAATATTCCATTACTGTACAAACACATTTTATATAAAAACAGACTAAAAAACTATAGCCCTGAACCACAAGTGTGACGATGATTAAAACACTACATACATAATGCATACTACTTTGAAGCAGTTCATGCTCTAAAGCCTACCTCACAAAAAGACTACATGCTAACTAACTGAATGATTACAGTACTAAAAAGAGACACACTGGGTGAGTAACAGGGTGTTTGCTAGAAGTGTATGAATACTAACTGGGGAATTGAAGCTACCAAAGACAACTGTGTAGCTCATTAGAGAACTGAATGCATACTGGATAGGCATTTAAAGCAGTCCATGTGCTAAGGCCCGGCTCACTGCATGAATACTTGGGTACTGACTGAATGATTAGACTACAGCAGGGAGACTGCCTGGATGAATTTATAACTGGTAGACTTTTCGCACAGGGAATGAATTAGTCCTTGGTACTAAAAAGGTCACTAAAAGACTGCAAAGGGAGTGACAAGATGTTTGCTGGACTATATGGATATTGACTAGGGAATTGAAAGTATAAAAGAGAAATCTCTAGGTGGTTAAAAGACTGTATGCATAGTGCATAGGGGTTTGAAGCAGTCCATGTGCTAAGTCCTGGCTCAGTGCATGAATACTTAGACAGTAACTGAATTATTAGAGTACTGGAAAGAGAGTGTCTTGGTGAATTTATAAATGTTTGGGTTTTGGCACAGTGAATGAATTACTACATGGTGCTGAATGGGTCACTAGAAGACTACAAAGAGAGTGATAGGGTGTTTCCTGGAAGTGTATGGAAACTGTCTAGAGAATTGAAGGTGTGAAAAACAACTGTGTAGGTGGTTAGAGAACTACATGCATACTGCATGGACATTTGAAGCAGTCTATTTGGTAATGAATGGTTCAAAACATAAGTACTTAGAAACTGACTAAATCATCAGACTACTTCTAGGACAGTGCCTGGGTAAAAATATTAAATTTTCAGTTCTGGGGCAGTAAAGACAATACTACATGGTACTGTACTTTAGTGTCAAAGCATTACTCATTTTATCAACGCATAAGCAAAGACTGGCTTCTAATGTTACTAAAACTTGACAACATGACAGGTTTCAAAACAGTTTTCTGTCAGTAAATGCACAATGTTACCAAACACTTCTCTGACAGTGGTTCCCAAATGCACACAGACTCACAGTGTGATTCTAGACAAGCACCACTATCCCTAGGAGTTTACCAAAACTCATTCACTACAGTGGAAGTGATAAGGGAACTGCACACAATCTACATATTTCACGACTACACTTTAGAGTTAATGCCTGACTCATTTAATCAACACATAAGCAAAGACTGGCTTCTAATGCTACTAAAACTTGACAACATGACAGGTTTCAAAACAGTTTTCTGTCAGCAAATGCACGATGTTGCCAAACGTTTCTCTGACAGTGGTTCCCAAATGCACACAGACTCACAGTGTGATTCTAGACAAGCACCACTATTCCTAGGAGTTTACCAAAACTCATTCACTACAGTGGAAGAGGTAAGGGAACTGCACACAATCTACATATTTCACGACTACCAATAGTGTCAATGCCTGACTTATTTAATCAATACATAAGCAAAGACTAACTTCTAATGCTACTAAAACTTGACAACATGACAGGTTTCAAAACAGTTTTCTGTCAGCAAATGCACGATGTTACCAAACGCTTCTCTGACAGTGGTTCCCAAATGCACACAGACTCACAGTGTGATTCTAGACAAGCACCACTATCCCTAGGAGTTTACCAAAACTCATTCACTACAGTGGAAGAGGTAAGAGAACTGCACACAATCTACATATTTCACACGACTACACTTTAGTGTCAATGCCTGACTCATTTAATCAACACATAAGCAAAGACTGGCTTCTAATGCTACTAAAACTTCACAACATGACAGATTTCAAAACAGTTTTCTGTCAGTAAAAGCACGATGTTACCAAACGCCTCTCTGACAGTGGTTCCCAAATGCACACAGACTCACAGTGTGATTTTAGACAATCAACACTATCCTAGGACTTTACCAAAACTCATTCACTACTCTGGAAGAGTTAATGGTACTGCACACAATCTACATATTTAAGTACACCACATCAGTGTCAAAGCATGACTCATTTAATCAACGCATAAGCAAAGACTGGATTCTAATGCTACTAAAACTTGACAACATGACAGGTTTTAAAACAGTTATCTGTCAGCAAATACATGATGTTACCAAACGCTTCTCTGACAGTGGTTCCCAAATGCACACAGACTCACAGTGTGATTCTAGAAAAGCACCAGTATTCCTAGGAGTTTACCAAAACTCATTCACTACACTGGAAGTTATAAGGGAACTGCACACAATCTACATATTTCACGACTGCTCTTTAGTGTCAATGCCTGACTCATTTAATCAACACATAAGCAAAGACTGGCTTCTAATGCTACTAAAACTTGACAACATGACAGGTTTCAAAACAGTTTTCTGTCAGCAAATTCACGATGTTACCAAACGCTTCTCTGACAGTGGTTCCCAAATGTACACAGACTCACAGTGTGATTCTAGACAAGCACCAGTATTCCTAGGAGTTTACCAAAACTCATTCACTACACTGGAAGTGGTAAGGGAACTGCACACAAGCTACATATTTCACGACTACACTTTACTGTCAATACCTAACTCTTTTAATGAAAGCATAAGCCATAACTGTGTTCTAATGCTACTAAAACTTGACAACATGACAGGTTTCAAAACGGTTATCTGTCAGCAAATGCACGATGTTACCAAACGCTTCTCCATAGTGGTTCCCAAATGCACACAGGCTCTCTGTGTGATTCTAGACACACAACACTATCCCTTACACTATACCAAAACACATTTTTTAATCTAAAAGGAGTACTACATTTTACTGCAGAAACATAACTCATTTCACAAATTCATAAACAATAAGTGGTTTCTAAATCTACCAAAATATAAGAACTGCATAGTTATCTGTCTACAAACACATGAAAAAACACAAATCCTTATCACAAAATGGTTTCTACATGCACACACACTGTCAATAGGATTGTAGAGAAAAAAAAATACTCCCTACACTTTAGCAGAAAAAATACATTAGTCTGATTAAAATAAAAATAGCCTACATACATCCCCTCATAATTAAATAACTCACCTTTCAAGATGTTTTGTAGATTAAGAAGTATATCAGTCACACACCAGATATCAGTCACACACCAGATTTTCTTATACAGAATCTCTGCACTGTGCACCTGTCAGCAAAACCAAAGAATGGCAAAGTTTCCCTCTCATTTTCCACACATATACATGTAAACATCAAATCACATTCCTTCCCACATAAATTCAAAAGCAAACACGCATTTCTATTGGTTAAACATTTCAACCCTTTCCAAATGACATAAACTCCAACCGTTCCCCCAATCTGCCTTCTGCCCGTTACCATAGAAACAGGTCATGGAGCACTGTACTGAGCACACAGGTCACAAGTTCAGCACACACAATGTTGCTAATTAAAACACCAAGTGTGCTTGACTTCTCAACATATCAGCTTATCATATATAATGTTCCTTACAATCTGTTTTTGTTAACCAATAAGAATCAAGCGTTTAAAAAACAGAAATATGCACCCTACCTTTCAGTGTAGAAGGTTGTCAAACAACCAATGATTTCTTGTCTTTTTTCAAAATTGCATCTTAGCCACCATTTTAGAAACATCTTACTTTCCAAACTGCCATTTCATTTACAGAGACCATCTGAGTGCATCCAGACCTCCTTACAAGATGCTTACAGTGTGGATTGTGGGACACAGCTACATTTTCTAGAGCCAAAGGTATGCAGAAAACAAAGGCATTCACAAAGACCTAGGTTTGCCAAATGTAGACATTAAATGGATTGGACAGAGAGGGTTAAAGTGGCACCAATTGATGCCATTGGTGAAATCCTTCATGCAAATCCAACACCCTGACCTCATAATAGTGCACTGTGGTGGCAATGACCTAGGGACTTTGACTGGGGTAGGTCTGGAAATGCTTATGAAGGACACCTTTGCACAACTGATTTCACTCTTCCCTAAAACTGCCTTTGTGTATTCTAACATTTGCCAAAGGCAGAAATGGAACTGGTCCGATCATTTTTGTCCACCGATTGAGAAAGCTAGGAAACATGTGAATAAATCTGTTTCTGCCTTTCTCCGAGACTACAGAATGGGGTCCATTTACAATAACAATCTGCACTTTCATATGCAAGAGATGTATAGGAGAGATGGAGTACACTTCACTGATGAAGGAAACAGAGTCTTCCTCAACAACTTTAGACTCTGTATAGGTACTTACTTATAAGTACCAAAAACTCTCAATGAACACAACGGCTCTTTTTAGAGCCACTCAAGAACAAAACACATAAGCTTAATCTTTATCTCCCAACAATTTCATTTTTTCCCCTTGGATCCGCGAACCCACCACGATAGGATGCGTGCACCGTGCGCGCATTTCGCCGCTATTTTTTTTTTAAAAAGGGGTGCCCCAGGGGGTCCTTCTGGGACCCCCTAAGCACCTCTAGAGGGTCAGAGTATTTCCACTCTGCCCCCTTTATATGTTTTACGCACTTATTCCCCTTGCTTCTTCAGCCTCGCTTCTACCGAGGCAGAAAATGGCCGCCAACAGTTCCTGGTTTCGAATGTAGAGAGACGCTCGACAGCCAATCAGCATTCAGCGTGCGATCGGGAGGGCGCGCGCTCGGTTCGGGGAAGGTTCGCGTACGGTGCGGGTAGGGTCCGCGGATCCTCCGCGGCCATAGATATCACTAACTTTTTTACCCTAATTTTCTCAGGAACTACTGAACAGATTCACACCAAATATGCAAAAGGCACAAGTCCGAATTGAGGACTACCTCTTTGCCAAATTTGGTGTCATTCCGTTCAGCGGTTCGGGCTGTAGCTGCGACAACAGATCCTATTGGAAATTGCATGGGGAAAACGTGTTTTGGGACCCCCCCTTTTTTCTCGGCCCCCGCTTGACGAATCACCACGAAACTTTCAGGGTAGGAGCGGAGTAGAGCTGGCCAAAAGTTTGGAGAATTTCACGAGTATTGGTCATCCGGCGCCAAAGATATTACCAATAGAATGTTGCGGATTTCCTATGGAAAATAGGTCCTAACTATAACTATATATATATTCACTGAAAAAACCATAGGTTTCACACATGTTATAGTTAGCGGAAATTTTACTGATAAAAAACCTGTGAAATTGCCCCGTTATAGTTAGTGCTGGCAACTATAACTCACGCGACCGCAATCCTCTGCTGATGCTAATACTGTATTTAGACACTTATTTGCCCATGTCTTCTTCCATACATTTTTAGCTATACATATATTACAAATATTTTTTTTTTCATAAAGACACATATGTCATCAGCAGAAGATTGCGGTCGCGTGAGTTATAGTTGCCAGCACTAACTATAACGGGGCAATTTCACAGGTTTTTTATCAGTAAAATTTCCGCTAACTATAACATGTGTGAAACCTATGGTTTTTTCAGTAAATTTGCAAGGTTTTTTAAATGCTAATTCCTAACTATAACGTGTGTGAAACCTATGGTTTTTTCAGTGAATTTGTACGTTTTTTTAAATGCTAAGTTACTTTACGCCATTCGAGGCGTGCGCGCCCACTTAACGCAGTTCGTTCCGTGCACGGTTTTTATCAACTTTAATAAGCCCTGTACATTTGGTGGCCTTCGGCCACCAAAAGCACAGGGGGTGGGGTCAATGTGGATAGTGTTTTTTTTATTTCGATTTTATAATTTCATGTTGCCAAAATTTAGTTTTTTGTACCTGTTGATAAGCCCTGTACATTTGGTGGGCTACGGCCACCAAAAGCACAGGGGGTGGGGTAAGTGTGGATAGTGTTTTTTTTATTTTTATTTTTTTACCGTACGCTTACGGTAAGCGTACGGTAAGCGTACTCGGCGAAATTGCCGAAAAAAAAATAAAACCGTTTTTGCTCTTGGGGGATGTTTGGGGACTCCCTCAACATGACTATGTGGGAGGGAGTTGTCAAAACAGCCCCGTAACATGTTTTTGGCCATCATGTTTGATAAACAACACTCAGTGCGAGAGACAAAATGGTGGACGCCACTTCCTGGTTTCGGCCGATTCGAATGTTTACTAAGATCTAATAGCCAATCAGAATCGCGCTCACGCACGCCACTGTACGCGTACGGTAAGCGTACGGTAAGCGTACCGTAAGCGGGCTCAGATATATATATTGATTTAAAGGCTATTTTCTCAGAATCTACTGAACAGATTTACACCAAACCTACAAAAGGCACTTCCTTGACCTAGGGACTACCTCTCTGCCAAATTTCTAGTAATTCTGTTCAGCCGTTCGGGCTGTAGCTCGTTCTAAAGGTCCTATGGAAAAATGCATGGGAAAAACGCGTTTTGGGACCCCCCTTTTATCTCAGCCCCCGCTTGACGAATCCCCCCGAGACTTTCAGGGTAGGAGCGGAGCGTAGCGCCCCACCTATTTTGAGAAATTCGCGAGGATTCATCGACCGGCGCCAAAGTTATTCAAAATAGAATGTTGAGGTTTTCCTATGGAAAAGGGGTCCTAACTATAACTACCTACTGGCAACCGCCAGTAGGTAATATATATATATATATATATATATATATATATATATATATATATATGTTTACATTGTAGCCCGCCCTCCCCTTCCTTCCCCCGCACGCCCACCCTGCCTCCCATAAGCCGTGCCGGCTGCCACTGTACTAATGGTAAACTATTGGACTCCCCAAATGCAAATAATACAAAATATTATTTTATTACTGACGTCATGAATTGCAACAACTTTAATGTATATATACTACAACATGCACTTGTGGTAAAGTATCTGCCATCAGACCCTTAAAGGAAAGATGGAAGGGACACCTCAGAGGCATGAGAATGTTGATCCAAGACCACCAATGAAGATGCCCAACTCTCTTGCAGTCTTCTTGAGCCTCTGGGGTACCTATGTTAGAAGTTTTAAAGCGGAAATACCAACTTCCTTCAGTCAGGATTAGTGTTAACCTGTGTCAGTTCATTGAATACTAGAGATTCCCTGGGAGAATAGGGCTTGTAGGATTTGATTGCCTTCTGCAGGAGGAACTAACAGAAATGTGACTTCCAGTATGACATCCAATTAAGAAGGGGGACCCCAACGGACAGATAGAGGGCCGGAAAAGCGGGGTATGAAAGTCAAAATAAATCAAGAGCGGAATCCAGCCCTCGTATATATATGAAGGGCCTACAGCCTAGGTCCCATAGTCAAACACCACTAGTAAGGAGCTGAAACCACACTCTAATGTGAACAAAGTGTTATACAAAGGACAAAAAATTAAACATAATAGTTTGATACGAAAATATAAATTTCTGGTTTATTTGATTGTTTTTTTTGATTGTAAATACACATTATATAGTTTGTGACATTGACTGTTTTTTATACTTTTTGTTTAATAAAAATCATTTAGTGCAATTCAATAATTTGAAGAAAGACAATACATAGTATTGATATAACAAGCAGTAACATGTCCCACTCAGCCTTCAAAGCATACATACCCACAATCATTCATCACAACTCAATAACAATAAAACAATTGGAATGGTGAGATTCCAATAAGGGCAGATATATCATGCATATAAATAACAAACAAATAATATACACAGGTGCCAGGAGTACAAACGCCAGATGAAAAGCAAACAGGTGGACGTTACAGGTGTCAGAAGTATAAGCGCCAACGCGCGTTTCGGTGTACGACCCGGACAGGGGTCACACCTTCATCAGGGCGCAGAAAGATAAGTAGAGGGGGACATGTACGATACCTAGATTTAATCAAAGGGAAAATATATGAGACTCACGTAAATACATCAACCAATAGCACATTTTACGTTAACATTCTACTTATCAGATACAGAGTATAATCAGTGAGGATCAGCTCCAAAATAGTGTACATAAATAGGCATTATATTTTTATATATCTAGGGTCCGGTCGGTACCCAAGGCGAGCAGTATTAGGACAGTACCTCCAAACACACATACATCAATCCTTTCTAAAACACAATAACAATTTTCTAGTGGAAACGGGATGGAGAAGAAGTGAAAAAATAGAAGGAAAAATAATAATAAACAGACTAATTTTATGATGCAAGACCAGCATAATATCAGTAGTAACACAATAACGATAGACAAGGACGGCCTTACGTAATTAGGTAGGGACGTGCCCTTGATAGTCTAGGTTATGGGGTACATCAATCATAAGAGCGAATTCCTCAATTCACTGGCTCTTCGCAGGACCAGGTGATCTGTGAGGGGCAGAAAGCAATAAAAATCATTGAAGGTAACAAGTAGGTTTTACGGAGTTATACGGGGGGACTGATAAAGTAAGCGGAAAGTAGATACAGGTAACCTACCAGTCGGATACTTTGTGAACGAAGTGTTTACATAACCAAAAAATAGGTCATATCAAATAGGTTAGGATGGCAGACTTGGACTACAGCTCCCAAGGAGAGTATTTGCTGGCCTGCAAAAATAGATGTAATAATATTTGATCAAACTAGGGGGTCTGTAGGGTGGATATCAAAGGATGAACAAAAATAACAACTTTCTAATCAGCAGGATATGGAGGACATAAGCGTAGACCAACCTGTAGCAAACGCGCGTCGTGGAAGCATAAGAGTAAGGAATCGACGTCTTCAGAAAAGCCCCAGAGAGATCAGCAAACCAAATCAGGGTATGGGGGGATATATACAGCTCGGGCTGCTGGTTCCCGAATAGTTTCCTGCAGATGGGTAAGCAGGGTATATATAAGGAAAGGAGGCAATCGGGAACACGATGGTAACGGACAAAACATTGGCGTCCTAATTGGGGAAGAGCATAGATATACTCTAGCGGGACGCACTACTCAAGGCATACTCTGAGTGCGTTCCAGTATGACATCCCCCAGAGCTATGAACTGTGGTAGTGACAGAAACCTGTTCTCCTGGAAGGCAGCCCCCATCTGTGTTAATTCAAGCATAGTCAACAGTGAATTTGCCTTAGATTTTAACTTTGTGGTTAACACTGGGTTGTCGAACAGTAGAAGCAGGGGCGAGCATGTCGGCGTCTTGGCAGTACTGGTCGTCCACTTGTGCGAACTAAAATAAATTGATTAAACTTACCTAGTATTATTTTAAACTCCAGTGTTCCTCTGCCTGTCGTTTCCTATTAATGTGCAAAGGGAAACGTGAGGGTAGGGACAGTGTATATAGCTGTGCATTACATGCCTGTGCGTTATCTCATTTAACTTCATTTTTTTAGAATAGTGAATACTAAAGAAAGTAAAAGAAAAGTTATTTTGCCAGTTAAGCCAAATTGTATGCTTGCATTGTAAAAGAGCGACTTAGTGTAGGGTAATGGAAAGCAGGAAATTGCACCAACTTTGTGAAGACTAATAATTTGGAACTACTGAATAGATTTATACCAAATCACAAAAAGCACACTTTCTGGACCAAGATTTAGCTGTCTGCCATATTTGGTGGAACTTGGGGGCATATGTATCAACATCACCATTTGCGATTCTCAAATAGCGATTTTTAAAGAATCGCTATTTGAGAATTGCAAAACGGGATGTATTTAAAAAATTGCAAACTTTTTGCGATTTCTTAAAATTCCTTAATTGCGATTAGCAAATTGTGAAATCGCAATTAAGGAATACCTGCCCATTCATTTCTATGGGCCAGGAGACCCATAGGGATGAATGGGAAGTAATTCTCAAATAGCGAATCGCAATTTGCTAATCGCAATTTGGGAATAATTTCAAAGGTGCAAGGGTGTCATGATGACACCCTGATGCACCCCTGAAATGAGCATGTGTGTGCATATGGCGCACATACATACCCTAAGGGCATGTATGAGCGCCACGTGGCACTTTGTAAAATTAAAAAAAGTGCATTTTGAAAGGAAATCGCAAATTACCACCAACTGGAAGTTGGTGGTAATTTGCAATTTCTTAAGGATAATTCGCACAACTTGGGTGCTTTTTACATCTCATTTAAGAAATCGCAATTTGCGATTTCTTAAATGCTTCCGCAAAATTAAGAAATCGCTAAATTAGCAATTCCTTAATTTTGCGATGGGATTTGTCTCATACATCCCGATTACCGATTTTTTTAATCGCAAACGCTGTTATTTTGCGAATCGCAGCGTTTGCGATTAAAAAATCGTTTGATACATATGCCCCTTGGTTCAGACACTTTAGCTGTAGGCCTTTCCAAAACTTCCTTTTGAAATTGCATAGAGAACTTGCATTTTAAGGCCCCTGCTTGACGGATCACTCCGAAATGTTCCAGGAAGTAGCTGATGTGTTTTGTGAAGATTCGTCAAATGGCAACAGAATTATTAGCAACCTAAAAAATTCCTATGGAAACATAATCCTAACTATAACTTCCCAGTGGCGACCACCACATATATATACACACTGTATAATGCTATATTCAATGTAATTTTTTTTATGACATAAATTAATATTAACGTTTCTGCTTAAAAATAATTAAATACCACTTTTAAAGTTTTCATAAAAAACGAAAACAAGTAAAATGATTGAAACAGATACTTATTAAAAACATTTAGTAAACAATGATTATATATAAAAAATCACTGCAAGGGTGTGATTTAAAAAATATTTTAAATAACAATCATTATAAATTTAAATCATATATTTCATTTATTTATTTATTTATTTAGCAGTCTCTTAATTTTAATTTGTGAGTTAGTTTGCTGTAACTTTTATTTTTTCTTCTGGGTTAATAATCATTATTTTAAGCTTATTTACATTTTTGTTTTATATTCAAGTATTTTAAATATATTTTTATCAAGTGATACACTGTAATATTTTCCCTATGTTTTATCATAGAGAAATCTTTGCCCTGGTGGCACAGGACTCCACCTACATATGAAAAGTTACTAGAAGTAACTTTTGACTCACAAATCCTGTTAGAGCAGGCTCCACACCCCTGCTTGAGTGGGTGGACACTTGTAAGTCTTCTCCTGGTCGAAAATTAACTCTTGCAAATGGTGAATAGCAAAAACATGTAAAGTTATGAGTAACGTTACATCAGTAAATTTACCCTTGTGAACTGAGCCCTGTGATTCATGTAGTACTATTTTGTTTACTGGCAGCAGCAACGGTAATGTGGTTGAAGTTACAGTTGGCTGGTATCTGTATCATCACTAGCACTGTCTGTTTATCATTGCAGTCACTAGAGGCTATTTTAATCGATGCTATTCCTCAATTGAACCAGGATTTGTAGTCACTGATGAAGACAGTTGATATCCGTGTTGGCCCTCTGTCAGCTCAGGTGTTGTTTGCACAAGCTATGTAGGTAACTGATTCAGCATTAATTCTATTAAAGTACTGAGCACAAAAAGATATGTACTTTGAAACACTGTGATCAAAGACCTCATACTTCTGACTCCAATGTGATGCAATATTAGTCCATACAACAGCAGCACCACCTTAATGCCTTCATGTAGTCAGGGATAGAGTGCATGAAAGCAGCGGTGAGCATGCTTAAAGCATCACATTTTGGTGCCTTAGAATACAGGGCCACACATTAATGTGTTGTTATTCAAAATTGTAAAAGTTTCACAAGGTACTATGCTGTTGATAGTGTTGACAGCCCCTACAAGGTCAAAAGATTCAGTAATTGGAAAGCAAATGCCCCCCAAATCTGTCCAGACATTTGTTTGCTAAAACATTTGAATATAGCACTCTTACTTGTTTAATCAATTAATAGTCCTGTAAACCAGACAGAGTCCTGCCAGAGTGAGTGTGAGAGGTAATGAGATGTGAGTGAGAGTGAGAGTGAAATACAAAGACTTTCTATGCTTAAAACAGTCCAACATAATTCTTCTAGACACACTACCAATGGGAAGACACTACATACCACACATTACTTTGAATTAAATATGCACTTTATACCAATCAATACAAAACACAACATGATTTATAAACACTGGAAAAATACAGTTATGTCTATTTTGGGGGTGAAGCAAATAAAGAAAAACCAATAAGCACTGATTTCGGAAGGCTTGTAAAACACAGAGAAAGTTCCACTGAAATCTATAAAACAAACACAGAAAACAGGGCAGTCTTATTATTGGGTATTGATTGCCTCCTTATGCTGTGATATATCGGCTTGGGTTATGGAAGCTGAGAAGGGTAGGTCTTTATTTGTAGAGGGTACTTTCTGCTTTCTGGGTGAGGTAATAATATAAAGGTAGTAGCTCAGAAGACTCAGATACCTCTCACATGCCCTCATGTGTTAAGCAATTTTACAGTCAGTAAGGCTCAGATTCATTAAATCAGAGCCTTTCCAACAGCAAAATGGCAATTTATTACTCACCAAATCCAAATAGAGATTCTGTAGTATGT
Organism: Triturus cristatus; assembly: GCF_964204655.1. Classification (NCBI taxonomy): domain Eukaryota; kingdom Metazoa; phylum Chordata; class Amphibia; order Caudata; family Salamandridae; genus Triturus; species Triturus cristatus. Next base: position 721,829,033 of record NC_140594.1, on the reverse strand, counting down.
TAACAAATCGCTAACTGGGTTTGGGAATAAATACAGATTTTGTATTTGGAAGGGGCGTATAAAGAGCATCTCTTCAGATACCAAATCCTTAAGCTATGTATTAATGTTCTGCGACAAAAATCTGGTCGCAAAACATTAATATTTTACCGCCTCCTCAAAGGAAGTTTTTTAAGAGCTTGCACTAGTTTGTAGGCGACTGCCTGCTCATGAAAACGGTTTGCGTATTTTTTTAACAATGCATCCCATTTTCCTTTAAGACAAATGGGCTGCATTTAAAAAAAAAAAAAAATTAATTTATTTGAAAGCAATTACAGTCATGGTGGTCATGACCCAGCAGACCACCCTGCCTGTCATAGTTTCCAATTGTGGTGGGTTGCAATGTACGCCCTACCACATGTATATTTAATGAGTTAGGTCGAATTGCAACCCACTAGGAATCAGTATTCTGAGAACCAATCTATTACATAGATAAGTTCTTGAAATACCAGTGGATTCAAAAGAAGTCCATTTGCAAATTGCGACTACTTCTAACACATCCATTTATTTATATTTCAGTTAAGGAATCACAGATTGTGAATCACTATTTGTCGCAATTTACAATTCTTTAAATGGAATCTTTGTACATGAGTACCTTAGTGATATATTGGTAACCAGGATATTATCTCTGCTTGGCGAGTCCCCTTCTGTTTAGTAAGCTGTAATGAAAAAAATACCTAAGGATACTTATCATTGCTAAAAATTAAAAAATACTGTTGCTGATCACATGGCATACTAGAAAATAAAATACTTTTTTATTTCATGAGAAGGTTAGAAAACAAAGTGAGTTTTAAAGGAGCGGTGTGAAGAATGAAATCATTGACTGTCCTAAACTCCTAGAGGTCAAATTTAAACTCTGGAACAATTAGCACAATGTTACTGATCCTGTTCCTGTTTCGCCCAATTTATTTGGTTGCAGATACTGCACTTCGAACAATTTGGCTATATGAATTTAGGGTGAGGTGTATCACAATGCTCCCACAATTTTCTCCCGAAGATTTCAGGTAACTGATCTATTCTCATATGACGGGGTGGAGCCTCCTATGACTGAATTTATGAATGTAAAGTTACTACTAGTAAATTTCCTCCTGTTTGGGGAGCTCTCTGCTACAAGGGCAAAGGTCTCCCTGCAGAAAGTATTACAGAATTTAAAGAAAATTAATTTAAATGAATAGGATAAAGTATTATTTTTTAATTATAATGAATTAAAATACTTCCCCTAACTCCTATTCACCTCAGACTACAAAAAGGAAGGGACAACACACCTGCACTAAAACTTGACATATTAATACATTTGAAATTATTTACTTTTATTTAATTTACTATTTTTATTTAAATACAATTTGTTAAAATGTTAATTTTTTCTCACATACCCTTTCAGTGCCGTTGGTATTGTGAAGTATAAAAGCACTGCTGAAAAGTGGTGCATTTTACTTCTCGGAACTGTGCTTCCATAGTGACAACGAGCAGCAACATTTCAACATATAGCTGCTGTACAGATAAATACTGGTACTTTGCTGAGAAGTGTTGGGAATGTCCATAAAAATATAGAAGCCTTGTTGCTAAGTGTTGATAATATCTATGAAATGAATTACATCCTGGAGGGCTTGGACACCAGGTTAGGTGGCCACTTCCAATATGTTTTACTAGAAACCATGACAATAACAGTTACATTTAAGTTTCATTCAATATACAGTATCTCCTGGAGGGATGTGACAAGAAGGTGAACTATAGAAGAGGAGGAATTTGTCAAGATACCTGGCCTGCACAGTAGGCAAAGAAAAACAAAACTGAGCAGAGCTTTCATCTGCCATAGAAGGATGCCTCAATATTTTCCAGTGCATGCCCATTTCTCAGAAATGGCCACCTTGTGCAATACATCTGGAATGAATTCACACTCAAACAGCTCACTGGAATAGTCTAAGCGATACAGGCATATATAAGTAAGACCACCACTAGAAAAATGTAGGTGTTTGAAAAGAATAAATTGAACATATACCATGCTTTTGCTTCTACATCCAATCTGAAAATGTCATCTCTTTCAAGAAACCTGAATACAAATATGAGAAATGTTGACCTTTTCCAACCAGGGAAATGGGCAAAAGATGAAGGATCCTCTAGGTAAAAATTTCTCTGGACCTCCTCTGCATCACAAAATTTACACAAAAAAAATGTTGTGCGAAAAAGGTGAGAACAACCTTGAGAGCAGATGCAAAGGTTGGCAAATTAAATGAGTATGCATAAGCTTGAAGTGAGGGTGAACAGAGCAGAAACGACACTTATGCAGTATCAAATTATTTCCTTGCAGCTTGTAAAAATGATATATTAGATACATTGACTAAACAGTAGGGGTGGGTGGAATTTGCGAAATCCACTTTCGCAAATTATCGTGAAAATGTAAAAAATTATCACAAACACGCGGAAATATCGCGGAGATGCGGAAGTTTTTTTCCCGCATGTTCGCGAGATTTTCTGCATGGTTGCGGTTCGCCAACTTACCCATGTGGTTGCTCGCGGGCGCGGCCATCTTGTTTTCAGTTGTCTCGCAGTGCATGATCGCGAGAAGAAAGACGTGATCGCGCGACGCATGACGTCACTGCGGGCGCGAACTGTCGCGAGACAGCGCAAATGGCTAAAAACAATACAACATCTCATGGAGAACGCGACCGGATCAAGAAAACTTGTCGGCGAACGCAGGGATTCAGGTAAGGCGATCGCGCGCGCGCGAGAATGTATTATTTTACAGTGCGAGCAAGAAACAAATTATCGCCAAGCTGCGGAATGCGGAAATTTTGACATTTTCGCGCTCTCCGCGGAATGCGAAAATGTCAAATTATCGCAATTTCCGCGAACGGAACAAAATTTTCGCCCAGGCCTACTAAACAGTGCAGTGAGTATGATAGAAAGTAAAGAATTGGGAGGGAGCTCTGATATGTTGCAAAATGTAATTAGGTAATCAAAACTCAGAATCCCTGGACTGACTTCAGGGTGAAAGGTGTGGATCTTAAATGTTTGTGCGACACCTGGGGCACTATTATGTATAGGGTGCACTTTCCTTGTTTGCACCTGGCATACCTTAAAACAGGTGCGCTGGGCACAAACAGAGAAGCTGTGGAACAAGATAGTGGAACTCTTTGTTTTATTTTCTGTTTTGACACTCATTGTACATTTGATCTGCTTCTGTCTTCTAATCATCACAGTCTACATATTTTATACAAGAATCACTCTGGTTCAATAAATATTGAAAACGCCTCTCTGTGTACTCTTTGTATATTTCTCTGAGCAAAAGAAAGCATGAGTTACTGAGCAAAGGTTTGAAGTCTGTCATCACGGCTCCCGAAGGAACAGAACTGTCATGTTGAGTGGTTGCCAGAACTGTTCACTCCCTGTTTAGGTATAGTGGGACTAACAGTGGCACTGTGAGCTAGCTAGTCCAAGGGACAACATATCCTTCTGGGGTGCATGGAATCAGTCTGGGACCCTCCTAAGTTTATGTTGTCAACAAACTTGCAGTTTCTACTGATTGGTGTAAACTACATGACGGGGCTAAAGTGAACACTGCCCTCCACCTTTGGCCAAGGCATGGGGAAGAGGCAGTGGAGAATGTCATGATACTGGATGGCAGTTAGAAGTCCTAATGTTACATTTTAATTTTCTCTGTTATACGCCAAGGTGTTTGTCATGAGTGGCCCTCCCCAGCCCATGGGCAAGAGTGTGGAGGTATACAAAATAAACCCTTTGGCCGTTCAAAGTTTTTGGCTTTTTTTTCCAAAAATAAAATAGTCTACAATTTTCCCTCCTAGCCTCTGAGCATGGTCAGGGAGTGTTTTGTGATTTCTACACCACAGCCTGGTAAGACCTTTTGTCTACCACATGTCTAGCATTTGTTATATCTGCTTTCATGAGGAATCTCCTTAGCAGGAATAGAAGGCTAAGCATTTGAGTGAAATAGTGGCTATTCATTCTATATGCGTTCATATTTATTAAGGACTTAAAATTAATGTACTGTCGCTCTTTTTTTGCTCAATATTCCTTTTCACAATCCACCCATGAAGACATAGTTGCCATTTAGTGGCAAATCACAAGGTAACAAAGAGGCATGAATGGAATACCTAAGACCTTCCAACCTCTAAAAGATTAAACTCTGTCACTGTGACACTGTCCTTAAACATCCATGTATCACACCACATCGGAACTTGAAATGCAACTAAGCTGACTTTCCATGTTGAAGTCAAAATATTATAATTTTCTCCATGCATCAGATAGTTCATTTTCTAGAATCTCAGAATGAAGATTTGGCACAACTGCACCACTTAAGAGGAGGGAGAGGTCACTCTAATATAGTCAAAGTATAGACCTACAAAAATATTGAATCCACAATCTTGATTGCCACTTTATCATGAAATGAACTAGATGTGAAGTTAAGTGTAGTCATTCTGTCATTCAGCACATGTTGTTACCTTGACATTATAATAGAAGTCGATATTGTTTACTCAAAAAAATGTAGGACAATATTATTGACAGGCACGACGGGCACAGGTAAGAGCGTTGGCGGGGTTGGGGTGGGGGGGTGAGTAAGTCGACAGAAGAAAGATTAGGGAAACAACATTTTAAAAAATGAAGAAAACCACTTTCCTTGTGCTCGCCGCATCGCTGACTCGGCGATATGGCGAGCACAAGGTAAAGGGTTTTCTTTATTTTTTAATTTTGTTTCCCTATTCCGTTGCGTGTTAATTTACTTCACCCCTTTCCCCACCCTACCGCTCTTACCTGTGCCGACTGTGACTGACCATTGACCGTGATATTGTGACATAATTCCCTCAGCGCCTTTGCATCTATCTAACATATTGTGCCCCTGTAGAACAATGGGCAACATAAAAAGCATCACTTTAGTAGTATGCACATATAATGCATGGTAGTCTTTAATCCCAGTATATAAACCTGTCGCTGACTTCCTTAATACAGCTGATTTGTGAAGTCAGTAGTCAGCTGTAGTAAAATAAAGTGAGGTAGCTGCTTAGCTGTTACAGTGTATAACAGCTGTGTTCTACTGTCATGATGCCTGCTACCAGTGGCAGCAGCCAAGGTGTTAGGCAGATCAGAGAGAAGAATTATATCTGCAATTGAATCACTTTTCTTTCTTATGATCTGTCTTCCAAAATGAACAGGGATCAGCACAAAGGAGTAATTTATGGAACATGGGGCCCAATTCATAAAAGTAATCTGAGACAAAATCCTACCTTTACGACTTTCGGTATTCACAGAAGGCATTTAGGAGTACTAAAGTTAGGATTTTGTCTCAGTTAATCTTAACTTTTGGTCTTAAATTAAACTTGAGACAAACTTAAGTTTAACTGAGACAAAATCCTAACTTTACGACTAGGATTTTGTCTCAGCTAAACTCAAATTTGTCTAAGTTTAATTTAAGACCAAAATTTAAGATTAACTGAGACAAAATCCTAACTTTAGTACTCCTGAATACCTTTTGTGAGTACCAAAAGTTGTAAAGTTAAGATTTTGTCTCAGATTACTTTTGTGAATCGGGCCCTCGTTTATTTTTTGCATGCTGTACTTCATTACAGGAAATAAATCATCTTTCTGAATGGCTACTAACTGTAAACTGTAGGTTTTTAAAAAAATCTTATTTACATGTAACTGATTTTAATTTTTTTGCAACAAATTAATAATTGGTTCTCAGTGAGTTTATTTTCGCCCTACAGTTTCTGTTGATTTATCTTCCAGTCTACTTTTACTCTGCCTGCCTGCAACAATACTATATTTTTCTTGTGAAGAAGCATGACAACAAGGATTTAAGCAGTTTGGAGTATGGCCGGCGGCATACTCTACTATTGTGGGCACTAAAATGCACTCTGTTGTATGTCATCTCAGAGATCTGTGTACTTATAAAGAAACTTGGCCTTCTGCATCATTCTTTTTTGTAGTCACGGAACTTCTTAGTGCCTTGCAATATCCTCATAATGTACAGCAGGGGGTACCTTATCCCATACATCATGCCCATCTCTGTTTGGCAGTGAAAGCACATCAGACTTAATGTGGCAGAGCATGAAGTACAATCAGGATTACCCCTGTGATAAGCCAAGATGTTGAAATGATGTGCCAAAGTGCTCTGGTATATAGTTCTCCGTTATTCCACTGCACAGCTATTAAGATCATGGCGCGGTACATATGCCAGAACACTGACAATAAGCAATAAAGTTAAGGTGCTGTTCAATATGCAATGAAGCTTCCAGTAATATCAGCCTGCAGCTCGATATGTCAAAGTGCTGTCAGTACCATCAGCGTGCTAATGCTGATCAGCGTGCTGGTGCTCTGCGGTACGATGAGGTCCTGCAATGCGCTAGAGTACTTCTTACTATACCAAAGTTTTATCAGAATCACCTATTAATCTATGAGTAATAGTGTTCAATCTGAGGCCTCTTCAATATACATATTATGCTGCTGGATATTGCACAGGGTTGCCAAGGGAGTATGCCAATAAGCCAGGGTGGTCCTAGTTCTGTCAGAGACTGGCCATGCCACTAGTCCTATTGCCAACTTCCTTTCTTCCTGTTGTTGTGCACAGGGGTCAATGAAGTAGCAGCCCCAGAGCACTGTGTCTGTTTTCGGCTGTCCTCTTTCTATTTCCAGTGACTATTTCCAGTGTGGTCTACGCAAACACAGAAAGAAAACTCAAAACAGTGAGTCAGTTGTTTTAAATATAATTAAGGGCTGGTGACACATCAGTCTAAGGACTACATTTTAGAGTGCTGACCTACTAACAGCTCTGTCAAAGGAGCAGATGCCATAGCCTCAATCTGATTGGAGGGCCTCCCCCCCCCACCCTTAGAAGAGCCCCTCCAGCTCTTATTTCAGGAGCGTCCCTCTGTCTTCTTTCTGAGGAGCATCTGATCTCCACAACTATCAAAGACCCTGAGCATAAGGCTTTATATCTGCAGTCCCCTGTCAAACCTTGTTCCGGTTTGGGGTTACCAGTAGCTCCATGGGTAATGCCACCCCGACATATGAAATGTCTAATGAAAAATCTGGCCCTGTTCTAACCATTCATGCTAAAGCGGGGAGCATCTATAGACGTTTGAAGGCATTGCAACAAATGCAATATCTGTTTACCACCATGCATCATTTGCCGGTTCAACTGACAATTTTTTATTATGTTTCCCTCCATTGCACTTAATCGACTTCAACAGAAATAAAATGAATTCAGTTAACATTTTCACTAAGAAGCATTGAATTCAGAGCATAAGCAAATAAAAAATACTGAATTGCATGTTGTTGCCATCTTTGTTGCTTCTTCATGGTCATTCAGTTGTAAAACCTTGTGCAGAAGTGATTAACTTCTAGTAGTGATCCAAAATTGGCACTTCAACCTGCCTTCCCGGCATTCCCATTCCCTAATCTGACAGAGAGAAGGCACTTTTCCTAAAACTAGATTATCCACCAGATCCTCTGGTGGAAGGTCTTGTGCGTGGGAGATGCTACGGAACATGGTTACACGATTGCCTCATAATTTATGATGAAAGTTGCACCAATTTTTATTTTTTCAGAACTCAACTCCATGAAATAGGCCAATGTTGGACTGCACTCTCTCTGCAGGGTCACCCCAAACGTTTTGCCTTCACCCCTCCAGTTTTCTGAAATTCAATTTTGTTTGCACTGGGACTCCGCGTACTTTACCGCTGCTAACCAGTGCTAACGTTCTTGTGCTCACTCCCTAAAACAGGGTAAAACCTGCAAAGTGGCTTAGCGCCGCCTTGCAAATATGAAGCAGGGCACAGTGCCATCAGATTGTTGCAAAAAGTGACACTTCGGTGGTGCAATGCCCTTGTAAAAATGCCCCAATATCCTTTAAAAAATGTGGGAAGTTATGCTTAAGGCTTCCATTCAAATTGCGGATCCGTTTTCAAGAACACAACATCTAACTTGAACAGGCAATGTTTGCACAAACACATGCAGATCGGCGATTTGCATTAAAAAGAAAATAATTCGCTGGCAACATACAGATCTGTTTATCAATTGTGCTGATTGACATAAACATATCCATTGTGACAGACACACGGAATGGCGCCAGTGCTGCTAACGTCATGTGTAAAACATCGGAGTCCTTCCACTGATTGTTTGACTATGTGGTGTGGTTTAACCTTCTTGGAAATGGAGCACAGTCCAAATGAATTAGCTCGACATGGATATAGTAAACACAATAATGTAGTGCGTGTTTGAATACCCTGCTGTATCTGTAAATTTCTCATCAGTCATTATGTGTGTTCTAAGAGACAGATTTATTCAAGTGTATAAGACTTTAGAGATCAGTTTATGGTAATTTCACGCAGTTGATACACTATATTATGCCACAAATTATTCTTTTTTTCAATTTTTATTTGAGTTGATGAAAACGAAATTACAAATTCATATAATGAAGGAGCAGTAACAATCAACATTTCTTCAATCAGAAGCCTCTACATTAACAATCAAAATATTTTTTGTGCAATAATCCGACACAAGTAGAGAAATATCACTTACTTAAAAGAAAAAAATGCAAAAATGTTAAAATTCATAAATTGCAGCTTCATAAATCGTAATCACACCCTAAAATAGCAATAATAGCACATAAAAGACTATGCTCATACAGTTTCTCATCAAAAGTGCATTGTGCAAAAACAAAGAAATTATAAAAAAGTTATGCCACAAATTCGTTAGGTATGTGCTACTGAACTATTTTAACATACACAATTTAATCGGCTGAGCCGAGTACACGCGTTGTTTCCTTCAATTGAATACAGAGTGAAAAGATTTGCAACAGACGGCTCTTCCCTGCCTGCCTCTTTAGCATAGAGTATAGAAAAGGAGCGGTTATACACACTTGAAAGACTGCCTGGGTGTTTGTAAAACCACAGAGCACGTTTCACAGTGAACGTTTCACGCGCATTGCCATAGTCGAGACCTCGGTTACTAAACTTGCAGGCTAGAGTCAGCATCTATGGCTGGCGATCGCCGAGCGCTCCTCAGACGCGGAGGGGGTTGGGGCGGGGAGGCAGAGTAATATTACAATTCCAGTTCTTACACAAGCGATACATAGATATTGACTGGATAGAGAGACCGCCAGTCAATCTCGCTTGACCGCTTCCTGGCCTGACACGCAAGTGGACTGCTTACTTTCCGGTCCTGTCTTTGCTTTCCTGGCACAGATTAAAAAAAAAAATACAACTGCAAATCTTTTTGCATTTTTAAAACGGAAGTGAACTAGATGGAGCATTCTAAATGCTTCTTTGCGCGATGTAACAGAGAAGCAGCCAGTTGGAGCGCAGAATGAATACAAGGATAAAACCCCAGCGCGGTAATTCAGTTCTTGAAGTTAGGAGCAGAAACGTAGCAGCCATTTAAAGGCCAGGCAGTAAAACAAAGCTTGCAACTACAGTGGTATGAATGCATGTTTTAGTATACGTTTTTAACCTGACTTATTAGCTAACTACATTGGTAAAAAAACAACAAAAAAACAAAGGCAGAAGAACATGCAAATGATGACGTGCTGTGCTTCAAATGGAAATATAAAAACCCTGGTATTCCCCATTTTGAGTACCTGTTTGTTCCTGAGATGAGTCTGTACTCTCCTATTAAATGCATTGCAGCATTGCTGAGGAAGGCTTTCACTCTACCTTTCATATCAAAGAAGTCCAGGTACTCAGTACCGGATAGTACGTGCCCATTTACAGCACAGTCACCCTGCACTTTTACGTCCAGCACTGAGTGGCATGATGTTGGCACTTCCTGTGCATTGGCAGCCACCAATGATGGCTAACAGCAGAGCCGTGTATGATCATGAAACAACAGACAACACATCACTGTTTGACAAGAAAAAATTGTAATGTTGCAGATTTACTACCATTAAATTTCAGAAGCATGTAAAGCGTTTAGTTTGAGCCTTCAAGTTAGTTATAGTGAAGGGGGCAAGTGTTTACCGTTTGATTTTGAGTGGTGGTAATGTTATGCGGTATTTATTGCCATCATTTTTTTTTTTTTAGTTCGAGTTCTTCAACCTTAAACCTGAATGATTTTACTGCATGTGGTATTACTATCAATTGGCTATTTCTACAAATTATGTATTATCATATTCAGCGTAATAATAATACATTTTAAATATAAAGATACACAGGTTTTGGGTCATAATTCTAATTTTTTTTTTTTTTTTTTTAAAAACCTTTATTCTGTAAGATCAGTGACACAGCTATTCAGCCGACAACCCGGAGGTACGGCAGCTTTAAAAACACAACACATGCTAGCGTCAACATTCCACTGACAGGAGAATCGAAGGTTCTGTTTTAAATAAACATAAATCCAAACCTAAACACAAGCAAGGCGATAAGTACTGTAAGCACCAGAAGGGGTTCTTATCAGGGGAAGCGAGCCCCATTTCGTCTAACAGGCACAGGTCTATAGTAAGGGAAGGGAGGGGAAGTCAGAGACTCAAGAAGACATACACATATCAGCAAGAAGTTCAAAGCCGGAAAGAAAGCTAAGGGGAGAGCTGCTCCTCGGGCGGGTCCGGGTCTGGGGGCAGGCATATGCCCCCTCTGTACTGGTTCCAGCGCCCCCATACAGAGTGCCATTTCCGAGGGCGCCCTCGAGCACAATACACTGTCTTCTCCCTAAACATGCTCCAATCCATGTTTTCCATCCACGCTGTCAATGTAGGAGGCCCATTAGAGCCCCACAGACGAGCAATATCGCGCTTGGCAACCATGTTCACCAGGGTCACCCACTGAGTCTGTGCCGCGTCGTGGTCAGTAGGACCCCAAACATTCAGAAGACAACACCGCGCCTCAGGCTGCATGACGATGCCCGTCACCTCCCCCATCACCTCGTGGATTCGCCTCCAAAACTCCATAATCGCACCGCATTCCCAAATAATATGTAGGAAGGTGCCCACCATACCACAGCCTCTCTTACATAAGCCCTCCTCAGAAAAACCCATATGGACCAGCCTGGGCCCCGTCACGTAGACCCTATGGAGTATTTTAAGCTGCACCAACCGCAGGCGCGCGGGGATCGCGACCTCTTTGGGAGAAGAAACTGCGTACTGCCAATCCTCATCATCTAGTTCAAGGCCATCCCTGGTCCATTGAGCACGCAACCCTAGAAGAAGATCTGCCGGAACATTAATAAGTTTCTTATAAATGAGCGAGATCGTACTCTCTGGCATATGGCCATCCAGGATCCGGTCCTCTAACGGAGAGGACTCAGGCACCTTCTCCCCTTCTACAAGAACTGACCGCAAGGCGTGGCACACTTGAGCGTATCGGAAGAACTCCGTGCTCCCCAGCTCATATTCCTTCTGCAGCTCCTCGAATGATTTTATCCTACCCTTAACCAAAAGGTCTCCAACCCTGGATATGCTGATCAGGTCCCATTTCTCAAACCCTTTTGTATGCCAAAGCTTTCCCAGAATATCGGAGTCAAACAGAGGAGTGGCGAGGGTAAGCTTACCCTTCCAGCCCAGTGAATCCGTCGCAACCTTCCATACATGCACGGCCACCCTGGTGGGCCCCGTTAGGGTTAAATCTAACGACTTCGAAAACAACGCTCTGGAGTAGTTACCCCCACGTAACAACCATCGGTCCATGGCGAAGCCAGGGCTCAGCGCCGGACCATATACACCATGGTTAATCGCACTCAACTGGGTGGCCCAGTAATAACGTCGGATGTCTGGAAGCGCAATACCCCCGTCGTACCACGGAAGCGTCAACTTAGCAATCGCTATACGCGGACGCCCTTCCCACAATAGCGCGCGCTGGTGGCTTTCAACCTCACGGAAGTAACTGGTCGGGACCCAGTCAAGAGTATTCTGCAGGGCATAGAGGAAACGGGGAAGAGACATCATTTTGAACAGAGCGGCACGGCCAAGGAGGGAAAGCGGCAACCGCCGCCAGCCCGCCACGTCCCGCCGCAGACGCGCCAAGGGAGGGAGCAAGTTCTTCTCGTATCGCAAAATGGGATCGATGGAAATATAGATCCCCAAATACAAAAAGCCCTGCTGGGCTATCTGGAGCGGGCAGTTGCGCGGGACAGGCGGGACATCTCCACACAGGACATACAAGTATGACTTCCCCCAATTAATGACAAGACCAGAGTTCCTACCAAAAGAAGCCAAGACTTCACAAACCACTATCAGAGATTTCTTAGGCGAGGTGAGGTATAGCAGAATATCGTCGGCGTAAAGTGAAATACGGTCTTCGTGGTCAGGCGACCAGCGAATCCCACGTATGTCCGGGTGCCATCGTATCCACGCCGCCAGCGGCTCAAGAGCAAGAGCGAACAACAACGGCGACAGGGGACAACCCTGCCGGGTGCCTCTCCCGAGCTCGAACGGTGCCGACGCCCGCCCGTTCACCACGACGCTAGCGAGAGGTCCCTCATAGAGCAACCTCACCCAGCCCACAAATCCAGGCCCAAAGCCGAACTTGGCTAGCACAGCCCACAGGTATGCCCACTCCACCGTATCGAAGGCCATCGTGGCATCGAGGGACGCCACAATAGCCGGCTCTCGCATCGTGCCCGTCCTAGCAATCACGCCATGAAGGCGTCTAAGATTCAGTGCAGTATTACGGTGCGGGATAAAGCCCGACTGATCCGGGTGGATCAAGTCGCCAAGCACCCGGACCAGGCGGTTAGCAAGGATCTTAGCAAGGATTTTCGGCTCGGCATTGAGAAGTGATATCGGCCGATAGGAGCCACACTTGTCACGGGGCCTACCGTCTTTATGTATTACCACAATCGTCGCCAGCCGTTGATCGAGCGGAAGAAACCCATTCACCCGCGCCTCCACGAACATGGCGCGCAGGTGAGGAGCCAACTTATCCGGATGAAGCTTATACAGCTCAATCGGCAAACCATTTGGGCCCGAAGCCTTACCGGAGCGCAACGCACGGATAGCACACGCCACTTCGTCGACAGTTATATCTCCATCGAGGTCATCCCTATCAATGGCAGAAAGGCAGGGCAGAGCGATATCCCGCAACAGGTCACACAAATCCTCAGTCGGCCTATCCGAGACCGAGGTATATACCGTACGAAAATGGTCCGAGAAACACTGAACTATACCGTCAGGGTCAGTAACAACCTCTCCCCCTTCCGTAGACAGCTCCGGCACCACTCGATTGACACGCTCTTTTTTGTCCAACCACGCCAGCAATTTCCCGGCCTTATCGCCGACATCATACAGTCGGCCCTGCTGCTCCCTATGAAGGGTCTTAGCAGCGTTCGTCACCAGATCCCTATATTCCAGTTGCTTCAAGCTCAAATTATGCAGTGTGGCCGGTGCAACATCCTCTTCCAAGGCCACTTCTAAAGCCGCTATCTCGTCCTCTACTTGCGTCACCTCGGCGTCTCTCCGCCGCTTGGCGGCCACTACCAGGGAAAGGGCCTCCCCTCTCAATACAGTCTTAAAAGCTTCCCACAAGGACACCGCAGATTCAACTGAACCCTGATTCTCTTGAAAATAGCGGTCAACTGTCTTCAGCAACGTACTGCGCAGCTTGGGGTCACGAAAATACCAGGGGTTAATGGGAGCCACCCTGCCCCCCGCCACCCGGCCAATATCCAAGCGGGCCCACACCGGTGAATGATCAGAAATGCCCCGTGCCAGGTGCCTAGCCTCAGATACCAAAGAGGCGTGCGCAGCCAGAGTGAGCAAGTAATCAATCCGAGAGAGACTCCCGTGGGCCCCGGAATGAAAGGTATATTGTCTCTGAGTGGGGTGCCGTAGCCTCCAACAGTCTACCAGACCAAAAGTGTCTATAAAATCGGGAAGCCATTTCTGAGCACCCCCGGTGTCCCTGGGCGGATACCTATCAAGCATTACAGAACCAACCGCATTGAAGTCTCCTCCCACCACCAGCATCCCTTCGGGGAGTTCCAACAAGGCCTTGCCCAGATCAGCAAACGTGGAGGCCTGCAGGGCAGGAGGGACATAAACTGAAACCAATACCAACGTTCTGCCCTCCCACCTCCCCGCCACAGCCACAAAGCGCCCCCTGTCATCAGCAATGGTGGAATCAACCTCGAATGGTAGGGAAGCTCTAACAAGTATGCCCGCACCCCTGGAGCCCGAGGAGAGCCCAGAGTGAGCAATGAATTTATAGCCCTTTCTGTTAAGTGCATAACACGTATTCCCTATAAGATGGGTCTCCTGCAGGAGGACCACATCTGGCGAGGTCCGTTTCAAGAATTGCAGGACTATCCCCCGTTTAATACGATCCCCTAAGCCATTAACATTCCAGCTGATTATGCTTAAGCCCCTATCCCCCATCCCCGAACACAAAGAGACCTCCACCCCCCCGGAGAACCACGATCGGACAATGCTGACAACCATTGCTACGCCTTGCAAGAAAAAAAAACACCCCCAACAACAACCCCAACATCCCAAATCCCCCCCCTCCCTGCACCCCTGCGTCAGCTTACAAAGCCCCCCCAACTTGCAGTGTGCCTGTCGCCCTATCAAAAACAAATCTACAACAAGTACCCCAAGGGAGGAAAGAGCTCCTATCTTCCCCCCGCCGCCCTCCCATTACTGCAGGAAGGTGCGAGTCACTGTCCGGGGCTGAGTCAATACGTGCCAACACCGGAGGTATCACTTCTGTCCATCACGGTCGCCTTCCGCTCCATCCACGCTGTCCCGGCCGGGCTGTCGCCGAGGGAGCGCATCCAACCAGTCCCCTGCCATGTCCGGTGATTCGAAGAAGAAAGTCCGGTCCTCATACACCACACGTAACCTGGCGGGGAAAAGCATGGCATACTTCAGGTCCATATCCCTGAGCCGCCGCTTCACCCCCAGGAAACTCTGCCTCTGTTTCTGCACCATCTGGGTGAAGTCAGGATAAAAACTCACAGAGGCGTTCTGAAAAGGGACCGGGCCTGTCACCCTCGATGCTTGCAGGATAGCGTCTCGATCCCGAAAATTAAAGATCCGGGCTACAATCGGTCTCGGAGGGGCTCCCACCTTAGGCCGTCCTCCAGGCACTCGGTAAGCCCGCTCCACCGCAAAGAACTTGCTGAGGCCCTTAGGCGCAAGATGATTCACCACCAAATCCTCGACGAGTAAATCCACGGAGAGATCCTCTGAAGTTTCCGGGACCCCAATAAGGCGCACATTGTTGCGCCGGGCCCGACCTTCGAAGTCCTCGAGCCGGCGGGCGGAGAGGTCACTCGCGGTTCGTAACTTACGAACCTCAGCCTGAAGTTCCGAGACATCGTCCGCGAGACCAGTAGTCTTGAGGTCCAGGGACTTGACCCGCTCATTGGTTTTGCCCAGGTCCGCGCGAATCAAGTTGACATCAATCAAAATCATGTCCACCTTGTGCGCCAGGGTCTCGAACTGTCGCCCAATCGAAGATTGCATCCCATCTATCGCCCCTTTGATATCCTGCAGTGATAACTCCGAGGCTGGGGATGAATCGGCCTTCTGCGCTTCCAGCGACTGTCCCGATCCACCAGGCGACCCCTTCTGCTGGGCATAACGATCCATATTGTTGGATTGGGTATAGCCTCCCCGCCGGGTAGTCTTAGACTTCGACCTGTCTGCCTCCGATTTGGTCGACATCCCGAACAGCAGGACGGTCAGTTACCAAAGGACGTCCCTCACGCAGCTAGAGGAAACAGGGTCAAATAGGACTACAACAGTCAGCCAGGACCGAGTGGAGGTCCTCCAGACAAAGGAGGATCTGCGTGAAGCACTCCCAATCCAGAGCAAACAAAGGGCGAGAAAGCGAAAGTGAAAGTGCAGCGGCATCCGTCCATCAGTTCACACCTCCCAGGGCCGCTGTTGTTCAATTAGTGGCCGGGCATCCTGCCAACGCAAGCCCCTGGCATCCTTCGGAGGTAGGCCGCAATCTTCCGCCATGCACAACTTCGGTCCCCGGTGGGCGATCTTCGCCCGGACAACGTCAATCGCCCCAGCTGTGACTCATCTGCAGGATTCCGTGCATGAAAATCAGGATTTAGGACAGGATAAGTGCAGGAGGGCGCGAGGGTAGCGGGAGCTCAGGGCTCACGCGGCCATCTTGGTCAAGCGCTAGGCTCCTCCCCCTCCATAATTCTAATTTTGATGACTTTCAAAATTCGTAGCTATCTAATAAATAAAAGTACTGAATGCAGCAAACTTATGAAAAGTCGCCGGAGACCCAAACTATGTTAAGTTACTGAAATCAGAGCATTCTAGCCCTTTCTTTTTTATATATCACTTTCACAGTGTATTTTGGGACGTGATGTCTTCAAATAGGGCTCATATTTTCTTGATAACAGCACCTCACTTTAAAGCCACCCAACTCCAAGCCATTTCAACTGTTCTACCAAGACCACCTGCGTGAAGCTAGACCAGAGGATGGGTTGGTTTTCAGTCAATAGTGAGTTATCTTCTAGACTCTGTCTCATCAGAAAATCCATCCTTTGGACTCCTCCATGTGCCTCGGCAGTACAACACAGCACTGTGTGTAGTATGCTTAGTGCACCCATCTGACAAAATTCTTGAAAATAGTTAGAAGCTGCTCACCCAGGGCACAAAGCTGCAGAAAAGGATCCTTAATAACATGAATCCCAATCACCAATCCCAATGACAAGGAGTCAATTCAGGTCAATGAGGTGCCATAGAGAAATATTTCATTCATTCATAAATGTGTTATCAGTCCACATTGTTAGCTAATATATTCCTAAAACCTCCAACCTTGTATTGTGTATTGATAACTGCCACAGACATTCTCCATAAAGAGTATATACGTATACTTTCATCTTGTATGCAGATAACCTTCTTCTTCTAACTGATCCATTAACATCCTTAGAGTCAGCATTTAGGAGTGTTGACTCTGCAAGTTAACGTGAAGGTCAAAATGACATTCAGGTGAGCAACCTGCCTGGTTTCTGTGAGGGACTAGATGACTCCCAAATACCTAAAACTCATCCTGGACAAAATAGAAATCCTCTATGTGGAAAGTGGCCACAGGAACAAGAAATCCCATCCTAGCCTTCTCCCTGTAGGCAAGCGCAGCTAAATGTCCATCCTAAAAGCAGATTTTACTGTGGAGCCACAAACATGCTCTAGTGAAATCCTCGACAATAAAGCTCAGAATTAGGCCTGTAAAATTTTCATTATGCACGCAACATTTGTGAGATTTGTGAATTTTGTATTAGATAACATTACTGAAATTCTGTAGAATTGGTAGCCAAGAGAATGTGCACATTTTTTTCCTGATGGAGAGTGACTGTTGGAAATGGCCCTTTTTGCAGGGTCATCCCTAAGCTTTTTGCCTTCCTCCTGAATTTTTCCTAACCTGTTTTTGTTATTTTCTTGCCTAAGCCTTCCAGTGTGCTCTGCTGTTATGTGTATTGGCTGTCTGGTTTTGGAGTGACAGGGCTGGGGAATTCCAGGAGACAGGGTGAGGTGTCCCAGTGGTGAATAGAGAGATCTGCATTAAGATGGCTGGGAGGAGTTGCACCTGGTACCTGAATAGGGCTGTGCATTCCCTCCACAATGCTGGCTCCACCTCCTGTGGTGTGTCTGATGTCTCTGCCCTGCACTCTGAAAGGAAAGAAGGAGTCAGGTAAACAAAGTGCTCCAGGATTGAGCAGAACTGGTTCTGGCTGGTTTCAGTGACTTGTGACTCTTTAGAACAAAGACTTTTGGGGTATAAATACCTGTGCCCAAACCCCTACAATTTGTATTGCTCCTGGACAACAAAAAGAACCTCTGTCCGTGTAACTGAAGGAATCTGCAGGAGGTGACTGTCCTTGTGCTTGTGTGCTGTTTCTTGGATTGGCCTGCAGTGGTTACTACTGGACTTGGAAGAAGAGGAAAAGGACTTTGAAGGAACTTTTATTTTATCTTGCTACAGCAATCACCCAAGGGCTAGAAGAGAGCTAGCCTCCTGCTGGAGTCTCAGGCACATCAGACTCCACCATCAGCCTCCTGTTTCCTCCCAGCGAGGATTTCTATCTGCAGGTGAGGCTCCTGTGACTTCCAGGGCCTCTAGTTCTACTGTGGAGAAGAGAGTGCTGAAAATTGTTGCTAACGCCTGTTTGCGAGCCACCGCAGCTGAAGCGCGTCCAAAAAATCATCACGCTGCTGCCGCTGAGTGCTCACTGCTGGAGATCATCGCATTACATGTTTGCGGGCTGCCAAATGCTCGCTGACCTCAAGATTATCGCATCACCTGTTTGCGGGCTGCCAAAGGCTCGCTAACCAGAGATCATCGCATCACATGTTTGCGGGCTGCCAAATGCTCGTTGACCTCAAAATTATCGCAACACCTGTTTGCGGGTTGCTAAAGGCTCGCTAACCAGAGATCACCGCATCGAGTTCATCACTTCACAACATCGCAGTGCGGACGCCGAGCGTCCGCCATTTTCATCGCATCGCATCAGGATCGTCGCTCCCTCGCGGAGCGCCATTTCTTTTCATCGCAACAAGATCGCACACGCAACAGGCTCGGCGCATCACCCTCCCATCGCGGCAAGGATATCAACGCATCGCCGGTTTAGCGTGGAGAAGTTTGTCGCTTTGTCTTGCACACAGATCAGCGCATCATCCTCCCTTGCGGCAAGGATTCAACGCATCGCTGGTCGCACGTGAGGAAAATCATCGCTACAACTCCTTAGCGACATTTTGGTTGCTTTGCTACAGAATCCAGGTATTTTGTGGGTAAAAGGGTCGCAGAGACCACTGCCTTGAACTGAACTCCTCTTTGCGCACTTTGAACTATTTTTGCAGCCTTTCAAGAGTAACCCTATTTTTTTTTAGCATTGTGGCTTTTTACTGTTATTGGTCTTGTGTTATATATAAAGATACTTATTTTTTATAACTACTTGTGTGGTGTCCCTTTGTAGTGTTCTTCACTGTGATACTGTGTATGGTCATAAATGCTTCACACACTGCCTCTGAGATAAGCCTAGCTGCTCGTGCCACGTTACCACAGTGTTAAGCAGGGGTTATCAAAGGGTATGGCCCGCTTACTCTGACTTTGGAAGAAGGGTCACTACTTGGACAGTGGCCAGCCATTGCCAACTAGAGACCTCCATTTCTAACACTGACTAAAGCAGAAAATGTCTTCCAGGTGATGAAAATGTCTCAATGTAGATATTTTTTCTCAAACCAGTCACTTTGCTGTTATTTCACATGTATTCGCATTACTTTTCCATATAAAGAAAAGACAAATTTGATTTCATGACAGTTTTCGTAATACCATGTAATTTTGTGAAATTTCAAGGAATTTAATGTTGTAAATTCAAAAAGAGGCTACTCAGAGTCCTAAAAAAAATGCAGTGCCTTCCTTGCTTTCCCCACAGAGTTCAAGTCACATCTGTGCTTGATTGCCTTGTGCTTGCATGCTTGATGTAGACATTGCTTGCTTGATCTACACAAACAGTCTATAGAAGGAGTCCAGCAAACCCAACTAAACGGAATACAACATGTACACAACTCAGAAACCAGATTACCCCTTCATCTCAAACCCAGGTACTGTATCATGACAGCCTTGGTGACTTTGCACTGACATCCATTATCTCACTGGATGGGATTCAAAGCTTTATAAATACCACATCAATACTTCATAGAACAAGACTCCTACAACTTAAATGTCACATCCGCCACCTTAGATGAAACCAAACCTTTGTTTCCAACACGCTCCTACAACTGAAAGTACTATGTTTCAGCAAAACCAACTTGGAGTTTGATCTTTATTAGTCCAAGCCAAAAACTGAGGAACTCCATTCAAAACTTATAAAGAAACCAGAAAACCACAAAGCTTTCCAGAAGATGAAAAAATTGGCTATTCAAATTTTCAGACCCTTAAGTGATCTTCAGTAAACAGCAAGATGAAACCTATCTGTCACATAATTACTGAACCACAACAGGAAGGATGAAAGGCAAGGACACATCCACATCAGGTATGTCAAAATAAAGCTACATTTAGTACAATCTATCATGTCTCACATATCCTATAGAAAGAACATGAGTATAAGTATCAGTTGTGCCAAGATGCCATGACATTACCGGGCAATGGGTCAGAACCTTAGGCCCAGCTCTTCCCTCATAGATCCCACAGCAACCACACACCTCCCCAAGAAAAACACACTTCCACCTGCTGTAATAGCTCCAGACAGTTAGACGGCCATAATGCAAATTTAAGTCTCAGATAGTATAACATAACTGTGCTCCATAAATATTGTGTTTTTCAAAATAAATTCTCAGTTAAATTGACTAAAACGATCTTACTACAATGTATTAAAGTCACTTTGGTGAACTCAAATGGAAAGAGGAAACAATATCAAGTTGGCTTGGAATATATTAAAAACGTGTGGTGCATGCTTGTTTTTGACTTCCAGATTCAAAATTATAAGGTGCTTGTTTTGATACAATTTCGAGATACTTGCATATATATAATCAAAAAAGGAGTTAAAGAGGGAAAAACTACCAGGTCGCCCTCCACTCAGTCACTAAACACACAACAAAAGACCTGGTAATGTATAGGCACCTCTTGTACATAGATGGGATAAGCAGAAGGGAAATGTAAACAACTATTACTCCTGCAGCAGTAGTTCCCAGCATGAACTATCATTCTATCCCTCGTGCCGAAAAAACGTAATATTTTTTTAAAAAACTATTAACACCGAAAACAACCATGTGCATTATGTTAGACCACAAAGAATGTGAGGAGGCATTGAAAAAGTTGTGAAGAAAAGAGAAAGTATCTCACGTGCGCAACACCAGAGGAGCTGCTGGCAGGTTCTCACCAGTTTGCTCACGATTTTCTCATCATCGATATCTTTCTCATGTGTAAACGATAACGTGTCCAAATTACAGAAAAGAAAGGAAGGAACAGGGAGGCAGGGAGGATTTATTAAGGCAGCCCAAAACCACAAGAGGGAGAGAAGGAAGATCCGTGAAATCTTTATAGGTAAAATTAGGTATGGCTCACGTCTATATTCAAATTAGTTTATTCCAATCTGTGAGTCAGATGCTTGCATAACCAATACAATTCCTATATTTGGTAGGAAAGACAAAATGAATTATTTCAACATCAATCTCCTTCTTCGCATCAATGGCAAGGTTTGTGGGAAAGCGGTGAAAAGCGGCATTTTTACTGATGTGCATTTTCTGTTTGTTGCATGTTGTTTCTATCCTGACCTGCCTGTTTTCAAAGGTCCAATGAGAAGATGATTAAATAACCTAGGAAGCACTGAACGTCTCTAAAATAATTTAATCAACAATTTCTTCCAGAAAAAAATCGTTTGGTCAGCGAATTACTCTGCATA
Organism: Triturus cristatus; assembly: GCF_964204655.1. Taxonomy (NCBI): domain Eukaryota; kingdom Metazoa; phylum Chordata; class Amphibia; order Caudata; family Salamandridae; genus Triturus; species Triturus cristatus. The sequence continues at coordinate 721,807,688 of NC_140594.1, read as the reverse complement.
TACGTTGGACCAGATCTTAATATTGGAAATGGAAACTGTTGGAAACAGCCCCACTCCCACTCCGCAGGGTGGTGGTGGACCTTCCCAACACAATGGGGTAGCTTGGCTCGAGTGGTCAGGAAACAGGCACAGTGCTAAGCATACAATATACCCATACAATAACCATGCGTGCATCCGTTCCAAAAACGACTCTACACCGTAAAAATTATGAAAATATTCTTTCTTTATCTTTTTCTCTTAGTTGCTGATTGGAAAAATAAATAGGTCAATCACAATATACAAGTTTCAATTAGTGCAGGTCAAATAAATATTGGCTGTTTGATGAAATAAATAGGGGTGATCATAAATAACAGGGCATAAATACAAGGGCAATATATACAGACAATTAAATACTTTGAGGCAATAAATACTGTATCAATAAATATTGTACACCAACAAGTCCTGTGGACCTATAAATATAGTGCAGCAATAAATAGGTAAAAACTCAATAAATACAGTATCCCCAATAAATAATTAACAGTATACAGCAACACTCATATAATCAGATGACACTTCACTTCTTAAGGGCTGATTTGGCCCAGGCACAGCTTGTAGGGTTGTGGAAGGCTTGAGGGGGGAGGCTACTCCCTGGCTGGGACAAGGCTGAGGCCTAAACTGAGGTAGATCAAAGGGGGGAATACCAGTGCCCTGGCTTTCTCTCTCCACACAACCTCTCTAGGTTAGTCCCAGTTCACCCCAGGCACAGTCAGGTTGGTTTCAGCACCTCCCTAGCCCCTTAGAGCAGTCTCTCAGGTCTCCACAGGGCCTTAGGCGCCCTCTACTCCACTTACTGCCCTTTTTCTGATGTTCCGACGCCGCTGGAGTCGTGTCGACGCCGTGAGGCGGTTCCGGTTCGGTCTCGGCGGCCTCGGCACAATGTCAGTTCTTTGACGACGCCGGTAGGCGGTTCCGGTCCGATGTCGGCGGCCTCGGTTCGATCTCTACCTCCGATTCGACGGCGTCGGGCAGTCTCTTCACGATGTCGACTTCGGGCGACTCCGGTCCGATGGCGCTCTCGGCTCCGATGACGTCGGCCGGCCTGGCCTCGATGTCGACTTCCGGCGACTCCGGGGTGCGATCCTCACCCCCGACCTCCGGTGCTCCTCCTCTCAGGTTCCGGGCGACTCCGGAGTGCGATCCTCGCTCCCGACCTCCGGTTCACCTCTACCTCGGTCTCCGACGACTCCGGAGGGCGGACTTCACTCCTCCGATGACGCCGCTCGCTCGACCTCGGTTCACTTCCTCCTCGACCTCTGGTATTCCTCTCGACCCCCGTCGGCGCCCTCTCACGACCTCAGGCGGCTCCGGGTACGACGTCTGCTACTTCAGTCAGCGCCGCTTCTCCACCTCGGGCTCCAGGTCTTCAGGCTACTCGACGCCGGACTCCAGGGAAACCAGTTCTCAGGTCAGAATCTTGCTGTTTTCTTGGTTCTAAGGCCTGTTCCTGCTGTCCAGGTCCTTAGGATGGTTTTCTTCTGTCTTCTTCCCACACAGGGCTATAGGCTGGGATCCATCAGTAGGGACAAGTATCAAGGGTGGGTTTATGGACCCCACTCCAGGCACAAGTTTCCACCCCTGCTGCTTCACTCCTTCCTCCTTCACTGCTGTGCTCCTCTCTCTTCACCAGTCAGGTGCCAACTGCCAGCTCCAACTGCCAACTGCCTCTCTTATCCTCCCAACATTCTAAACCGCCTCCAACGGTCACAGGGTTCTGGAATCTCCTGGAATGTTCTGGAAGGTGCTGGTAGGTTCCAGTGGATGCTGGTGATGTCACAGGTGGCCACCATTTTGTGCTTCAGGCCCTCAGACAGAAGTTTCAGGGGTAGCTAAAATGGCTCCCTGAATCTGTAGCAACACGAAAAAGTCTGGTGGTTCCCAAAAAGGAAAAATTCAAACAGGGTTTGAGGCAAAAGTGGGACAAAATAAATAATGATGAGGAGGGACCACCCAAAGGGCTGACAGGTCTAACACGCGTCCCCCCCAGCTGAAAGTGGGGAGAGCTACCCAACCCCTTGGGAGTTCTCATCACTAAGGCGGAAATACCTTGAGAGACCGTCTGCATTGGCGTGGTCCATTCCAGGCCGATGTTCCACCTGAAAGTCCATCCCCTGTAGGGAAATAGACCACCTCAACAACTTGGGATTCTCCCCCTTCATTTGCATCAGCCAACGAAGGGGTCTGTGGTCGGTCTGAACCAGGAAGTGCGTTCCAAACAGGTATGGCCGCAACTTCTTCAGAGCCCATACCACTGCAAAGGCTTCGCGCTCTATTGCACTCCACTTCTGTTCCCTGGGAAGTAGTCTCCTGGATAGGAAGACCACGGGTTGATCCAGACCCTCTTCGTTGAGTTGCGATAACACTGCCCCAATGCCATGTTCTGATGCATCTGTCTGGACAATGAACTTCTTGGAAAAGTCTGGGGCCCTTAAGACCGGGGCCTCGCACATGGCTTTCTTCAATTTCTCAAAGGCTTGCTGACAAGCCTCCGTCCAGACTACCCGTCGAGGTTGTTTCTTGGACGTGAGCTCCGTGAGAGGGGCTACGATGGTACCGTACCCCTTCACGAAGCGGCGATAGTATCCCGTGAGGCCCAAAAATGCTCGGACCTCAGTCTGTGTCTTGGGGGGTTCCCAGGCCATGATGGCCTCGATCTTCGCCTGGAGGGGTTGCACCGTTCCCCTAGCCACCAAGTGTCCAAGGTACACTACCGACCCCTGCCCGATCTGGCACTTGCTGGCCTTGATCGTCAATCCAGCTTGTCTCAGGGCCTGGAGAACAGCTTGCAGGTGACGCAAGTGATCCTCCCAGCTGTTACTGAAGACGGCTATGTCATCCAGATAAGCAGCAGAGAAACTCTCCATTCCGGTGAGGATCTGGTTTACCAGGCGCTGAAACGTGGCAGGTGCGTTCTTGAGCCCAAAGGGCATCACACAGAACTGGTAGTGGCCATTGGGCGTGGAGAAGGCTGACCTTTCCCTTGCTCCATCAGTCAAAGAGATCTGCCAGTACCCAGAAGTAAGGTCAAAGGTACTTAGATATTGGGCAGCTCCCAGCCGGTCAATCAATTCATCCGCCCTAGGGATCGGATGAGCATCAGTTTTTGTCACTGAATTCAGTCCCCGGTAGTCCACACAGAACCTCAGTTCTGGTTGGGCACCCGGTGGTGCAGCTTTCGGTACTAACACCACCGGACTAGACCAGGGGCTGCTAGAAGGTTCAATCACTCCTAGCTCCAGCATCTTAGTGACTTCACTATGAATGCTAGCCTTCACCTTGTCTGACATCCGGTAGATCTTGGACTTCACAGGTGGGCTGTCTCCTGTGTCCACGTCATGGACGCACAGGTGAGTCCTACCCGGGACAAGGGAGAACAACGAAGAGTACTGCCCCAGGACCTGGCGACAGTCCTCCTGCTGTTCAGGAGTTAGAGATGGGGAGAGAATCACTCCCTCCACCGACCCATCCTTCTCTTGAGACGCAAACAGATCAGGGAGAGGCTCGCTTTCCACGTCCTCTCCTCCGTCAGTCACCATCATCAAGATGACTTCGGGCCTCTCGTGGTGGGGTTTGAGGCGGTTGGCATGCAGCACCCGCAGGGGCTGACGAGGGGTCTTCAGGTCCACCAAGTAGGTAGCCTTACCCTTCTTCTCCAACACCTCAAAGGGTCCTGACCAGCGATCCTGGAGGGCACTAAGCTCTCCGGGTTCGATCACCCACACCTTCTGGCCAGGCTCCAACTCCACCGGGTGAGCGTTGTGGTCATACCACGCCTTCATTACTGCTTGGCTGGCTTCCAAGTTGTCAGAAGCTTGCTTCCACAACTTAGCCATTTGGCTCCGGAAGGCCAGCATGTAGCTCACCACATCCTGGGGGAGCTTTCTGGGAGTTCTTTCCCATCCGTCTCTCACCAGGTTAAGAGGTCCACGTACAGGGTGCCCATACAGAAGCTCGAAGGGGCTGAAGCCCACTCCCTTCTGTGGCACTTCCCTGTAGGAAAAAAGTAAACAGGGTAGGAGGACGTCCCATTTCCTCCGCAGGCTTTCAGGCAGACTTCTGATCATGCCTTTTAAGGTTTTGTTAAACCTCTCCACCAGACCATTGGTCTGGGGGTGGTAAGGAGTTGTGAACCGGTAGGTCACTCCACACTCCTTCCACATTGCCCGCATATACGCTGACATGAAGTTGGTCCCCCTGTCGGACACAACTTCCTTGGGAAAACCCACTCGGGTAAAGATTCCCATCAGGGCCCTAGCCACAACAGGTGCTGTTATGGTCCTCAGAGGTATCGCCTCTGGGTACCGTGTGGCATGATCCACCAGAACCAGGATAAACCTGTGACCAGCTGTAGTCGGTGGATCTAATGGACCCACAATGTCGATGCCCACCCTTTCAAAGGGGGTGCTAACGACAGGAAGTGGTTCCAGGGGAGCTTTCAGCTTCACCCCTGTTTTCCCACTGGCTTGGCAAGACACACATGTCCGGCAGTAGGTATCGGACGACACTTTCATCTGAGGCCAATAAAAGTGTGGGACAAGACGGGCGAAGGTCTTGTCTTGCCCCAGGTGTCCTGCCAAGGGGATCTCGTGAGCCAACTCTAAAAGGAAGGCTCGATAACGTTGAGGAACTACCAAGGCTCGTGACGATCCATGTAGGGGTGCCTTGGGTTCACTGTAGAGGAGGCCATCCTCCCAGTAAACACTGTAGTTCCCTTCAACGTTCCCTGCTGCCTGGGCTTCGGCCTGTCGCCTCAGCCCCTCAAGGGTAGGGCACTCCCTCTGGCCCTGGCAGAATTCCTCCCTGGACGGGCCTCCCTCCACGTGCCACTCGGCCGGGATGGGTAGGTCCTCCAGGTTGGTAACGTCCCCCTCCGCAGACTCCTGGTCCACCACCTCCGGTGGCCTATCCGTCCTACGGGGTGGAGACGCCGAGGCAGGCTCCTCCTGTCCTCGGTTCTTCCCTTGACTGGCAGCTGGCTGGGCCTTTGTTCCAGGCTCCAGCCGGAATGAACTCCCTCTTCGGGTAGTCTCGGACCTTGTGCTAACACAGGCCCAGTCAGGTGTACCCAGCATCTCGGTATGAGTCCGGTATTCCACCTCCTTCCAAGCGTTGTGCTCCATGTCATTGCCCAGCAGACAATCGACTGGCACGGCAGGGCTTACGGCAACTCGAAGTGAACCTGCAACCCCCCCCCATTCAAAGGGAACCTCGGCCACTGGATAGTGACCTGTTCTGCCGTCAGCCATCGCGGCTGGGTGGAGTACATCGGGAATTACCTGCTCTGGAGACACCAGTTGGCTACGCACCATAGTCATACTGGCTCCTGTGTCTCTCAGAGCCTCCCCTCTTTGGCCGTTGATGGTGATCCACTGCCCATACTTTGCGGTATTTGCGGGCACCTGGATCTTAGGAACCATCTCCCGTTCTCCCAGGGACACTAAAGTGACACCCGCCCACTCCCTTCCCTTAGTTAAGGGCATCTCCTCCCCGAGCACTACACTAGCTACTCCGGGGGGCTTTCCTCCAGTGGGAGGGGGTGATCGTTTCTGACACTTCGGATCTCCTTTATAGTGTCCAACGCCACCGCACTCATAGCAATGGACAACCCTTGGCTGCTGACTCTGGCCAGGATTAGGGTTTCTGGGTGGGTTAGCCTTAGAGGTGAATCCTGTTCCCTTCCCTTGGAAGTTATTTTGGGGGCCTTTGGAGAACTCCTTTTTCTTTTCCCCTCCTTCTTTCTTCTGGGGGGCGCCCTGTCCGGCCTTTTGAGTATCCCCTCCAGTCCCCCTTGTGGACACCCGGGTACTAGCCCAAATGTCCGCCTCCTCAGCAAGCTTCCGGGGGCTGGTCAGCTTGCTATCCACCAGGTGTTGCCGCAGTTCAGGGAAACATTTCTCGAGTAGGTGTTCCTTCAGTACTAGGTCAAACAGCTCCTCGTAGTTCCTTACTTCACTGCCCTGAATCCAACCTTCCAGTGCCTTCTTTGCATAGTCCAGGAAGTCCACCCAATTCTGTGTGCCCAGCTTGTGACTACCCCTGAACTTCTGTCTGTACTTTTCAGGTGTTAGTCCAAACTTTCTGATGAGCGCCAGTTTCATGGTGGGGTAGTGGGTCTGCTCATCCTCTTCGAGGGCCAATAAAGCATCCCTACCAGCTGGAGGCATGTACCTATACAATCCTCCTCCCCAATACTTCACTGGAACCCCATGGGCCCTCAACGAGACCTCATAGGCTGCTAGCCACTTGGCAATGTCGTCACCCGCCCCATAGCTAGCTACTATGTCCTTTGGCAGGTAAGGTTTGGATTCCCTGGTGATTTCTTGGTCTTTGCTGCCACCATTAGGAACAGTTGGTGCCCCAATTCTTAAGATCTGAAGCTCTATCTCTTTCAGCCTTATCTCATGAGCCATCCTCTCTTTCTCCGTCTCATGAGCCAACCTCTGTTCCTCCTTCTCCTTCTCCAGCTTTGCTAAATCCCATGTGAGCTGTCTTTTCTCTCTCCGATCTGCTAACTCCACGCTGGATAAGCCCCCACTACAGACAGTGCTGCCCTTCCTAGAAAGTGTCCTGGGCCCTGCTGACAGGTTCCCCACCTCAGGTTGGTACATCTCAGCCCCCTCGGGGTTAGGCTCTCCATCCCTGTCTTCCTCCTCAGCCTTGCTTTCTCGGCGTGCCTCCCCCCAAGCCCTTAAGCTGGTTTGGAGTGCACCCTTCTTTGCTCCTGGGGGACAGTACACCCCCTCCCGCTGGCAAAACTCCCTGAGTTGGGCCACAGTGTACGTTTCTAAATCTTCCAGTACAAACTCCATCTTGCCCACTCAGGTTAGAGGACAGGTTTTGTGCAGTAACAATGCAGGGGGGTACCTTTAGTAATACCTCCTCCCACCACCAGAGTAAATTTGGAAAAAACAAAAACCCACAATTTGGAAGGCCGCTGTGAGAAAACTCCCGGTGTAGGCCTATGGACTACCCACAGTTATTGTTGAGTATATGTAGGCACAGCTCTATCCCACCGCTGAACACCAATTTATGTTGGAAACAGCCCCACTCCCACTCCGCAGGGTGGTGGTGGACCTTCCCAACACAATGGGGTAGCTTGGCTCGAGTGGTCAGGAAACAGGCACAGTGCTAAGCATACAATATACCCATACAATAACCATGCGTGCATCCGTTCCAAAAACGACTCTACACCGTAAAAATTATGAAAATATTCTTTCTTTATCTTTTTCTCTTAGTTGCTGATTGGAAAAATAAATAGGTCAATCACAATATACAAGTTTCAATTAGTGCAGGTCAAATAAATATTGGCTGTTTGATGAAATAAATAGGGGTGATCATAAATAACAGGGCATAAATACAAGGGCAATATATACAGACAATTAAATACTTTGAGGCAATAAATACTGTATCAATAAATATTGTACACCAACAAGTCCTGTGGACCTATAAATATAGTGCAGCAATAAATAGGTAAAAACTCAATAAATACAGTATCCCCAATAAATAATTAACAGTATACAGCAACACTCATATAATCAGATGACACTTCACTTCTTAAGGGCTGATTTGGCCCAGGCACAGCTTGTAGGGTTGTGGAAGGCTTGAGGGGGGAGGCTACTCCCTGGCTGGGACAAGGCTGAGGCCTAAACTGAGGTAGATCAAAGGGGGGAATACCAGTGCCCTGGCTTTCTCTCTCCACACAACCTCTCTAGGTTAGTCCCAGTTCACCCCAGGCACAGTCAGGTTGGTTTCAGCACCTCCCTAGCCCCTTAGAGCAGTCTCTCAGGTCTCCACAGGGCCTTAGGCGCCCTCTACTCCACTTACTGCCCTTTTTCTGATGTTCCGACGCCGCTGGAGTCGTGTCGACGCCGTGAGGCGGTTCCGGTTCGGTCTCGGCGGCCTCGGCACAATGTCAGTTCTTTGACGACGCCGGTAGGCGGTTCCGGTCCGATGTCGGCGGCCTCGGTTCGATCTCTACCTCCGATTCGACGGCGTCGGGCAGTCTCTTCACGATGTCGACTTCGGGCGACTCCGGTCCGATGGCGCTCTCGGCTCCGATGACGTCGGCCGGCCTGGCCTCGATGTCGACTTCCGGCGACTCCGGGGTGCGATCCTCACCCCCGACCTCCGGTGCTCCTCCTCTCAGGTTCCGGGCGACTCCGGAGTGCGATCCTCGCTCCCGACCTCCGGTTCACCTCTACCTCGGTCTCCGACGACTCCGGAGGGCGGACTTCACTCCTCCGATGACGCCGCTCGCTCGACCTCGGTTCACTTCCTCCTCGACCTCTGGTATTCCTCTCGACCCCCGTCGGCGCCCTCTCACGACCTCAGGCGGCTCCGGGTACGACGTCTGCTACTTCAGTCAGCGCCGCTTCTCCACCTCGGGCTCCAGGTCTTCAGGCTACTCGACGCCGGACTCCAGGGAAACCAGTTCTCAGGTCAGAATCTTGCTGTTTTCTTGGTTCTAAGGCCTGTTCCTGCTGTCCAGGTCCTTAGGATGGTTTTCTTCTGTCTTCTTCCCACACAGGGCTATAGGCTGGGATCCATCAGTAGGGACAAGTATCAAGGGTGGGTTTATGGACCCCACTCCAGGCACAAGTTTCCACCCCTGCTGCTTCACTCCTTCCTCCTTCACTGCTGTGCTCCTCTCTCTTCACCAGTCAGGTGCCAACTGCCAGCTCCAACTGCCAACTGCCTCTCTTATCCTCCCAACATTCTAAACCGCCTCCAACGGTCACAGGGTTCTGGAATCTCCTGGAATGTTCTGGAAGGTGCTGGTAGGTTCCAGTGGATGCTGGTGATGTCACAGGTGGCCACCATTTTGTGCTTCAGGCCCTCAGACAGAAGTTTCAGGGGTAGCTAAAATGGCTCCCTGAATCTGTAGCAACACGAAAAAGTCTGGTGGTTCCCAAAAAGGAAAAATTCAAACAGGGTTTGAGGCAAAAGTGGGACAAAATAAATAATGATGAGGAGGGACCACCCAAAGGGCTGACAGGTCTAACAGAAACTATAGCTTTCTGTACTTCCTCATTTGTTATGTTCATAGACATGTAATGATATTGTTGTCTGTGCCACTGGAACTATGCAGTTCTGAAGCAGGGACGTGTTTTGCATAATAATCAAGTGCCCACCCTTGCCACATAGTAAAAATCTGGCTCAAGCAGATCAAAGTATTTTAATAATCCTGTGCATTCTTTGGAATGTAATGATTTGATTGATTATTATTTAGCCCATTTGAGTAAGATGTGCTGGAGGTAGTTGGCCAAGGTTTGTTGTCCAATAATTAATACAAAATGAAGATGAGGCAATTTGTGCCCATTGATGTTGAGCATATGGTCATGAGAAAAAAAATCCCCAAAACGTTTGTCCAAATTATCCTGTTTATTTTTCAGGTTGTTGGTTATACTTATCAGGCACTCTATTCAAACTTCATTGCATTTGTTTACAAACGTTATCCAACAAATTTAATTAGTGAGCACATGCCCTAACAACACTGTATTTATTCCATATTAACTAGAACGTGTGCAGTAGTCTGTTGTCTCTTTTCCTGACATTATCATAAGTTAAATATCCCCTCTGTTGAAATGTGAACTTGGGTGTGATCAAGGGCGGATGCAGAAATGTGTTGCCCCTCCTTCAGTGTTGCCAATAAACTTTCACTGCTGGAACATGCAGGATAATATATATATGTACATATAAATGTATTAACAAAACTGAAGGTTAAAGGGACGTTATAGTTAGGTTCACAATTTACACACTCAAAACCATAGAAATTCAGCTGTCCTTGAAGGCCAACTACCCTACCTGTTATCGCCAATAAATCCCACACAGCAGGATTGCTAAGAGGTCTTCGGAGGTCACACCCCTTTTCTCCACCACTCTGCAAACGTGGCTCAAGGTGCACTACTGGTTGGGAGATGAAGTCCACTTTACTCCTGAGGGACCTTGGGGGTCAAGAAGGACTCCTGGTATCTCCTGTAAGTCCTACACAGCGGTTCTCCGGAGAGCTGGTTGGAGGCCCAGCCCCCATTCTCCACCACTCTGCAAACACAACTACTAGTTAAAAAGCCATGGAAATTCGCTGAAAAACCCAAAGGTTACAGGGACGTTATAGTTAGGAATTAGCATTTAAAAAGAACTTAGAAATTCACTGAAAAAAAGGTTACAGGGATGTTTCAGTTAGGCTCAGGCATCACTTGTAAAAAAACAGAGAAATTCAGCTGTTATAGTTAGTGAGCTAACTATAACTTATGCCCCTGCAATGCACTAGTTATGACCTCACATATTGCATCACTCATGACATGGTCAGTGACATCACTCATGACATCACACATGATATCACTGATGACATCACTGCCATCACATAGCTGTTTGCTCTGACTTGGCAGGAGCTTTGATAGCTCCCGCCAAGTCAGAGCAAAAACGAACTCCGCCCCCAACAAGCAGCAGCTGTCAAACCTCTCCCGCTGGCTGGGAGTGGAGTTTTCATCTGTTTCCCTGCCTGCTATCATGCAGACAGCGAAACAGATGAAACAATTGCTCCCACACAGAGTGAGATGCATGTGTAGCAGCTCCCTGTGTGTGGGAGCCATTTTGGCTCCAAATGGAGGTGGGGAACCGGCAGAGACTCTGGGGGCATTCAGACTGCCTCCGCAGTCCCCAACAGTGCAGACTGGGTGCCCTAGGTTGGATCCAGGGCACCCAGCATAGCAAAGCTGGGCCCGGGGGATGGGGTCCCCGAGGCCAAAATCAGCCCGGGATGGGGGGCCACATGGCCCCCTTCCCCATTGAATTAAGGCCAGGCCTGGGGGATGGGGACCCCAGGGCTGAATTCAGCCCCGGTAAGGGGGCCGCATAGCCTCCTCCCCATTTTCATTAGTAGTATGTAAAGGTCTTCCATCTTCTTCCTATGTTGATGGAGAATTTAACAAAAGGTCAATGAGCACATATTCAGCTGATTTGGGTGATGCATTATTGATGTAGAGGAATACGAGGACATTTCTGTCAAACAAAGAAACCCTGTTAGATCTGGGGGTCTCTAGTTGGCAGGGTAGGTACCACTGTCCAAGTAGGGACCCTTGCTTCTAGTCAGGGAAAGGGGGATACACTGTTAAGATAACCCCTGCTCACCCTCTAGGTAGCTTGGCCTGAGCAGTCTAGGCTATCAAAGCCAATGTGTAAAGTATTTGTACCAACACTCACAGTAACACAGTGAAAACACCACAGATTTACTCCACACCAGTTTTAGAAAAAATAAGGTATCTTTACTAAAAACTTCACAAGACCAAATACTACAGAAAAACCAACATACAATTAAAAAAGGTTACTTAAAGATAGTTCAAGAGTTTGCAGAAAGTACTCCAGGATGTAAAAGTCAATGTCCTGCACAATGCGACTCTCAATGCACAAAATGCGACACTCTCGTGCCCAACAGTACCTGTAGTTGCGATAAGGTTCCCAAAAGCTATAACAAGGAAGATGGCAAAGGCGATGTGATACTTCTGAGATCTTGGGGAGGCTTTGCAGCAGCCCTGCTTCACGCAGCAGAGGTGGATGCGCCGGCTCCGATCTGTAGGGGGAGGATGCGATGACTTTGGCTTTCGTTGCGTAGGTTTCTTAGGGGGAAGCTTCACGCACAGGTACGATGCGACGATCTTCGTTGCGGCGCGATGCGCGGCGCGGCGTTGACTTCTGGCGCCGCAACCCTCGGTGCGTCGCGGTGCGCGGCGCAGCGTTGACTTCGGGCGCCGCAACCCTCGATGCGTCACGGGACGGGACTCTGCGTCGACACACGCATCGACTGGATACTTTCACGCACTGGCAGTGGTGCGGGCCGCAAACTGGTTCTGCGACGACCCTCGCAGCGTCAGGAATCTTCTCGCACCGGAACGATGCTCGACGCACTCGGCGATGCGGGGACTCTGGGTGCTGCGATGACGCCGCGATGAAATTTTCCTCGCACTCTCGTTCTTGCGACACGCAATCGGATGATGCGTTGGGTACCAGTTACTCTTTTTCACACTTCTGCTTCCCAGCTCCCAAACACAGCAAAACGACCTCCTGAGGCCCCAAGACTGGGCAAGCACTCCAAGGCAGGTCAGAACTCCTTCAGCAGAGTTCCAGGGGAGCTGGTGGTGAAGTCCTTTTGTTCCTGGGACTTCTTAACAGGGAGCCAGCTCTTCTCAGGCCCTTGGAGATCAGAATCAAAAGAAGGGGACACAGCAAAGTCCTTCCCCTCGGCAGCAAAGCAAAACAGCAAGCAGGCAGTCTTCTCCTCTTCAGTTCTTTTCAGCTTTCTCCTTGGCAGAGGTTTCTTCTTAGTTCCAAAGTGATCTAAAGTTTAGGTGTCTGGGGTCCTCTTCTTATACCCCTCCAAGTCTTTGTCTCTCTTTGTTTCAGTGGGGGGATTCCCCTGCTCAAACTGGTTCCTGGGTGTGCTCTGCTCTGGAGCACCTGGTTCCTTTCAGAGTGAGGGGCAGGGTCGTTAGACGCTCAGCAGGAGGTGGAGCCTTCTTTGTGCCAGCAGAGGCAGAGTCCTCAGCCTGGCCAGCAGGGGGTGGAGCCAGCATTGTGCTGGCAGGGGCAGCCCTATTCAAACCCAGGGACTACTCCTCCCACCCATCTAAAGCAGATCTCCCTATTCACCCTGCTGCTGACTCATCCAGGCTCCTGGAGCCACCTAGCCCATCACATGACACCAGTCAGCCAACCAGCACACAGGCACACAGGAAGGTTTAACAGGAGAATAGCTACTTTCTAAAAAGTGCTATTCTCACACAGTGAATTTAAAAACCATCTTGCTAAAAAGATGTATAATTAAATTCTGAACACAAAGATACCAAACTTGGATTTTCTATCTTGCCCTTATGGGAAGATAGGCATGTAAACAGCCTCCCCCATTCTATCCTATGGGCAAGATAGCCTCTCAGCAGTGAAAAACGAAAATGGCTGTAATTCACTACCAGGGCATGTTACACACCTCAGTACATGTCCTACCTTTCTGATACACTGCACCCAGCCCAGGGGGGTGTGATCGTGGGCTGTAGGCGGACTGGAAAAGCAGGCAAGGAGGCCGGATATAGTGTGCAATATTGACGTTTTATTGTACACAAGTCAGGTTGTATAGTAAACAAGGGGTCCCAGAAAGGTCTCAAGCCGTGAAAAGGACGACACTCCGAGTAGGATTCTTCTTCTTTCTCCATCTTTGTGGTGTCCCAGGAACTTGGTATCGGTGACGTCGACTTCGGCACCCGGCACCCAGTGTGGACGGCTCCTCGGAGGGCGGTAAGAGAAAGGAAAGGAGCCGTTAGTCCAACTGAGGCTCGTTGTTTGAAACCGTAACCATAACCAGGGGCGTGAAAGGTGAAGAACTGACCGTGAGGGTAAAGGGGAGAGAAGGGGACCGGAGCGGGGCGGACAAAGGGAAAAAGGGGTGCTCGGAATGGGGCGTGTGGGACAATATTTACAACGTGCACGGTGCTGTATATGATTTAGACAGGACCTATCCGGTGAAAAGTACGTGCCTAGGGGAGAGGGGCATTTACATTGGAGTTACACTATTTACACAGAGCACCTAGCGTGCTATTAAAATGGTAACTGGTACTCACGCGCTTAGTTAAAGATAGTGGTATTGATCATAGGTGTCCTAGGCGCTCAAAGGGAAATTCACATTTGTAAACTATCATACAATTAATCTGACGGTGCTGTAAGGTATAGAGAAACCACCAACTCTACACAAAAGAGCAGGAGCTCTACGTAACAGTTCAACAAATCCCCAGCACTCGTATTATTCAAAGTTTCAAAACAGTTATGACGTGTAAGTCAGAAACAACAGTAGCAATAAAATTCTTGTGCGAGATTTAGTCTTCCTTGTTCTTTATTTTTCAATGGGACATCTTAGTCACAGCCAACACGTGTTTCGTCGTATAGGGGCATTAACCCACGACTTCCTCAAGGCTATTTTCTATTCAAATGGTATCTTTAATATGTGGTTAAAATTCCAGACCACATAGGGGTCAAATCCACGACTGGAACATTCGAAATTTCTATGTTCCTTAGTCAGTAAAGCGTCAATATTGCGCTGAGCCAACTAGTAAGTCGGTTTCGTGTTGTCTATTCAATTCCCATCCAAAGTGTACGGCGAGCCGAGTGCAGCTGTCCGTGGATTTCGATTTATGTGAAAGGTGAAGAACTGACCGTGAGGGTAAAGGGGAGAGAAGGGGACCGGAGCGGGGCGGACAAAGGGAAAAAGGGGTGCTCGGAATGGGGCGTGTGGGACAATATTTACAACGTGCACGGTGCTGTATATGATTTAGACAGGACCTATCCGGTGAAAAGTACGTGCCTAGGGGAGAGGGGCATTTACATTGGAGTTACACTATTTACACAGAGCACCTAGCGTGCTATTAAGATGGTAACTGGTACTCACGCGCTCCGCCGTAACTCTCCTCCGAGTTACGGACGCTCTTCAGCCACCTCCGTAGGAGTCCACCACTCTTCGGACCACTCTTCGGTTTCTCCGCCACCGCCTTCACTGTTCTCCGCACCTCCAGTCGGAACCTCCTGCCACGACACTCCGACGCTCACTGACTCCCTCCTTCCGTCTTTTCTCTCTCTGGCCGGCAGTATGGAGGAGGGACTTCCGGGGTCACGGGGCAGTCCTTCCGGTCCGCTGTCGTTCCGGATTGGCTCCTGTAATAAAGAGAGGGGCGGGGTCTCCGTTGTCACGGACGCTGTAGATCGTTTTCCGTATGGTGTACCCTGGAAGGGAGAACATTGGAGGGGGAACAATCCAGGGGGGGGAACACGGGTTTTGGGTGGCCGGGGACTACCTCACATTCCCTTTCCCTAGCTGTCTTTCTTGTACGGGTTGTGGACATCGGGTAGCGGGAGAGGTAGTCCGCATTACCTTGGTTCGCTCCTTTCCGAAGCGCGGTGGTGAAGCGATAGGGTTGGAGGGCCAGGAACCAACGAAGGACCCGGTCGTTATGTCCTTTGTTCCGAGCCATCCATTCTAGAGGGGCATGATCCGTGAAGATGGTGAAGTCCCTCCCTTCCAGATAGTAGCGGAGGCTCTCCACGGCCCACTTGATTGCCAGAGCCTCTTTTTCTACAACCGCATAGTTCTTTTCTCGTGGAAATAATTTGCGGCTGAGGTAGAGGATAGGCTTCTCGTTCCCAAACGGGTCTCTTTGGGACAACACCGCCCCTAGTCCCTGTTCTGAGGCGTCTGTCTGGAGGAGGAAGGGTTGGGCATAATCAGGACTGACTAATACGGGGCTAGAGGTCAGGGCGTTTTTCAGGTCGGTATAAGCTTGCCACAAAGCAGGGGTTGGGTTCTGAAGGAAAGTCTCTGTTTTTATGGACTTTTTTAACAAATCTGTAAGCGGCGCTGCCCTTTGGGAAAAGTTGGGTACAAACCTCCGATAATAACCGAGGAGGCCCAGGAAAGCACGAAGGTCTTTTCTGGTCTGGGGAAAGGGAAGGGAATGGATGGCTTCAGTTTTGCTTTGTTGGGGTCGTATCAGGCCTTCACCCAGGAGGTATCCCAGATACTTAACCGTTTGGGCTGCTAGTGTGGTTTTGGCAGGGTTGATGGTGAACCCGTAAGACCCCAGGGAGGTGATGACCTTTTGTAGGTGTTCTAGGTGTTGTGTCCAGCTGTCGCTATAAATGACGATATCGTCCAGATAGGCTCCCGCATACAGGCTGTGGGGCCGCAATATGTGATTCATTGCTCTTTGGAATGTGGCAGGGGCGCCATGTAGGCCAAACGGAAGTACTAGAAATTGGTATAACCCTTCAGGGGTGGAAAACGCCGTTTTCTTTCTGTCCTCCTCTCTGAGGGGAATCTGCCAATACCCTTTACAGAGATCCAGCGTGGAGATATACTGAGCCTTCCCTATACGCTCGACCATCTCGTCGACGCGAGGCAATGGATATGTGTCAAAGGAGGATATCTTGTTGACTTCCCGGAAGTCAATACAGAATCTGACAGACCCGTCTGGCTTGGGTACAAGAACTATCGGGGAATTTCAATCGCTCACCAAGGGTTCTATTATACCCATTTTCAACATCTGCTCGATCTCCCTCTGTATAACCATCCTGCGGGCTTCAGGGACTCTATACGGTCTTTGCCGCACCACCTTCCCAGGTACTGTTCGTATGGCGTGTTCAGTGACAGTGGTATGGCCGGGAAAAGACGAAAACACCTTGCGTAAGGGGTATAGACTATTTGTTAGTTCGAGACACTGTTGTGAGGTTAGTTCGGAGTCTATGCAAGGGGAAAAGGATAGGGGAGTATGGTCCACCGAGCCAGATAGGGCGAGACGAGGGCCTTCCCATTTTTTCAACAGATTTACGTGGTATATTTGAGTGGTACCGCGTGTGGGATCAAGCTCTAATTCGTAGGTGACTGGGGTTACCTGGCGAAGGACAGCATAAGGACCCTGCCACTGGCCTAGGAGTTTTTGATCGGAGGATGGCATCATTAGGAGGACCTGGTCACCCACGGAGAAGAAGCGGTTTTTGGTACCCCTGTCGTATTGCTCCTTCTGTTTTGTTTGCGCGTTCTCTAGATTACGGTGGACTATGTCTCTTATCATAGATAAGTGTGTTTTGAGATTCTCCATGTATTCGGGGAGGGGTCTGGTACGATCGGGTTCCGCTTCCCAGGCTTCTTGGGCCATGTCCAGTAGGGTACGAGGGGGTCGGCCATAGAGCAATTCATAGGGTGAATAACCGGTGCTGCTCTGGGTCTTACAGCGAATAGCGAACAGGGCCAACGGTAACATGTCCTCCCACCGCTTTGCCTCTAGCCCCAGTAATTTTTTGAGGGTTTGCTTTAGTGTGGCATTATACCTTTCCACAAGCCCGTCGGTTTGGGGATGGTATGCTGAGGTTCGGATCTGTTTGATCCCTAGGTGGGAGCAGACCTGCTTCATGAGATTGGAGACAAAAGGGGTGCCCTGGTTGGTTAGGATTTCCCGGGGAAACCCTACCCTAGAAAACACCGAGATGAGAGCTTTGGCGACATTTTGGGTTGTTGGTTGACGCAGCGGTAGGGCTTCAGGGAAACGCGTGGCATAGTCCACTATGACTAGCGCATACCTACAGCCGCTGCGTGAGGGCAACAAGGGACCTATAATGTCCATCCCTACTCTACTGAACGGGACATCAATAACCGGAAGGGGTTGTAGGGGTACCCTAGGGGGGCGATATTGGCTATGCTTTTGACATACCGGGCACTCTCTACAATACGTTTTAATGTGTTGGTGGACCCCTGGCCAGTAGAACCGTTCTATGATGGATTGGCTGGTTTTTTCCTCCCCAAAATGACCTCCCAGGAGGTGGCTGTGGGCCAAGAACAGGACCTTCTCTCGAAAAGGGCCAGGGATCAGAAGTTGGGGCTTTTGTTGGGTCCCCCCTTTACGATATAATAACCCATTCTTCTTGTAGAAGTAAGGACCTACGGTAAGGGGATCCTCGTGGTCTAACGCCTTTGCCCAAGCTTCTTGTGGGTTAGGGTCTTCTTGCTGTGCCGCCCTGAATTCCCTGTTGGTCTGCCAGGGGTGTTCTTCCGGTATGACGGGGAAAACCCCGGTGTACTCTCTTTTCTCCTTTTTCTTTTGGGTTTTGCTTTTCGGGACTTTGGATTCCATCGTAGGGGAGGATGGCCCCTGGGGAAAAGGGGCTTCTTCCCACCAGCGGGTCAGGGAATCGGTGGTGTCCTGCAGAAGCCCAGGTAAGCCAGAATAATCGCTCCCCAAGATGGCCTGTTCTGGAAGAGCAGGTATCAGACCTACGGTGAGGGTGGTTCCAGGATCCTTGGGGTGCTGTACTTGCACTCGGGTGGTGGGGTAACTTTTAGTGTCGCCGTGAACACATTGAATGGCGACCGTACCTGACGGGGAAGGAACAGGGTGAGGCAAGACCTGAGGCCTAAGAACGCTTTGTCGACACCCGGTTTCTGCCAGAGCCATCAGCGTTTGTCCCTCAATGGTCACCGGACAATGGAAGGGTGGTGGTGCCGTACCCGGGACTGAGCACACATAGTTTCGGGCCAGGCCAACCTCCATCGGTTCTTCCTTATGGGGGTAAACCCGAGCGATATGTCCAAACCCACCACAACTGTAACATTGGGGCCCAGGATTGATAGGCCTCGGTAGCACCGGGACAGGAGTCAGAGGGACTGGTTCTGGTCTTCTTGGGAAGGGAGGACGGTGAGCTCGTGGCCCTATTGCTGGGTGGGCCTTAGGGGGATGATCATCCTTGCCTCGTTGCAGGTCCTGAGCACGACTGTAGGCGCTGGCTATTTCTACCGCGACCTCCAGGGTAAGACGGGCATGTTGTCTAACCCACCTTTGTGTGCTAGGGTATAAGGACATCAAAAACTGTTCAAGATAGATTTTCTCGAGGATTTCCTCTTTGGTGGCAGTATCCGGTCTCAGCCATCGATTGGTTAAGTCTTTGATTCGAAATGACAGGGCTCTGGGGGTTTCTTGGGGTCCTTCCCTGACCTGACGTAACTTTACACGATAGGTTTCATCATCAATGCCCAGTCGTTCGAGGATGCATTTCTTGATATCCGCATAAGGAGTGGTACCCTGTATATTGGCCTGTTGATATGCGGCCTGCAAGTCACCGGTCACCAAGGGACCCAGGTAGTGGCCCCAACGGTCGTTAGGCCATGAGGCAGCTTGTGCTAGTCGTTCGAAATTTGTGAAGAAGAAGTCGGGGTCTTCTCCTGGTACGAACTTTTGTAGAACGACAGAGGGTAGGGAGGTTGTTGGTCTCTGGTGTTCCAGAACGGTTGTCAGTTTCCCCATGGCTTGTTCGTGGGTGTCCCCCTGTCCTTTCAAGACGTCGTGGAGCTGTCCCCGATCATTTTCGGCGGTCTTTAAGAAAGGCTCCATTAACTGCCCCAATTGTTCTTGGGAATCGGCCATCCTCTTCATCACGGCCTCCATGCTTCCAGATGATCCCACTTCTGACACCAAATGTGATCGTGGGCTGTAGGCGGACTGGAAAAGCAGGCAAGGAGGCCGGATATAGTGTGCAATATTGACGTTTTATTGTACACAAGTCAGGTTGTATAGTAAACAAGGGGTCCCAGAAAGGTCTCAAGCCGTGAAAAGGACGACACTCCGAGTAGGATTCTTCTTCTTTCTCCGTCTTTGTGGTGTCCCAGGAACTTGGTATCGGTGACGTGGACTTCGGCACCCGGCACCCGGTGTGGACGGTTCCTCGGAGGGCGGTAAGAGAAAGGAAAGGAGCCGTTAGTCCTACTGAGGCTCGTTGTTTGAAACCGTAACCATAACCAGGGGTGTGAAAGGTGAAGAACTGACCGTGAGGGTAAAGGGGAGAGAAGGGGACCGGAGCGGGGCGGACAAAGGGAGAAAGGGGTGCTCGGAATGGGGCGTGTGGGACAATATTTACAACGTGCACGGTGCTGTATATGATTTAGACAGGACCTATCCAGTGAAAAGTACGTGCCTAGGGGAGAGGGGCATTTACATTGGAGTTACACTATTTACACAGAGCACCTAGCGTGCTATTAAGATGGTAACTGGTACTCACGCGCTCCGCCGTAACTCTCCTCCGAGTTACGGCCGCTCTTCAGCCACCTCCGTAGGAGTCCACCACTCTTCGGACCACTCTTCGGTTTCTCCGCCACCGCCTTCACTGTTCTCCGCACCTCCAGTCGGAACCTCCTGCCACGACACTCCGACGCTCGCTGACTCCCTCCTTCCGTCTTTTCTCTCTCTGGCCGGCAGTATGGAGGAGGGACTTCCGGGGTCACGGGGCAGTCCTTCCGGTCTGCTGTCGTTCCGGATTGGCTCCTGTAATAAAGAGAGGGGCGGGGTCTCCGTTGTCACGGACGCTGTAGATCGTTTTCCGTATGGTGTACCCTGGAAGGGAGAACATTGGAGGGGGAACAATCCAGGGGGGGGAACACGGGTTTTGGGTGGCCGGGGACTACCTCACAGGGGGTACCTTGGGCCACCATAGGGATGCCTGACATGTACAGAAAGGGAAGGATAAGGCCTGGTCAGTGGGTGCACTGGCCAGGTCGACATGGCAGTCCTGGACTGCACATAGGCACTGCAAGCAGGCCTAAGACATCATTTTAGGGCTACTCCTGTGGGTGGCACAATCAGTGCTGCAGCCCACAAGTAGCATTTGAATCACCAGCCCTGGCACATGCAGTGCACTTTACTAGGGGCTGACAGGTGAAACAAATATACCAATCATGGATAACCAATCAATATAACAATTTATACAGAGAGCATATGCACTTTAGCACTGATCAGCAGTGGTAAAGTGCCCAGAGTCTTATTGCCAACAACCACGGGTCAGAAAAAATAAAGGAGGAAGAAGCAAAAAGTTTGGGGATAACCCTGCAAAAAGGGCAGTTTCCAACAAACTCTTACTAAATTTTGTTAAGGGGAAGAAACCCTGTTTGGTGCAGAATACCCTCTTTGTAGCCTTGTCATCTACTCTTGACGAGGATTCACGTTATCACAGTTTAATGGATGATGACGCTCAAGGAACAATCACATTGCTGAAATTATATGCATGCAAGGTCACTGGAAACATTAGTCTGTGGTCCTTTACGCAGGTGTAGTGCAGAATATGCACTGTACATTTACCCTGCTGGGTAGCACTTACTAATTAACCAGATGAAAGTACTCCAGCTGGCTAGACATTTTCAACAAAACTGGAAACCATTTTGGGAACAAATAAGGTTTTAGTCTGGACCAGGTTCATATTTCAGAGAAATTAAGCCTCGTCGGGAAGCACTGACAAATATAACTATAGCAGGTGCCCCAGTTGAAGTTCCACTTCAGTATACCACAAACGTTCATAACTTTTTGGGCATGGCGAAGGCGAATCAAATATGTTTCCTCTTGATTCCATATTGAAAAACAATCTGAAATCCTTAATATGGGTGAATGCATCGTTGATCTAATTAAACGCAATCTGATCTGTAGTGACTGTGACAAGTTGTTTCTTTCTTGTTGTCTCCTGGTGGGATCAGAGTCCATGGTTCTCCTTTTTGAATGCCCTAAGAATGCAAATGCCCCAAATCCATAGTGTCCCTCACACACCCACTCAAAGACACACAGAGACACTCATACACCCACTTACAGACCCACACAGCCACTCACACAGCTACTCACAGACCCACACAGGCACTCTCAACACCCAATCACTGACCCACACGCACCCACTCACAGACCCATAGCACCACTCACACACGCACTCACAGACACACACAGTCACTCACAGACCCGCACAGAAAATAAAACACCCACTCACAGGCCCATAGCCCCACTCACAGACCCACACAGGCACTCACAGACCCACACAGGCATTCAAACACATACTCACAGACCCACATAGGCACTCAGACACCCACTCACAGACCCACACAGCCACTCACACAGCTACTCACAGACCCACACAGGCACTCTCAACACCCAATCACTGACCCACACCCACCTACTCACAGACCCATAGCACCACTCATACACCCACTCACAGACACACACAGTCACTCACAGACCCACACAGAAAATAAAACACCCACTCACAGGCCCATAGCCCCACTCACAGACCCACACAGGCACTCACAGACCCACACAGGCATTCACACACATACTCACAGACCCACATAGGCACTCAGACACCCATTCACAGACCCATACAGCCACTCACACATCTACTCACAGGCCCATACAGCAACACACATACCCACACACAGACCCAAACAGTCCCTCATAAACCCACTCACGACTTATACAGACACTCACACACCCACTTTTAAAGTTTACAAGTTACAGCTAGGAAATAAAATTAGAAAATCGTACAAATTCATGGGAAAGCAAAGGTTACAGGGACATTATAGCTAGGAAATACAATTTTAAAAAAGTAGAAATTTATGGGAAAAAACAAAGGTTACAGGGATTATATATTTAGAAAATAGAATTAAATAAACCTTAAACATTCACTGAAAAAATAATGCTTAGAGGGCCATTATAGTTAGGCTCAGATTTCACTTGTACTAAACCACTTTTCAGCAGTTATAGTTACCTGGCAAATTATAACATACGCCCCCAATGCACTGCTTATGACCTCACATATTACATCACTCACGACATGGTCAAAGACTTCACTGATGACATCTCAAATGACATCACTCATGACATAATCTACAGAACCACTCAGACCACCATCAAACATCTCATACACCCAATCCAATGACTCACATACCCATTCACAGACCCATAAAAGCATTCAAACACTCACTCACTGATCCATTGAGCCAATCACACATCCAC
This sequence comes from Triturus cristatus, assembly GCF_964204655.1. Classification (NCBI taxonomy): domain Eukaryota; kingdom Metazoa; phylum Chordata; class Amphibia; order Caudata; family Salamandridae; genus Triturus; species Triturus cristatus. Next base: position 721,785,309 of record NC_140594.1, on the reverse strand, counting down.
TCACCCATATAGCAACCCACACAGCCACTAACTCACCCATACATGTACTCATGCACCCACTCACGCAGCAATACAGCACTCGCACATTCAGTCACACAGACAGTTACACACCCACTCATACAACCATACATTCACTCACACATTGAGCCAGTCACCCATACAGCTACTCATATACCTACTATCTCACCCATACAGTCCTCACTCACCCATTCAGTTACTCACACACCCACTCACTCACCCATACAACACTTATGCATACATTCATTCACCCATGCAGCCTCTCACATATCCCATCACTCACCTACAGAGTCTCTAACATACCCAATCACTCACCCATACACCACTGGCACACCCACTCACACAACCAAGTGCACACCAATACAGCCAATCACTCACCCATACAACCACTCACACACCCATAGAGCCACTCAGACACCTACACACACATGGATACACAGTCATACAGCCACTTACATAATATGTATTACAAATAGTATCACTCATTAGTAGTGCATAAAGTTTACTCATTTAACATTTGTAGTAGCTTAGTATATATATTTAACATGTAGAAACTTTTAGAAAACACTCACAATCACTGGATGATGTAATTAGAGATGCCATCAATGATGTCACTGACCATGTCATGAGTGATTTAATATGTGAGGTCAAAAGCAGTGCATTGTGGGGGCGTAAGTTATAGTTAGCTTCAATTCTACTAGCTGAATATCTATGGTTTTGACCGAGTGAAATCTGACCTTAATTATAAAGTCCCTGGAACCTTTGGTTTTTCAGTGTATCTATCTATCTATCTATCTATCTATCTATCTATCTATCTATCTATCTATCTATCTATCTATCTATCTATCTATCTATCTATCTATCTATCTATCTATCTATCTATCTATCTATCTATCTATCTATCTATCTATCTATCTATCTATCTATCTATCTATCTATCTATCTATCTATCTATCTATCTATCTATCTATCTATCTATTACCTACAGGCGGTCGCAAGTCGGTTGTTATGGTTAGGACCTAGTTTAATGGGTCAGTCGCATCAGCTGCTGTCTTGAAAGTTTTGGAGTGATCCGCTGAACAGAATTACATCAAATTTGGCAAAAAGGTAGCTCTTGGTCCATAAAGCACTCTTTTTGTTAAATGCTGTAAATCTGTTCAGTAGTTTCTGAGAAATGTTTAGATTTACCAGATATACAACTGTGGCCGCAGAGGATCCTCAAAAACCCTCCTGATCTGGTGCCTGCGATCTGATTGGCTGCCAACACTTCAAACCAGGAAGTATTGGAAGCCATCTTGTGACTCGGTTGAACCAAGTCACAAGTAAAAACATTTTTTTTTAAAGATAAGGGAGCAGTGTAGATACACCGTGACCCCCTGAGCCTCTTGCGGGGGACACATAGGGACCCCCCAGGGCCCAATTTCTTTTTACTAAAAATATTTTCAGCAAAAGTCGTGTTGGATCCATGTAAAACGAAGTGCGGGTTGCTGTTCTTCAATTAATTAGGTGGTCCACGTCCCAGTGGCAATTAGAAATAATAATACGGGCCCAGCCACCTCCCCAGGGCTAAACATAAAAAAACTACAGGGGGGGCACGTGCCCCCTCCGTAGCCCCGGGGACCGCCACCTGCCCAGGGCTATAGTAAATACAAATGAGTCGGGAGTCCAGCCCCCCCATGCAGCCCCAGGGACCACCACCTTCCCTGGGCTTATATACTGAACAGCAGGGGGGCCACATGGCAGATTTACTTTTGGACAGACAGCAGTTTTCTCTGTCCAAAAGCAATGCCGGCTTCCCCAGGAGATGGGGAGCCGGCAGGGACCATGGGGGCCTTGAGGCTCCCCCCACGGTCCCCAACAAGAGGCCATGCCCCAGGGGTTGGGGTCCCCGGGGCAATATCAGCCTGGGAGAGCGGGCCGCGCTGGCCCTCCGCCCCATTTAAAAACAAAAGGTGGAGGCCTGGCCTGGGGAATGAGGTCCCTGGGGTCGAAGTAGGCCTGGAGGGGGTCCACGTGGCCCCCTCTCTTTAAAAAAAATTAAATAAATAAAGGGCAGGCCCTAGGGAATGGGGTAGCCGGGGCCAAAATTGGCCCAGGGAAGGCGGACCATGCAGCCCCCCTCCCTTTATTTTTTTTCAAAAAAAGGAAAATACTGAGCCCTGAGGGATGGGGTCCCCGGAGCCATAATCGGCCTGGGGAGGGAGGCAGCGCTGACCCCACTCAGTGAGCGGGTGTGTAAGTACTGGTATGGCTCTTTGAACGGGTTTGTGAATGGTGGGGTGGGAGTGGCAGTGGGAGTATAAAAGATTCTATAGGGGTGTGAGTGAGAGCGTCAGTGATGCTGTGAATGATGTCATCAGTAATGTAATTTGAAATGTCATATCACTGACCATAGACAGTAAAATCTGACCCTAACTGTAACGTCCCTGTAACCTTTGTTTTTTTGTGTGAATAATATATATATATATCTTATTGACAATGCACCTCCATCAGTGAGAATCCTGATAGCACCAAGCTACGAAAACGCAGATCCCAACATGATGAAGGAATGGGCTCAGTGTAACTTGGAATCGTCGAAAAAACGAGTACAAATTTTAGTTACATATGCTGAGAAGGACAGAACAGACCTACAAAATCAAATTGATAAGATCAATGAGGAATTGAGTTAAATGGGGCGGAGTGACAAAATAAACAAAATGAGAGTAGAAATGATGAAAAGACTGTGCAAGGATTAAGAAAGGATAAGAGAAAGGAAAGCATTTAAATTTCAAAGGGACAAGATTGACTACAAAAATGGTGGAATATTTACGGTCTCCAAAAAATATTACTCCCCTAAAATTTCCAAATTCAGCTCAGTAAATGCAGAAACACCAAGCACATCAACTAACTGGGAAAGATATGCTAATACCTCAAATTCCAATTTAAGTTCAGCAGTAGAAAGTGAATCAGAGTTTGACCCACGTAATCCCAATGTGGGACAGGTACCGTCAAAACTTTCATTGGCAGAGGAGTTAGATTTTTTATGTCAAAATTGGAGGCAAACCCTCCGCCCAAGAACACAGGGAAACAGATCGGAAAAAGTAGAACCACCAACCGGCGGAAGGGGAGAAAAGCACACATGAAACGAGTCCAATGCCATAAAACAAGTGATCCGCAGATGGAAACTCAAACAGCTGAATGTTCAGAAACAAGTCACACCATCATCAACTTAGCCAATATAGATCTTACTAAGGCGGAAGAACACCTCTTGTCCCTGGGACTATTGTACTGTCCGAGAGTGCCTTTAATTATGCCTACATAAAAATGGATATCTTCAAATGTGTTCGACAATTAAAATTGAAAAAATACTATCTACTTCAAAATAAAGCCAATACCGAAAACAATGAGTGCAACAAAACAACTTATTCGCCAACATTCAATTTGACCATGTCAGATCTACCACTTTTGAAAGATCTACAAGAACTTGAGGAGGAGAATGACATATCATGGTCCCCACAATACAATCTTGACATCGTAAGGCTGATGGACAATGACAACAACCTGGCTACTCTCACAGCAAATAGGGACAAAAACATCACACCTTTCAAACCAAAGTCGACATTCAACCCCATTACACCAAGAGACTCTATTGACATATTCCATGAGCAAATAGTGTCCGATATAAAAAAACTAAACCACAAAGTGCAGGGTACCAAGCAGAAATTCAGTAAACAAGACCATCGATACAACAAACTGATGACCAAACTACGCAACACCAACCAGATCGTAATTCGCAATTCAGACAAGTGAGGCAACCTGGTAATTTGGGCAAAGGATGACTACATTCAAGAAGCCTTGACACAACTCAATGATAGAACTTGTTATAAAAAGAGCAATGCATTGTCTCTTAGAGCTATCTTCAATGAGCTCTATGCCAAACTACTAGCGTGGAAAAGCGCTGGCTTGATCTCCATGCAAGAATATAAATTCCTTAAAAATGAGAACCCTACAGTGCCGGTAATATACTTTATACCCAAAGTCCATAAAAACCCGCTTAAGCCACCGGGAAGACCAATCATATCTGCATTCATATATTAAAGACACTGGCGACTTCCTCAGAAAAGTGAAGGACTTTAACTGGCAAGAGGACTTCCTGCTGTTGACTCTTGTCATAACGTCAATATATGCCAGCATAAATCATCCAGGACAGACTAAGGGCAATGCAATATTATCTGAATAACAGGCCGGCACAAATGGCGCAACATAACAAAATGCTCATTGTTAGACTTGGGGGTCTCTAGTTGGCACAGGTATGCACTTGTGACAAATAGGGACCCTCTCCTCTAGTCAGGGTAAGGGGGTACACTCCTAAAATAACCCCTGCTCACCCCCTTGGTAGCTTGGCACAAGCAGACAGGCTTATCTAAGAGGCAGTGTGTAAAGCATTTGTGAACACATACAGTATCCAAGTGACAACACTACAAATGGACACCACACAGGTTTTATATCAAAAATAAGTATTCTTTAAATAGCTTTACCACAAGACCATTAAACGACAAAAACACACAATACGGTTACTTTAGATAGTAGAATTTTGCTTAGTTCTCTTAAGTTCTTAAATGCAACACTTTAAGTCAATGTACCTTTTAGATGCGACACGCAGGGCAACAAAAGTGTTGCAACGATGTTGATGCGATTAAGTTTTTGGTGCAAAGAAATAAAGACGTGAAGATCTTCTAGATGCGGTACGCTTCTCTGATGTTGCGAGAAGACTCGACTCGATGCTTCAGCTGCAGCGGCAACACTCTTTACGCGATGTGATGACAGCGGCCTTGGCAGCGACACTCTTCTCCGATGTTTGCGAGACGCTTCCGCTCGATGCGATGTTGCAGCGGCGACACCCCTTTACACGATGCGACGACAGCAGCTCCGACGGTGGCACGCTTCTCCGTGGATGCGAGGCGCTTTTCTTGATGCGGTGCAATGCGACAACTACGATGGCTGCGATGGCGACACGCTTCTTCCTCGATGCGAGACTCTTCTCTTGATGCAGTGCAATGCGTCAGCTACGATGGCTGCGATGGCAACACGCTTCTTCGGCGTTGCGGGACACTTCCTGGATGATGCGAGACGCTTCCGCTCGATGCGATGCTGCAGCGGCGACACACTTTACATATGCGACGACAACAGTTCCAACGGCGGCACGCTTATCATTCTTGAGTCGCGCTTCCAGTTCCTTGCGACACGCAGTCCCTCAGAAGGCCCAAAACAGCAGCAGGCACTTCTCTGGGGGGTGAAGTCTGTTGTTCCTGAGACTTCAGCAGGAGTCAAACTCTTTTCCAAGCCCTTGGAGATCCTTCACAAGTTGAGCAAAAGTACACACAAAGTTCCTTTCTCCTCTCTTTGGCAGTAAGGCAACCACTGCAGGCCAATCCCCCAGGTTCAGGGATAGTTTCCTCCTCAGCTTCTTCTGGTTCCTCCGTCAGAAGAGGTTCTTCTTGTTTTCCCAAAGTGATCTAAATTCTTGGGATCAGGGTCCCAATATTTATACCCAAAAATCCTTTGTGCAGGGCAGAACCATCAGACGCACCAAAGGAGGTGGAGCCAGCATTGTAGAGGGAAAGCACAGCCCTGGAGCACTTTGTTGACATGATTCCTTCTCTCCTTTCACAGTGCAGGGCAGAGACATCAGACGCACCACAGGGGGTGGCGCCAGCACTTTGGGGGCAGACACTGTCCTATTCAGGTCCCAGGTGCAACTGCTCCCTCCCATCAAGATGCAGATCTCTCTATTCACCACTGGGCGGACTGCCCCTGTCTCCTGGAATCCCCCAGCCCTGTCACTCAAACTCCAGACAAGGAATACACAACCTAGCAGAGGCAGGTTTGAATGGTTAGACAAGAAAATACCTACTTTCTAAAAGTGGTATTTTCAAACACAGAATGTTAAAACCAACTTCACTAAAAGATGTATTTTATCATCCTGAGTTCAGGCATACTAAATGCGAATTTTCACCATGTTCCCTGAGTCAGTTAGGATTATAAAATATAATAACCAAACTGCCCATTCTGGCCTATGGAGAACAGGTAGCCTTGCAATAGTGAAAAACGAAAATGGCTGTAATTCACTATTAGAACATGCCACACACACCAGGGCATGTCCTACCTTATACTTACAATGCACCCTGCCCTTGGGCCTACCATAGGGGTGTCTGATATGACGAAAAGGGAAGGTTTAGGGACTGGCAAGTGGGTGCACTTGCCCAGTAAGCATGGCAGTACCAGACTGCACACAGGCTCTGCAATGGCAGACCTTAGACACATTTTTACAGGCTGCTTCTGTGGGTGGCACAACCAGTGCTGCAAGCCCACCAGCAGTATTTGGATTTACAAGCCCTGGGCACTCCTGGTGTACTGTACTAGGGTCTGACAGGTAAACCAAACCAACCAATCATGGAATCACAAATTCATACATTAATTTACAATAGGGAGAGCATATGCACTTCAGCACTGATCGGCAGTGGTAAAGTGCCCAGAGTCATAAAACAGCCAACAACAGGTCAGAAAAAATATAGGAGGAAGGCAAAAAGTTCAGGGATGACCCTGCAAAAAGGGCCAAGTCCAACACTCATTAATATGGTGAAACGTTGCCTGATTAACAATGTGTTTATGTTTCACAATACGTTGTACCAACAAATACGCGGGGTGGCCACGGGAGCCAGCTTCTCCCCCAGCTATGCATGTCTACACAAGGGCTGGTGGGAAGAGCTGGTTTTAAACAACGCATGTGGCACCTATACAACTAACAATGTAAAATTATGGTTGCGATATATAGATGATCTATTTGTAATTTTGCAAGGTACCCAGACAAGTGCACAGGAATTCGTCAATAAGATTAATGTCAATGAAATCAACTTGAACTTCACTACCATTATTAGCACTGAAACTGTAAACCTTTTAGATGTCCAGGTTTATATCTATAACGGTAAGAACGAGAGCAAACTACACCGACAGGAAACTGCAGGCAATTCTGTATTGCATGCAACAAGTTTCTACCCACGGCATTTAGTTCAAAGCATCCCCTATGGGGAAATACTAAGATTAAAAAGAATCTGTAGCGATATTAATTATTTAAAAGCAGCCCAACAGGCCAGTAAGACCAGGTTTCTAGAGAGAGGCTACTCAGCCAAAACAATCAATGCCGCTATTGCAAAAGCTAATGCCTCAGTCAGGTCAGACCTACTAAAAAACAAACATGAATATAACCAAACCCTGCCTACACTGACGAAGAAAAATGTTAAACCCATAGAAGGGGACGGTATCTTTAGAATAATCTTAAAATACAGTAAACAAGAGCGGGCAATAAAGAACATCATGAGACAAAATTGGCCCCTAATTCTAAGTGACACAGTTATTGGCCAGTCTTTATCCAACAATTTAGTTATTACATATAGTAGGGCAACATTGATGAGGGATTGCCTGGTCAAAAGTAGTCCTGAGGTGGCTGCAGGAACCACATGGCTGGCACAACAAAAAGGTTTTCATAAATGCAAAACATGTAAAGCCTGCCAACATGGCATCAACAAAACATCCTATATTGTCCCTTTTGTTAACAAAGAACGCAGAATCTCAAAGGCCCTTACCAGCAAAACAGACCATGCGGTGTATGTACTGGAGTGTTCTTGTGGTTTACGGTATGCGGGGAGCAACAAGCTTCAGGCACACAAAAGAATACTCCAGCACATAGGGCAATAAATAACTAGGACCAGACATACCCTGTGGCACGCCACTTCAAATACAGTCACAATTGAAACCCAAAACATTTGCAGTATTTTCTAATAGATGCTTTGTCTACCAACAGAAGAGAGGGAAACAGAGAGAGGGTTTTACTTCAACTGGAAACCCAGTACATCCTTGAATTAGATTCCAAACAACCTGGCTGACTTACCATTACAGAGGATCTGTACACCTGTCTCCAATAATTACAGTAGTAACAGAAACGTTTTAAAACTGAATAGAACATAAGTACCCATGACGCACATAGTTTATTAAAAGAAATGTGTCATGGACTATTGAACAGTGGGGGTTGCAACTCTGTAATAATAATTTTTATACACATTAAGATTGATAACAATTTCTGCTAAATGCTGCCATTCCTAAAATAGAAATGTTGGTATATACATGTTAATAGTTTAGCACTTTACATTTTCATTTTTGGTGTTGAAGCACTTGCACTTCAATTTATTCTAGCACTTGCACTTTATCAGTCGAGATGTTTACTTTATGAGCTATTGATTATGAAGGAAAATCATTATAAACGTCATACAATAAGGCTTACTAAATAGGCCTGGTAAACTATCAACATTGAATGATATTTTAAGTTTCTCTAATGAAATATGATATATATAACAAAAGTTCCTCAAAGGACAATAAGAATTTTTAGAAATGTCCACATAGGTTTTAGAGTTTTGGTTGATGCAGTGACTAAACCCAAATCAAAAACAATTTTGTGTCCATACCAGTAGCGGCTCCTGGAGGGAGTGCTGCGGGGCGGCGGGGTAGGGGCAGGGTGGGGGGTAGTAAACTATGGCATACGACTGAACGGAGGTAACTAAACACATTTTAAAAAAAAACGAATTTCGTTGCACACGCTGCATCGCACTTGTTCCTTCCGCTGTCCCCGCTCTCGGTAGCAGGATCGCACACGCCAGCGGAGCATGCCAGACTTAAAGTCCCAATTAGCTTTGAAATCAAGCGATCACTCAGTGGGTAAATCCAGGTTGTTGTTTACTCCAGTATATATAATAAAAAAACCTCTAATGATAACAAAGGAAAGACACTCCAGATGTAAGCACTCTTGATATAAAAGGTACTTTAAATGTATATACGGTGATGTAATGAATCCTGATGTACTGCCATGCAAGATAACGACTGATATTCATTAGAACATTTTACAAAATTATAATAATATACAACATTTAATAAAGGACAGACCTCTATTTGGATACAAAGGATCAGATAATCTTAAAGATTTAGCTACATGGAAGTATTCTTAAGGATTAAAAGAAAAAATAATTACGTATCCAAACACTTGGACTTTGCATTGCCTGAATTTCTACAACATCTTAAACTCAGAGGAAATTGATCACACACTCAAGAATAAAGACAAAAAAATGAAATGTAGCAAACAGGCTGCTCAGAGGGTGCAGTGGGGTGTTGGATACGTGCCTGGACCTAACGCCCGTTCTCACACTGCCACTTTTATCCTAACAGCCTTTTTCTTCATGTGCCCCTTTTCTTGCTGCAGCCCTAGGTTTTCTCTACAATTATGCACAACCACACACATCCCATGCCTTTGAGCCATGATAGACCTTGAATCATGACCGCTGCTGAAGGCATGATGGAGAGACCCACCTTTTGGAGCTAAGTATAATGCTGCATTACAAATGCGACATGGATGAGATAATTATGATAAAGGCTCCTGGTTTTCTGTTTAAACAGTTTTTTACACATAAATTCAGACGGAAAACTTGTTTTCCTTTTTCTGTATTTATAAATAGAAACTGAAAAATACTGCCAAAAGAAATGGCCAGGTGAAATCTGAAAGGCTGCCATCAAACTGCCGCTCTGGAGAGGGATGAACAAGTGAAGCCTGGAGTGCTGTGTCTTTCCACCCCCAAGCAAAAGGAAGTGCATTAGCTGCTCATTTCCCTCCTGCACAGTAACTTGGTACAAAACTGTGATAGCAGAATGCTCTACAGCACTGAAGCAAGCAGGGGAGTCTGTGTCAACCTTAGCGAATCTCAAACTGGCTTACGACGGGCAGAGGGTGTACTGAAAGCTACAATGCAAACAACCACAATGCAAAATGTGGAAACAGACCACACGGCAGGTAACAATATTCAAGGGAATTCAGCCCACCCATGCCTAGCGGCTCCATACTGAGAGCTCCCCCTTAAGAGGCTCACGCAAAAACTCAACTACAGGCAGCAGCTGCCATTTCACAAAGACAGGACTTCAAAAAAAAAAAAGAGGTGTGAAAACACCCCAGGACATCAGCTGCAGTCTAAGCAACCTTTGTTTTTTTGTTTTATGGGAGGGGGAAAGAGGTTGATGGGGACACAGGAGTGGGGGTTGGGGGCAGACGTCTGTAGCGCCATTTTTGCAACCAGAGGAGTTGTGAACTTAAGTGTGGCAGAAGCAACCAAAAACCAACCAAAAACAAGCATGCATTGCAAATGCAAACGATATTTAGCACATTAAAGCTAGTCCTTCTGGCTTTGGCAATACTGGGAAAAAACAAAGAATGGCTTTCTGCATATAACGCACTTAGGAGTTAAGCAACTTAATATGACAGACACTAATCATTTAGCATGCATTTTAGTGGTAATGCACTTTTAAGATTACTCATGAATTTCGAAGGAAGCACGTTCTAGAGCATGCATTTCAAGAAGGGGTAACAATAGGACTGTGCAGACAGCTGCATAAACAACATCTAATCAATACCACTAGTTCACACATCTTTTCCAAGAGGATAGGGAAGACATTTGCTTCCAATATGTAAAGTGCACTTACCATAGGCTCCAATTTCAGAAACAGCTGTGGGATGGCCCTGCCCAACACGCCAAATCCATCATTATTTCAGTGAATGAAGTATCCAGAACAATGCCACCAACAACCCAAGTGGGTATAAACAAAACTTGACTGCACTCATGCATAGTCTGGATCATGCAAGTGAAACACCAAAATTACGCGAGTGTCTTTTCTTTTTAAAATTACTAATTGTGTTTACTTAATTTGCCGCATATATAACTATATATAAACCTATGACAACTGAGTGTAGGTTGCATTGTCTATGTAAATAAATGTGGAAAAATACTAGCTGCAGCGTTTTCTATTGCTTGCAATAAACATAAATGTGGGTGAATCCAGATAAAATGACCCAAAAATAAATATGAATAAATACAGACAGAAATGTTAAAAAAACAAATAACATAAAACCGGGAGCTCTATTTATGATCCTTGTCTTGCACTTAGCTGACATCTTTGCACAACAGTCCTGGCTCATGACCACTGACCCCTGATTGGTGGTGAGCAGCAACTACAGAGTAAAATCTCACTGGCTTTATCTCACTGCTATTTATTTCTGCGTAGTGACTGAATACAGGTGAGTGTTTATGATTTCTCTTGTGTGTAACTTATGCTGTATATTGGATTTTGTATATACATATTTTACCTTATATCCTGACACTGTCACATATTTTTCCACAATATGCCACTGTGCATGTCTATATTTTCATGTTGAGTGCCTGTTTGGTTTGTTCATACTTTAAGAATGTCATAACGTAGGATTTGGTACTTGTGCATTAGTATGAATAGGCACATGCAAAACTTATATTACGCCCATGAAATTCATGCCATTTTGCAAATGGAAATTTTTGGTATACTTTTTGTCGGAGAGACAGGCGTTTAAGTAGAACATGCCTTGCAAGTCACTTTCTCCTCGAACAACCCTGTTGCCTTTATGTCGTCTAATTTTTGAATTTGAAGTATGTTCCCACTTTCAGGGGCATATTCACAAGCCCCTATTGCCACCACGTCACTTTCAGTAGCGATGTGGTGGCGATAGGGGCCTCGCCTTATCCACAAGGCAGCCTTAAGCCACTTAACGTGGCTTAACGCTGCCTTGTGAATAAGGCCCCCTTTTACGCTGTGTTTAGCTTGAAAAGGGCGGGCAGTTGGTGTTGTGGTGGGCGTTCCACCGCAACACCCATTGATTTTGACGGTGCCCCCTATTCACAAGGGCAGCGTGAATAGGAGGTAGCGCCAAAATTAAGTCCAGGAAAACCCTGGTCTTAAGTTGGCAAAACGAGGAGAAATGCTTTATTTCTCCTCGTTTTTGCTTTTTCCATGTGTGCTGTCTTGTGCAGCACACATGGAAAAAGCAAAATGCCATGGTTTGTTTATATACAGGAAGGTGTCCCTTCCTGTACATAAACAAACCTTTTTTGCAAATGCCGTTTTGTAACTTACATGTGTGCTGCATGAAGCAGCACACATGTAAGTTACAAACTGGCATTTTAGGTTTGTGTATGTACAGGAAGGGACACCTTCCTGTACATAAACAAACCTCCCTGTTTGTAGACACCCTTGCTCTCTGGTGCAAGGGTGCCTGTGTTGGCGCCCTAAGTTGTGAAACTTAGCGCCATCGCAGGGGGAAACGCGAGGCTGCACCATATCCTTATGAACATGGTGCAGCCTTGCGTTTCCGAAGTGGGGGAGAGAGGCGTTAAGCCAGGAAGGCTAACTATACGCTCCGCCACTTCCTTGTGAATATTCCCCTCAGGTTTCATGCAGGATACCGAGAAGTGAGTTTTGCATAATTTCATTGAGTTTTATGAACAACTGTTTTGCGTTTCAATGTACCATGGATAGACAAGATTTATGTGTTATAGAGACAGATGTTACAGATGCAGTTTATCTCTGCTTGTCGTGTGTTACATATGGCTCTCGTTCAATACCTCATTTTTTGTAATTTATGCACATGCACAGTCATCGGTTTACGCAAGCTGAAAATACATTACATTGTGATTCAATCATGGTGATTATAAAGGATAGCTGTGCATCAATTTCACAATAGCTCAACCCACAGACCGAGCCATGAGGATGAATTTTGTACACCGGATGTACCTTCCTGTAAATTTTTCACCATCCAAGAACGTTTCCTAGGTGGCTAACCTATAAAAGTATGCTTTTTGATGTCATCTTTTTCACGGTTGTTAGAGAAACGCAGTGTGTCTCTCGGGTGGGAGAGTTTCTCAGAAGCTCAGGGAATCTTGCAATATTCATTTTTATTGTTTCTTATTATGTGAGCCATACGCTATAAATTCAGCCTATCATAAAACAATATTAGGGTTTATAAACGTCTTGACGTGATATGTGCCTGCACAAAAGGCCAGGCCCTGTAAATGTTGGAGTGAGTTTATAGAAAATCGTAAAACTGCACTCAAGAGTAAACCAGGGATGGCCTTTGGTTTCTGTAACAGGTCATTGACAACAAATTGTCTTGTTAATGTGTTGTCAGTTCTGTAGTAAAAAGAGATCTCATTTTATAAAACAGGATTAGCTAATGCAATGTATTTTATCAAACTTCATTGGGTATGGAAAAGGACATTAAAGGAGGAAGATGTAAGCCATCAAACGAAAAAGGCTTGAAAGTTACATCAGTTTTCCACTTCTCTGGAAGCCAGCCTTGGAGAAGGGTTGCTAGAAAGTCATTCTTTTGCCCTGTTCAGCCCCATTATTTGCTGAATGATACTTGTGGTAACGTACTCTGACTGTACGCTGGGCTCTGCTAACGAGGCCCAGGGCGAGTGCAATGTTTAGAAAGGTATATGTAATAGGGTACACTTACTATTGGCAATGACAGACCCTAATGCCTGCTGTCCTTTTAAAGGCAATTCTGCCTTGCAGTCTGTCTTTAAAAGTAAATTCTCACAATTGGTATTGATAGACCCTATAAGTCCCTAGTATATAATAGGGCTAGAGAGTTCAAACTACCTATAAGTCCCTGGTACATAATAGGGCATGGACATTTAGAGGCCCAGAAGATTTCCCACACATACATGTGTGCCCCTTTGAGTGCCTGCTTTCATTTTAAAGGCAAACTGGCTTTGCAGACTGTCTTTAAGAGTAAATTGTGTGCAAATTCGACTTTGGTGGTATGGCCATTTTAAATGTGATAATCTACCTTATCTTTTACATATTATGCACCCCCAAGGTCTCCCCTAGGTGTCCCGGTGTGGAGGGCATGTAACTACAAGCAGATACCTTATAAAACATGTTTGATATGCCCAGGTTAGGGAAAAACTGCCCATTTCATTTTCCCCCGAGTGTACATACTTAGCTCCATAGGCTAGAATTTAAATATTTTATTCAGGTATAACTATTGCTAGGAAAGGAGTAAAAATCATTCAAAGACCTAAAAGATTGGCTTTTGATCAAATCAACAACTTGCCACTGTTTAATTTATCAATTTAATGTAGGTGCATTGTTGAAGGTTGCCATGTGGGCACAAACTTAGATGCACTGATGAGATATGCTGTTGCAATTTGGTACTGTATGAGACATTTTATCCTTGTACCTGAAGCATTTTATGTATTGGTTACATCTTAATTTAAATTGTTATGATGTAAAATGTTTTTATCATTTTCTGTTCATGAATAACTTTTATTGTTGCCACAACGCTGCATAATAAAGTTTTGAATTAAATTGAATTGAGTTTATAATAACTAGTACAGAAGATAAGTTATGGAACTTTCTCTTCTGTAAGCCAAATCCAGCCTTCTAGTGGTCTCTGCTGATTGGTCAGCCTTAACAGGCTTAGCCCGGCTGCTTTGATTAGGCGATAAGTGTCCTGGCCGGAGCAGAGGTTATCTGATGTAGAGCTCTGAAGCTGAAGAGGATGGGTCATGCAGAGGGGGCTGGGTAGACAGAGACGTTTTAAGGCATGGGCAAAGAGGGCTCTGGCCCAGGGCCCCAGCCTGTCAGGGGCCCCCTGATAGAGCCAGCTCAGTTGTGCGGAGTCTTGCACTGATGACCTTGATTAATTCTTAAAGAGATTACTTTAAATACCGTTTTCCTTTCATTTATTTTTAATGTAGGTGATGTGAGCGATTCTATTACATTTTGCAGAGAAATGTTATGCTTATGCATCTATAAAAAATGTTCTTAGATTAAACAGGACTCCGCACATGAGAAATGGGAGGGTGTCACAGAGATTATTTGTAGTAATATTATTGAGCTGCTGCTGTGTTACAATATTGAAAACATGTCACTATCCCTAAATATTAGCTGTGAACTGGCCACAGAGGGCATGAAAGAATTGAAATTGGATCGCAAATTCAAAGCTGTTCCAATCAAGGGGCCCCAAAATACATTTGGCCCAGAGCCCCCAAAATCCCTAAGATGTCCTTGTGGGTAGATCAAACTGAGCTGAAAGAGAGGGAAGATCAGTAAGGAATGCCAGGCATACCTACCTCCAGACCCTGTGTCCCAGCCAGATGGCAGGCTAAGGACAGGAATTTGAAGAGGTCAGAGGACGGAGAGCTAATGTAAATGAGCCACACTGTGGGTTGGTTTATCCAGCACTTACTCCTCTGGAGAGAAATCATCTATGTTGGATTTTGGAAGTACAGTGCTTTTTGGGACAAGAAGGTGCCACACTTTAGAGGAAGTTGTCGTGCTTATGGGTTGCACCCAGCATCTCATTGGACAGGTGTGCCCTCCTGTTTGTCGCCCCAGGACAATTAATAAATATGTGAGAGCCGCATATTGTCTCAGGCCTGCTGCCTGAAACTACAAAGAGAAGAAGGACCACCCTGCTGGAATCTGGATCTGCACCCAATGGCCTGCACTCTGAATGACTGCACCTGTTGCACAATCTGGTAGCAAAGCCCTGGGCACTGTGCCTTTCTTAAAGAAGAATTAGGGAGTGGACTCCCTGCAAGCTTCAGGTTAACAGAGCCCAGTTTATCATCTCCACCAAGAGGCCCCATCCTGGAGTGCATCCAGGGGACGTTATAGGATTTGGACAAATGCATTTTGGGGATTGTAGTCCATATATACCAGAGACCATCTAGGAGATTCCAGACAATTGGATTGGTGATTGGTAATTGTTGAACCTACAAGATGACCTTTAGGAAGCACGCACTGAAGTTTGGAGAACTTTGGAGAATTTTTTTGAAAAAGCTCCATAAGGTAACTGAGCCGACGTCGAGAGGAAAGCCGGCTACCTTCAACCCTTGACCTGGAAGAGGATTTCAGGTTCATCCTGCTGAAAGCTCCAGACTTTCAGGACTTGATCGGGGCCTCTCAGAAAGTCAAGCCGGCGAACCCTTACCAAATCCGGCCTGCTGTGGAGGGCTGAGTGACGTGAGAAGAAAAAGCTCCTGTAAAAAGTCTCTAAGTGTGAAGGTAACATTTTGTCCGGGGCTTCTCCCGCATTATATTCGACCAGGGCTCCATCGCAATTGGCCTCAAACTTTGACTTTGTCCCAGTCAAATGCAACCAGATGTGCCAGAGTGGTGCTATACGTTTTTAAGCACTATAAAGTGGTTACTCTTTAATAATTCATATGTCTGGTTCCCTACATTTATTTCTGTTGTTTTGGCGTCATTTTAAAGATACAATTACTTTCTATCTTTATAAATTGGTGTGGTATTTTTGTTGTTTGTTGTGTCTTACTTATTTGATGTATTGGTGTTTTCAAGTGCTTTACACGCCTGTCTCCTAAGTTAGGCCTGATTTCTCATTGCCAGCTAACAAGGGTTGAGCAAGGGGATAATTTACTGAGACATTTACTGGACCCTATATCATGTTGGTAGCCATATTACTAGGGGTAGGTGCATACTTGCCCCTACCAATTCTAAGGGCGGGCGGAGCTGGCATAGTGCCTCTACGCGGAGTTCCACAGAGTTTGAAATAAACTCCGTGGAACACCTCTCCTCTCCCTCCCAAATTAATTCAAAATTAAAAAAGAAGGCACTTACCTGCATTGCTGTCTCCTCCTCTGCCTGGCCGCTCTCCTTCCTACTCATCGCTGTCCAAAACGTACAACGCAGGGTTTTTTCATAGAAGAAGGATGGCGAGGAGCAGGAAATAGAGCGACCAGGCAGAGGAGGAGGCAGCCACGCAGGTAAGTGCCTTTTTAAAAAATGTATAAGTCATTTGGGAGGGGTAAGGGGCTGGCTAACTCCGCTCCACCACAGAGGGGAGTTTTGCCTAAACTCCGCATTCGTAACGGAGCGTGGAGTAGGCAAAAATCCACAAACTCCACTGGTGGAGCGGAGTTACCCACCCGGGGTTACTAAGAACCCACTTTCCAACATAGGTTCTCAGGAATGTTCAAAATTGTGAAAACAAGTTTTTATAAAATATGCAGAATTGTTGTGAAAATTACACCAAATTATGCATACCATATGAAATGCAGTTGGCAGGTCCATCTGGTGAAAGTAAACACACTGTGAAGATACATCAGGCATACAAAACTGACGGGAGATATGAGGAGATGACAATTTCTGACTGAAAATATTGCTCGGCCGCAGATTTTTCAGATCTCAAGAAACATGTTTTGAATGAACCAGACTCCCACACATGAAGAATACACAAAGTAGCATGGCAGCAAAATAACCGAAAATGCTGCAAATTTTGCATAGTGAAAAAATTGCAAATCTCTCCAGATTTCACCCATTGCAATAAAACATTCACCGTGACTTACTTTCACTGCCTTATTACTCTGTTATTGGCCTCTCACCCTCAGTCTGGAGGGACTGCGTAGCACCATGTTCTTGGGATGAACCAGACTGAATAGCATGTTGAACGCTAAGTGTATCCAGATAGCTCTGGAGTTACCCTGTTACTATCCTCTCTGAGATCTCAGACTCTCTCTTTCTGGAGGATATACTTCAAGAAACCGAGTGGCTTTTCAGTTATTTGTCATATTCAATTGTTGGCTTTTCTTTATGGTGATAGCACCTACAGACATTTCTTAGAAAATTGTATCTATGCCTATTTTGTATCACTCTGTTCCTCTGGAGAGATTTCCTTGAAGAGTGAGAAGAGAATTCACTGTTTTTGAAAGAGTGGGATTGGTGTTTGCATGTCATAGTTTTAAATCCTTGATAGAACCATGGCATGCTAGTAAACACACAGGTTATCTCCATTGGATCTTCTCGCTTACTATCAATTTGGTTTGGGGTACTTTTATTTTCAATTTAAGGCTACTTTTCATGATATGGACTAGTGCACAACAGAACAAGACAAGTATCAGCAACTCATTTCAAATTGATCTGCAAATTTCTGTCAGAAGTTAAATATATATTTCTTAGGCCATCACCAATTCTATGTCAGGTTCGGAGGCTTCAGATAGTGCTATCTCTTTCTTCGCTGTTTATTAAAAAAAATTCACAGCAGCGAATTAAAGTTCAATAGTTCAAAAAACTGCATTTCCCAATAAACCACCTGTGACATCATCCTCAGGGATAGAATCAGGTTATGCCATTGCCAATATAATGTCAGGACGCCATATCTAATCCTCTTTCTTTGCTGCTCCTCATCAGAGATAAGGACCATCAAATTATTCCAACATTTATTGTCGTTATTGTGTTTGCATTGTGACTAACTTGTTTATTTAATTATTTTGGTGCAGCAGGCGCTTGACAACATATCAGGCAACCCGACGTGGGTGCTCAGGAGGTGGGAAGTGGAGTGTCTTATCACTCGGACATCTTGTCCCATTTCTAGCTAGTTCATGTGTTACGCGGGGTGTGAGAAGTCCTGGTATACTGGGCAACATGATCCACGCTGCCTCAAACGTAGTGTGCCTGCATCTCCAGAGAGCACCGGAGTGCATGGCAAATGCTTCCCTATGCCCACGGGGCAAGTGTAACCACATATACCGGCTTTGCCTAAGGGACCAGATTCACAATATATATTTTGCCACCTAGTGGTCTTATTTCTAGTGCAATAGTTGGGGATCTCCCCTCAGCTGCTTGTGTTTGCCTTCCCAAAATGCCTTAATTATCTTTCTGATCATGACAGGGTGCCAGTTTCTGAGTATGATTGTAGTAAAGTAGGATCTGCTTCTTATGATTACCCCCACTTTTTGCTAAATGTGATACTGTTTTTGACTTGTCTGACTGGGATCCTGCTAATCAGGACCCCAGTCTATCTGCTTTCTCCCTACACTCCAGATTGGATACTGGCGTATCCTTGTCAGTCCCTAGTATATGGTTCCCATGTACCCAGAGCATAGGTACCGCAGAGGCCTCCCATGAGCTGAAGCATGTATTATGCCACCCATGAAAGGCCATGCAAAATAAAACTACAGGTCTTCCATTGCAGCCTGTGTAAGTTGGTGCATGCACCACTTACTTAAGATATAGGTTTACTATATATAAGGGTCACTACAATTAAAACCTATAAGTCACCCCTATAGCAGACCTTAACAATCCTGAAGGCAAGGTGCTTGATTCTAAGTGAGAGGGTGCCACTGCATGAGCAGAACACCCCTGCAGCCTATGGAGTCCATTCTCCTGGGTTGTTAGTGCAGCAGCCATTTACGACATATAGAGTTGCATTATGCGACCGCGTGATGACCAACTCTAAAACGGCTGAAAGTAACCCTATCGTGTTTGGTGTCAAACATTGTAGAATCATACCCCCACACCGGTAACTGGTGTGGGAGGTATTATTCCACCCCTCGTTGGGTCCCTGGTGTTCCCGGTACCAGCCTTCAAGTCCCGGGCAGCACAAAATGGTTGTTGCCGACCAGCCACTCATTTCTGCCCTCCTGCCAAGTTGAGCAGAGGAAGGTGGAACAATAGGCATTCTGTCACAGTGAGGTGTGACCATCTGCCAGACAGTATTTAGTGTATTAGGGCTGGGTGGGTGTGCTTGCCAGTGGATTAATATCAAAAAAGGGAAACAGTTCCTCTCTATGGGCCTGGGTAGAGGGTTACAATGACCTACTACACTATTACAAATGGTATCCGGGGGGATCTGCAAATCCAGATCGTAATGCCCTCACACACCTGTTAGGGTGTCATGCTTCATCATTGGGCGCTCCTCGTCGGACCGGCGCTGCAATGTCCGACGGGCCTGGTGGCATCTTTATCGGAGATCTTTTGATCTGTGAACGCCGTATGGTGAGTGCGGTGTGTGGGGCTATAAGAAAAACATTGTTTGGTGAAGGTGTAGATTGTGATTGTTAAAAAAGGCCCCTAACCTTTTTAGTTCACTTTATTAAATGGTCAAGGATGGGACTTTGTTAAAAACAGTGAGGCTACGTATGATAATTAAAGGTATTCTAGTAGCCATTGGTGGACTAAATCAGGTCAACATGTTTCGTGTCATGTGCTTCAAGGTCAAGCGACACTTCTTCAGGACCGGAATAATATGACCGCTTAGTTAACAGTCATGGGTGGTAAGTACCCTTTCAGAGGGATAGAATCCTCAGCTTGGGGTTATCCTAAAGGCATTCGTCCTGTGTAGATAAGGCCAAGGAGAAAAGAAAGGGATATGGATACCATCAGAATTCATGACTGTGATCTAATCAGCTGAGACAGAAAACAGGATCTCATCCAGACAAGAGACAGTATATCATCCAGATTAGGCCAAATGAGGCCGGTATCTATTAATAACAAGGGGATAATAAAAAAGAACTAACGCTAGGAGAACAATTAAAAGGAACATGGCATGAAAGAGTTCACAGCATGACATGACTAAAGTGACACAAATGTGGTAGGACCAAACAGTTACGGGGGGTAACGTTGTCAAGGACGAGAAAATAATCTTACCTCCTCTAGGTAGGGTGTGGAGCCTCATAGATGAGGGAAGACGACCCGACCAATTGAGCGGGTGTACTATATGACAGGGAGTAAAGGAGACATCAAGCCTACAACATGATACTGTCAGCGGAGAAATTGCTGAATAAAACATACATGTATATACTGATACAGGTAGAAAAACTGTTAGATTGTTCGATTCTAATATATATCATCAATAACCATTGTACAACAGTAATTTGAACAAAAAACTTTATCAACAAGTGTTCCCCTCAGAACATACTGATCTGTCGATAATGGGGGGTTATATAGAAAATAACATGCATGGTTGCAAAATTGTTCACTAACGGACAAGCGACGGCATCCCACAAACCCCTGGTGCCACATACGTGCCAGCGTGAGTGGGAAGACCGGTGCATAGATAACTAAAGATCCAGTGAGGGAGGGGTGAGTGTAAAGCGGGTACTGCTTGGTATCGACTGTGCGTGTCGTGCCGGCGGGGTGAGAATTCACTGACCGTACTCGTGAAGTAGTATGACAACGTTATCGAAAACCCGGACTGGGCGTGATACCGGGGGGGGGGTTGGTTTTGGCAGACTCGCCGCGGACGGGTTAAAATTGAAGGCACTGGTGTGCCGTGCCAAGGAGAAAGTCAAGGTCTAGTTGTGCTCATATGATCCGGAGCCCGTAAATAATGGGAACCGAGGTTATGGCAGACTCGCCGCGGACGGGTTAAAAGTGAAGGCACTGGTGTGCCGTGCCAAGGAGAAAGTCTAGTTGTGCTCATATGATCCGGAGCCCGTAAATAATGGGAACCGAGGATCTTAACGGACTTTCGTGAAATATAAAAACAGAGTTACGGTCTAAGGGTATGTGGCCGTGACCGTGCCGAGAAATAGCGGGCCGACATGCTGCGGCTAGGCTACATGCACTCGTGTCTCGGGGAGTGAAGGAGGGAAGCGGAGTCAGACTTACCCTGAACGAGACGTGGGCTCGTCTTAGAACCTACTCGTCTCCATCTCACCTTGGTGTTACCGTAGGCGGTAGGATCCGGGTTATGAACTTTCAACCGGCGATCTAAATCTCGTGAGATTTAGCCGCCATTTTGTCACAAGACGAGATGCCTGACCCTGAATGGAATCTAAGGTATCGATCACAGAGATTATAAGCAGGCGGAGACTGCTATTAAAGAGCAGTTGAAGCAACATATTCTTATTTGCAAAAGGGGTCCTGATAAAAACATGGTACATAGTTGTAGATATCAACGGTCTAGACCCCAGGGTCGTGTGG
This sequence comes from Triturus cristatus, assembly GCF_964204655.1. Lineage (NCBI taxonomy): Eukaryota > Metazoa > Chordata > Amphibia > Caudata > Salamandridae > Triturus > Triturus cristatus. The sequence continues at coordinate 721,763,676 of NC_140594.1, read as the reverse complement.
ATTAACAAGTTATGATTGGAGCAGATGTTCAAATCTAATTAGACGTGGAAGATGAATTTTATCGTTTTGCTGTGGTATTGACTTCTGTCCAAGGGATATCATCATTAAGACCTTGTCTGTGTGTAGAAAGGCGGAAAATCCACCTTTGTTCAGTTTCGAAGAGTTTTTGACTGGACCAAGCAGGGTTATTTTCAAGTACTGTCCAGTGTAATTCGTTAGCTCCATGTTGATTGGCAATGAAGTGGGTACTCATCTTAGTGGTGGTTCTCCCGCATCGTATATTACTCCGATGCTCCATGATCCTTGTTTTTACTGGACGTGTGGTCATGCCTATGTAACGAAGGTTGCATGGGCATGTGATCATGTAGACACAGTTCCTAGAGTTGCAGTTCGTGTGGTTTTTTTGCGTCCAAACTTTGCCTGCCTCTAGGGTGAGTTCTTTTGTTGCCTTAGTCAGGTTACATACTCCGCTAAATTACTGTTGTACAATGGTTATTGATGATATATATTAGAATCGAACAATCTAACAGTTTTTCTACCTGTATCAGTATATGCATGTATGTTTTATTCAGCAATTTCTCCGCTGACAGTATCATGTTGTAGGCTTGATGTCTCCTTTACTCCCTGTCATATAGTACACCCGCTCAATTGGTCGGGTCGTCTTCCCTCATCTATGAGGCTCCACACCCTACCTAGAGGAGGTAAGATTATTTTCTCGTCCTTGACAACGTTACCCCCCGTAACTGTTTGGTCCTACCACATTTGTGTCACTTTAGTCATGTCATGCTGTGAACTCTTTCATGCCATGTTCCTTTTAATTGTTCTCCTAGCGTTAGTTCTTTTTTATTATCCCCTTGTTATTAATAGATACCGGCCTCATTTGGCCTAATCTGGATGATATACTGTCTCTTGTCTGGATGAGATCCTGTTTTCTGTCTCAGCTGATTAGATCACAGTCATGAATTCTGATGGTATCCATATCCCTTTCTTTTCTCCTTGGCCTTATCTACACAGGACGAATGCCTTTAGGATAACCCCAAGCTGAGGATTCTATCCCTCTGAAAGGGTACTTACCACCCATGACTGTTAACTAAGCGGTCATATTATTCCGGTCCTGAAGAAGTGTCGCTTGACCTTGAAGCACATGACACGAAACATGTTGACCTGATTTAGTCCACCAATGGCTACTAGAATACCTTTAATTATCATACGTAGCCTCACTGTTTTTAACAAAGTCCCATCCTTGACCATTTAATAAAGTGAACTAAAAAGGTTAGGGGCCTTTTTTAACAATCACAATCTACACCTTCACCAAACAATGTTTTTCTTATAGCCCCACACACCGCACTCACCATACGGCGTTCACAGATCAAAAGATCTCCGATAAAGATGCCACCAGGCCCGTCGGACATTGCAGCGCCGGTCCGACGAGGAGCGCCCAATGATGAAGCATGACACCCTAACAGGTGTGTGAGGGCATTACGATCTGGATTTGCAGATCCCCCCGGATACCATTTGTAATAGTGTAGTAGGTCATTGTAACCCTCTACCCAGGCCCATAGAGAGGAACTGTTTCCCTTTTTTGATATTAATCTACTTGCCTTGGAGCATGGAAACAGGACCTCGATAAATAACTAGCTCTGTTGTCCCCCTTTTGATTATGTGCTTGCCAGTGACCAAAAGTCTGCATGAGGGGCACATTTGGTGTCCCTGTGCATAGTCCAGTTCAAACCAGTCCTGGGAGGTGTTGGCTTCTGTTCTGGTGTAAAACTGGACGGAGGACATGGGAGTAACCTCCCCACTGTCCAGACCCTCTCTCATGGGTACAAAAGGGCTTACCTGGCTGTAGGACCCTAGATTCGATGTGGACACGATTCTGAACCAGAAACCACTGAACTTTGATCTTCTGGACACCCTGGACTTTGCTGGACTTTGTTTGGGCCCAGCTTCATCTCCCTCTCAGTCTAAAGCATTGTCTGTGCCCGTGCACCATACAGGCTCTGTGCAGGACCTGTGAAGCATCAAGGACAACCAAAGATATCTCCCTTGGAGTGTAGTACTCACTCCCCTGCATTCACAGGCACCACATCACGACTGACAGGTCTGCTGCACCTGAGCTCCTACAAACTCTGAAGGATCCAGCAACAGAAGAGGTGGGTTCCTACGTCCCTCGAGGTCCAAGTTGCCCTTTCACCAAGTTTGAGTACAGAATCCCTTGTGAGGGCTGAAATACCCATACCTCTGTGCACCGTGTCCCTTTGTAAGTGCATATGCTTGTTGCCGTTTCCCGAACAAGTGCACTAGGCTTTAAGTAGCCCCAACCTCTGACATAATTTTCTACAAAGAACTCTGACCTCCTCACACCGAGTGCTCCGTGGGCTGCTGCTTTGTGAAATCGCTTGAGGTCTCTTCACGACTCCTGTGCCTCCAGCCTGTGGGTCCACTTGAGGATCAACTCTGTTTTTCCTGGGCTCCCCTGGTTGCTCCAGGCCTGCCCTGACTCCCCTATGTATGGTGAGTCTTCTGGACCTTGCTGGTTTGAACCGTAACCTTCTTTGACCTTCTGAGTGGGTTGCCGTTGCCAAGGCTTGTTGGTGCTTCTGCTGGACACCGGCCCCTCAGCACTCTGCATCCTTTGTGGGACAGCTTGCATCTGGCTCCTGGTTGTGCTCAACATCTCCTGGTCCCTGTGGCTGCAGAGTCAAGAACCCCCTCAACACACCTGTAGCACCCGACATCGACAGGCATTTGTCTACCGAACCCCTGGTCACTCCTGAGTGACCTAGACTCTGTCCCCTCTACTTTCAGGTACTCTTCAACAAGGATACACCTTTAGATTTCCAACGGACGCTTTTCCTCCTTCCAGCAGCAGCTCTTCTTCAAAGTCCTACATTGGGTTCAACGGCTTTTTCCGATGCCACTTCAGACCTATGCACCCGGCTTCCCTGGGATAGGTAACTCTGGTACTACAGTACCCACCGGTGGGGTGGCTCTACAACCTCCTAAGTTCCACGGGGTTTCTTAGAAGTCCACTGGGGAGGGCCCATAAACTTTAAAATTTCAACCGCGACTTCTCCATAGAATTGTACGGAGCACGTGGTCGTGTTTCCACACTGCACTCGTTCTCCGTGGGGTCCCTACCTACTCATCTTGGGTGGTTCCTTGGGGCCACACCGATTCTACATCCTCTAGCCACTGTCTTGACTCGAGTCATGGTTCTTGTACCATTATTTTAGTATATGGTTTGGTCTCCCCCTGGAGCCCACTGTGTAATAGTGCTATTTACTATTGTTTCTGTGCTACAGTATTGTGTGCTTTGTGATTATCTTCATGTTGAAGATACTGTGTCATACTAGAGAGTGTTATATTAATAAATAGATATTTTTATAAATACTGTGTGGTTCTCCTTTCATTTAATCAATACTATAAGATTGCATTTTGGTAAAACAAGCTGCCTAACATTCTTTCAAGACTAAGCCTGAAGGATGCTCACCACAGTTACCACTTGGATAGCTTTCTAAGGATATATTTGACCTCTTAAATCACCAAAAGGGTTGTTTGGGCTGGTGCAAGGTGCCCACTTTAATTAGTGGACAGCATATACCAGGCCAACCTCTGACAATGATTATCAACTTAAAATGCAGGATAAGCAACACCTCTTTGAAGAGAAATTGGTAGATACCTCTATGACACATTCGGTGAAACAGGCCCATGAAGCCGCCCTTCAGCATTTTACTAGTCATCTACAGACTATGCCCTCAATCCTGCCCCCTGCCCGACCAAGCCCATGCAGATAATGACTCATCATCCAATGACTGGGCACACAACTTGATTATGCCTGCATCTTTACCTCAGGTCATGCTACTCTGCATGCAACAGTTCTCCAGATGGGGTAATTCCTATGCCTTCCACCTCATATGACCAAGACTCTGACACCCTTCTTCCCCCCTTCAGACACTGATGACTCTGCTTCCCCACCACAGAAATGTCTAAAGGCCCAACATGACTTCTACCGCCCTTCTACCGCCACCCGCCGAATCCCCTGGATTTTGATCCAGATTCTATTATCCATCCTAGTTCCACAGCCTGGGTCCCCCTCTCTCTTGTCGCAGACTATATTCACAAATGCGTCAGGAAGGGGTTTGATAAAGAGGTGTGCAATAATTGTGCTTGGAGGGTCCCCAATCTGACATCAGAGACAAAGGCACTGACTCAACAGGTCATGGAAAGCCTGTTAGGATAAAGTCCTAGAACTGACTGGGCCCTCATGCAAAATTTTAGAGATGGCCGTCTACACTAAGGATATGGGCTCCTCCATCGACCCCAAGACTTTGAATGGATGGGCCCAGAGAGCACTATGTATGCTGGGAAACGCTAACTCCGCCTTATCGGAGGGGCACCGTAGAACTATACTTATTCGCAAAGACCCAAAAATAGACGGACTGCCCAATGCAGGACCGGGCACAAAGGCGAATGGCCTACTCTTTGGAGACAGATTCAAGAAAGATATTGGTAAATTTGTGCAGACCATTACAGCGCTCGACAAGGCGCAGTCCTCCTTGCACACGGTGTTCTGCAACCAACGCCTTTTTGGGCGGGCCACCTGATACGCAGGGCGTTCGACCGTCCGTCCATACACTTCAGGCCCTCCAGGGTGGAAGTCATACCTACAAAGCAAAGGCACGTCCCAACTTCTATTCTTCCAGAATCGGTAAATGTTATAGCGCTAGCACAGAGGTCCCTCCCGAGGCCAGGGAAACTTTAACGCCTCTTCAGGCACCTCAGGTAAGCTTAATTTCCCCTTCAGCCATTCAACTGGGGGCAGGACACAACTCTTCCTCTACCAATGACAATCCTTAATGCATGAGCCCTGGGTTCTAGAGGCTATATCTGATTTAAAACTGGTGTATTCCCGGGACCCCCACAAGCCCCTTCTACCACGCCCTCTAATTTTTTCCCCTTAAAAATCAACATTTTATTCGAGATGAACTGGTCCAACTCCATCAGAAAGGGCTGATTGGCCACTGCCACCCCGACCCTGTGGGGTTTTGCAGCAACGTCTTTGTGGTTCTCAACAGTGGGAAAGGTGCCTTTCTGGTCATCAACTTGAAAGACTTCAATTCCTGGACTCTTTCTCGCCATTTCAAATGGAGGGGATTCATCTTCTTAGAGACCTCCTTCAGGATGAAGATTGGATAGTCTGTCTTGACCTGAAGAATGCCTATATCTCTATTCCCATTTTTCCCCCTCATCAGAAGTTCCTCCAAATCAGGTGAGAGGGTCGATTGTTCCATTTCAAGATCCTTCCTTTCAATCTGTCCTCAGCACCATGGAGCTTCACCGAAGTGATGCATCCAGTAGTGGAACAACTACCTGCCAAGGGTGTCCATCTTATCATTTACCTCGATGACATCCTCTTGATAGCACAAGACAAACACCCCCTGAGGACCCACCTTTCCTGGACCTTTTATGGACCTTTCAGCTGTTCCAAGATTTGGCCTTTTTGATCAATAAAAAGAAGTCCAGTCTTTGTCCCTCCCACCACATAGAGTTCCACAGCTTCCAAATTCATTCAGTGCCAGCTCTCCTTTCCCTGCCCCATCCAAAGCTGAAGCTAGTTCAAAAGGAAATTTGCTCAGCTCTTTCCAAAGACAGAATGCCTCTGAGGGTCCTTATCAGAATTATGAGGCTATTAGCCTCTTCCATACAGGCAATATTCACAACCCCCTTACACTTTTGGGCTTTACTGCATCTAAAGATCAGGCATCTTCAACTGGGTCTTTCCTATTCTGAGATGTTCGACCTGACACCAAATTTACAAGCAGAGCTGCAATGGTGGCTTGATCACATGGCTGCCTGGAAAGGCAGGGCAATATTGGGCTCCCGTACAGATGTGGTGATTGAATCAAATGCCAGTGAGGTTGGGGGCCAGGTGCAGGAGCGTGTCCATGGGCAGGCAATGGAAGCCCAATGATTTGCAACTCCACTTAAATTGCTTGGAGCCCTTGGTGGGCTCTTTCGCCATCAAAACACTTGCAGTTGTTGTGTGTTAATGAGGATGGACAACATCCCAGTTCCAGTACATCAACAAACTGAGGACCAAGACCCAAGTGTTGGTGGATATTGCCAAGGAATTTTGGCATTATGTCTTCAGCATCACAGAACAGTGATTGTAGAGTATTACCCAGGTTGCGACAACATAGTGGGTGACTGGAATTCGCGGTATCTCAAAGATGCCAGAGAACGGAAACTGCACCATCCGTATTCCACTTACTTAAAAAACAATAGGGTTTTCCAACCAACTTCCGAAATTCTTTTACTGGTGTCCGAATCTGATGTCTCTGGCCACAGACGCCTTCCTTCAAGATTGACACTGCCCTCTCCATTATGCCTTCCCTCCCTTTCTCTTGATTCGGGGAGTGTCAGCCCAAACCCACAGCCAGCAGGTGGAACTCCTTCTGATTACTCTATTGTTAAGGTCTCAATCCTGGTTCTCTGTTCTGATGGAAATGCCTTGCACGTGTCCATCCCAGATTACCAGATACCTGCATCTTCTTCTGGATCTGTCGGGAACTAGACATCCCTTACTGATGCAGGGCCATCTACATCTCATGATGTGGCACATTTCAGGGACTGTTGGCTCTTGCCTGGCCTTTCTGAGCAATCTGAAAAGTTCCTTCTCCGTTCCTGGTCAGATGCCACACATAAGCATTATGCCTCTGCTTGGCGATGCTGGCTGGGTTGGTGCAAATGTGGATCCCCTGGGGCTCCCCATTGCTTTGTCTTCAAATTACTAGTGGGGTTGGTGTCTTCAGGACAGATGTATTCTTCAGTTAACAACTATCGTTCGGCCATCTCAGCCAGGCATGCATGGGTGAATGGGACCCAGTGGGTGTTCATCTCTTGTGTGATGTGTCATGCATGGTATTCGCTCAAGTAATACCCTGAGACCCAAATATGACTGTCTGTGGGATGTGAATATTGTTCTTTCCTACAGAGATGGCCGGCCAATTCTGACCTTTTAAGGAAGCAGTTGTCGGCAAAGCTGACTAGGCTGCTTTGCTTAGTATCTTGCAGGAGAGTATCCAGTGTTAAAGCTCTGGATTTAATAGGTAGTGTTTACTGCCAACTGGGTTTTCTACTTTGTCCAGAACAACAAAGACTGATTCCAGTCAAATTGCATGTCCGCACAACCCAAAATTATGTATTGTGCAATGCTTGAAGGAATATGAGGACCAGTCTTGAGAATTCTGCTGTTCAGGTGGTGGCCCGTTATTGATTTCCCTTCAAAAGTCTGTTAATTCTATCCCTTCTGCCACCTTGGTTAGATGGGTGAAGTGGCTTTTAGGAGAAGCGGATGTCAATACCAGTAAATTTGGGGCCCACTCAGTCAGGCGAGACATGGCCTCCAAATCTTTTTTTCGGATCACTGACAGAATATCGAGGAGCAAAATATCGACCTGCCAAAATATCGATGAAAAAATATAGAATGACAGAATATCGACTTCCTATCTACAAACAGGTAAGTACAAAAATATTGAATCCAAAATATCGAATTTTTAAAATGTCTTAAAAGTAATGTAATATAACGAAATAATGAATTTAATTACGTAAAACATACTTAAAAATACTTAACCTTAAAATTAATAAATAATTAATGTAAATTAAAAAAAAACATGCATTTTTATTTTTAATACATATGTATGTTAAGTTAATAGTATTTAAAAATATTCAATATTTTTAGTGTTGGATAGAGGGAGGGTAACATTTACTATTCCCACTCTAGTGAGTGCAACAGTAGGGAAAGTATTGGATAGGAAGGGTAAAAATTACTATTCCCACTCCAGTGAGTGCAACAGTAGAGAAAGTGTTGGATAGTGTAGGGGTAAAAATGACTATTCCCACTCCAGAGAGTGCAAAAGAAGGGAAAGTGTTGGATAGCGTAGGGGTAAAAATTACTATTCCCACTGCAGTGAGTGTAACAGTAGGGAAAGTGTTGGATAGCGTAGGGGTAAAAATTACTATTCCCACTCCAGTGAGTGCAACAGTAGGGAAAGTGTTGGATAGCGTAGGGGTAAAAATTACTATTCCCCACCAGTGAGTGCAAGTAATGATTTAATAATTAAATATATATACATTAATTATCAATAGCAATAAAAAAATTGAATTACCAATTCCAAATTATTTAATAATTACATAATTATAAATACCCTTAAATATTAATTATAAAAAATTAATTACCTATTAATAACTAATTAACAATAAATTAATTTCCAATACCAAAAATTTATAAGTAATAAGCATGTTTACCAATTAATAATTAATTAACAGTAAATTAATTATCAATACACAAAAATAATTTAAATAATTACTTAATTACAATTAAATTACTTCCCACCCTATTCCCCTATAAACCCACAACCCGCTCCGAATAATAAATTAATACAATTAATATAATTATTAATTAATCAATTAATAAACATTAATTACCAATTAATAAAAATTAATCACCAATTAATAAATACCAATAAATAAAAATACATATTTACTTGAGTACAATTAAATTACTTCCCACCCTATTCCACTATAAAACCACAACCCGCTACAGAACTAAAACTCAAAATTAAATTAAAAATAATTAATAATTCCTAAAAATTAATATTTAATTTAGCTATAATTAAATTACTTCCCACCCTATTCCCCTATAAATACAACCCACTACGGAATTAAATTACGCAAAAATTAAATAACATAAAATGTATTACTTTAAAAAAATTCAAACATACATTACAAAAATAATACATACTTTTCACACATATACTAACACTTAAAACACTATAACATTTTTTTATATTTTTAAGAACTATATTATGACTGTCGATATTACTAACTTCGATATTATGAAAATCGATATTTGTTACCTGAATTTCAATATTCTGCACTACTATATTTTTGTGACTCGATATTATGTCCACTCGATATATTAAAACTCGATATTTTGCCATTGCGATATTAAAAATTCGATATTGTGACTGTTCATCCTTTTTTTTCTGGGTTCTCAACTACAGGACGTTTCGAAGACCACTGATTGGTCTTTAGATTCTACTTTTAAGACATTCTATTGCAAACCTATTTTGGATGTAGCCTCAGTGGTATTAAATCAGCTTTGAACAAGCATAATCCGAAGTCTACGGTAATGACATAGAATTAAAATTAAGCACTTGTAAACGAGGATTATCTTGCCCGATTCAGCTTACAAGTTATGTCTATGGGTTTGTATGATGTTTAATTGCTCACCCATGTGAAGGATTGATGTAATAGCTGAATTTTTTCTTTGATAAATTAATTATTGCTTTAATGGAATGTGTGGAGGTTTTCTAGTAATCTTGGAAATTACATGTTCTTTCTTTTTTCCAGGTTCAGGGAAGAAAACAGAATGAGCAAGTTTCCATGGGATGATTCAGAGTTTCAGTTTTAATTCGGATGTTCCGACAAGAGTTTGGCCCAGTTCGACAGTCGGGTGGTCAGTTGCGTTCGTCCAGTTCAACCAGTTCTCAGAATAGTCAAGTTTATAAGACAATATGCCATCACTGGGAAAGAAAGCGGATTAGTTATGGCCTCCTGAAACTATATTGGCAAAGGCACGTGAGGATGACATCACAGGTTATTTATTCAGAGCTGTAGTTTTTTTTAAATATTGATTTTTTTCAATTGCTGTAAAAAAATGTTAATTCTATTTATTTATTTATTGAGTTTTATATAGCGCTGGCTAGACCCGGAGGTATCAGAGCTCTTTACATGAGGAAGAAACATTGTTTCAGAACATGGTTACAATGTTACATCAGTTACTGGAGCGTAGTTACAGGAATTACATGAGTACAAAAGCGTAGCATAAACATGAGGAAAAAATAGGTAAGGGTAGAGAAGAATAGGGGAGAGAGGGAAGGAATAGAGGAGGTAGAGGATAATAATGGAGGGAGGAGGAGGGGAGGGTAAAGGAGGCACAACCGGGAGACGAGGAAAAACAGTGTCCGACGTCCGGCTGGGTAGGTGACGGCCGAGGGGTGAACCTGAGCCGAACTCCTCTATAGCTGTGTGGGACAGCTCCACCGGTCATCAGCCAGAGGTTGCTCGGGCACCGCAGTACATACAGAAAGGTTATAGTTTCTGCCTAGGGAGGCATAGTCCAAAAAGTTCCATCGAGCGCGCCGGTGACTGTGTACGGTGCTGTGCTCCCAGCGGTAATGGGGTAAAAACCCAGGCCTCCACTGTCTGAAACTCCCTTGTCGCTGTGGACTCTCTCAGAGGACTCTCTGAGACTCCAGGACATAAATGCTGGATCCCTCCCCAACAAGGGGAGAAGGAGTGCTTTGAAAAGGGGCCCCCTCATGGTGGCCATTATTAGAAAATTGGTGTGCCATATTAATGCTTACAAGGCAGGGGAGCATCGTCCATCGCAGCGCGGTAATCGCAGGCGTCCAAGAAGTGGGTCGATAGAGACATTTTGGAGCAGTCGAAGGGCTGCCATTTTAAGGAGGACAGAGCGGAAGACAAGATGCCGGGGGTAGCAACAGGGCACGGCAATCAAAGCAATCAAGGCCTTGTCATTTTAAAGCTTACAAGGCAGAGGAAAGTCGGCCATCGCTGTGCGGTGATTGTAGGGACAGATAAAGGTGCGTGGAGGCACGACATCTGAACGGCAATTAAAAGTATCAGGATGTGCGGGAGGCGTGCGGGCAAACAGACGGCGAAAGGGGGTTGGGCATTCCTGTCTCGTGGCGCTGCTCGGCTTCCGCCAGAATTCTCTAGAGCCATGCCTAGCATTCTGAGTGTGCCTCGCGGATTCCCCTCTCAGTGTCGGGCTCAGCGTGTGCACCGGGCCACAGGTCTCCGCCTCGCTGGTGCACTGCAACCGTGCCTGGAAGGAGATCGTGAAGAAAAAGATAGCATAATCCTCGCCTTCAATTCCTTAATAGAGTTGAAAAGTTTTGCAACATGTAAATACATATACAACTGTATGCGGCATTTACCACATGCACTATTACCGCCTCACACTGAGTTCCTCACTTCGGAATTGGAAATAATGGTAGAATATTGCATGTTCTTCTTATTTTAAGTTGCAACATAGGGAATTTGTGGTTTTCTCCAGGCACTAATTCTGCCAGGTTTTACCCGATAACATTCCTGCAGGTCAAATGTTTGGCTTGATTGCCTTTATTTGTAATCACCCCTTTGCACCTGAATCAGAATTAAAGGACAGTTTGTGATTAGGGGTCTGTTTAAAAAAGTACGAAAATTCAGAATAAAAGCAGCAGACCCTTGACAGGTGGGAATGGCTGCACCTTCAATAATGCACTATCTCATCTCTCCTTGCATGCCAAAATAATCCCTGATCAAAAGCTTCCTTCAGAGTAAGATGCTTCCGGTTTGCCTGAGTCAGCACTTTTTCCATCTTCAGAGGTAAAATGTCAAGATCTCGCAGGAAATCCTCAGCGCCTAGGATTACAAATTGGTACATTTGACTGAAGCGATCGATCTCTTTTTTATAGAGAGATCAATAGTGTATGAATGAAAGTGGTTGTTTTCTATAGGAAGCGCTGGCAGCAGGCACACTGTTCCTGCCAGGGTTAGTTGATCACTATAATGCAGGGTACATAAAATGTTTGATGCCATGACATGCAAACAGTAGCATCTCGTGACATGATTTTTAGGGGGGCACACAAGGGTCCATTGTTAAAATCGGTGAGGCCACCTACAATGGACGATAAAGAAGATTGAGTACTTGTGTGTTTTATGTATGCATATATATCTATAATCATAAACGAGAAAAAACATAAGTTCCACATAAATACATTAAAAACATTCAAATATGCATTCCACACTAATACGCTCAGATTGCACAATCTATAAACATTAAGTACAATTTAGGGAAAAAAGACAAACTATATGTCACATCATTGTAAGTTAGGTGCACATCATTTTATTCCAATATGGGGCTCCTTTTAGATAGGCCGTAACCGCCAGTGTCACCACATGATCAGGTAATAGCTGAAAAAGGCAGGTCGAAATTAGACGAAACCCCTGGATTTGATATCTATATATATTAAATATATAAAAATATATTGTTGGAAATCTGCCCTTTCTGCAACTTTGCCGCAAATGTTATAGCCTTTTTGCTGAATCCTATTTTTGCTGGCTAAAGAAGTTTGTGAACTATACGCCTGCTAACCAATGGTAAAGTGCTGATGCTCCACCTTCGAACATGGTAAAATTGGTATACTCCTGAGTTGTATATTTAACTTAGTCCCTAGTATGTGGTACCAGTTAATTAAATGCCACCAGGGAGCTGCAGCACTCATTGTGCCACCCGCTGCAGTGGCAATGCAAACATGACTGCGGGCCTGCCACCAGTAGCTTGGCTGTGCAAGTTTAAACTGCAAATTAAGCCTGTCAAAAAAACCTCTTTTGCTAGGCCTAAAACCCTAATTTGAAATAATTATATTTCACCCCTAATAATTAACAAAAAAACATTCGAATATATTGATGAAAAGTAAGAAAACAGGGCATATAGATAGGATTCATAAGCATATTTATAATAACAAATAACATATTTAGAATAACAAAACAGCCTAGAAAGGGAAGTGCCATGAATTGATGAGGCTATTATAAGTTAATTGCGAGCCTCAGGCAGATGTTTTCTTTCAGAAAACCAGTCACTGAAAAAGAAACATACTCATAAGAAATTGTAAAAACAATAATGCATGTCTGGCTTGAGTACAATTTTGGTGTTTTAAAAGTGGAACAATGTATTTTGCTTTCAAACGAGCATAACATTTGCAAAAAAAAACCATAGGGTACATAGTACCTTGGGCTGTGATTAAATTGCATGAGCAAGGAGCAAAATCCTCAACCTTGTGCCAGACTCTAGGTTCCGCTAGTAAAAGATGCCACTAGCTCAACCTAAACCTTGTAAGAAGGAAGCAAGTGTTCATACTATGTAGCAGAAGGCCAGGATGGATTTCATGAGTGCATGAGCACGTACAGAAGGTTTCAGTGGTTGCTTTGATTCTCCTGCATTCCTCCTGAAAATTTTGAAGCTAATTTTCATCAATAAACATCGGCTCTAGTGATGCACTCAAGGAAGAAAAAAAGACAGGGTGACCCATAGAGATGAATGAATCTCTGACATAAGATAGCCACTTCATTTGATGGGCTCTTTCTAGCGTAAGACAGTTTCTAATAATGATCTTGTTGAGAGATGGCCCTCGCGTTGACCACACTGAAAGCCATCGGAGGAGGGGGTGAATGACGAGAACATTGGAGAGATACTGTACGCCAAGCTCCTCATGAGCTACAAAAGCAGGTGTGCTCTGCGGAAGGCTCAGTAGCCATCTATAAAAGAAGAGTTCTAAAGTTTGAAAATCAAGACGTTATTTGTGACCCTATATATCGTTTCGATAAGATGGCGTTGAATTTTTTTTATCAGGGTGGAAAGAGGCTTAATACCCAATCCGCCAGAGAAATTGCAAATAGAAGAGATGGACCCATACATATGGAGTTTCTTGACGAACTGGGGGCTACATGTCCTTATGATCAAAGTGGACCCCAAGCTATTGGCAATACACAGACTTTCAATATCTCACTTCTGGCAACAAAATAGGTATTGATTACTGAAGGCCAGCCACCATGATTTGGTACTTGGTAGAGTTAACTGACAGATCCAGCGAGGTTATAAATGCCTCAAAATATTGTCTACGCACTTTAGGCCAATAGTCATGTGGGCTAACAAGACCACGTCATTGGCATAAAGTAAGGCAAGAATTGATCTGTTCTCAACTGTTGGCAGCTCCCTAGCCTCCTGAAGTAGGGCTCGCTTGAGGTGATCAATATAAAGAGCAAAGATAAAGGGGGCTAGAATGTAACCCTGCCTAACTCCCCTTTTTAACTTTAAAACTGACCGTGTACTGACTTTTGAGACCATATCTTACAATGGCAGACATGCCCTTGTGAAGGACCCATGGAAAAAGGACTATGGGGATGATTACCACTTTGGCCGTGCAGGAGCAGGGCGGTATATATTAGTTCCTCAATAACTCACTAAGTCCCAGGCCAAGGCAGCAGCGATGTGGTTTTTGTAGTGAGATCGGAATAGTATCCAAAGCAAGTTAACAAGCATTGACATAGCCAATAGGTCTCGCCTTTGGGACCTTATAAGTGTTTAGCCATGCAACAGTTGATGTTGTTGCACGAAGGATATTGTGCTGCATAACTAAATACCTATAAGGCCCCAAAGGCGAGACCTATTGGCAATGCCAATGCTTGTTTTACATTGCTGCTGGCAACCCCGTCTAATGTACTGAGGTGATCACAGCTGGTAATCTCGCATACAGTGGCCACTAAAGTAATCTAGTCTGGTGTGCTCACTACCACAACACTAATAATATAAGTAGCTCGCAATGATTTTCATTTAACATATGTAGTCCTTGTGCTTTTGTTTATTCCAGTTTGGCTTGGATGGTATTTCGTTACTACAAAGCTGTAATACCGTGCCTGGGTGGGAAAAGGCTTTTGTCATTTTTCTGCCCTGAGACACTAGCATGCTACTTCCTTTAACAGCCCCTAAGTCGTTAATTTCGGACTCGTAGTGGGTACCTTAGCACTGGAAGAGGGTCAGTTCTGGGGTTAGGCTTATGGTTAGCACATATAGGTGCCGATTCGGATCCTGGAGAAATCGGGTACGAACCGTCGGTCGGAGCGTTTTCTCCGTCCGACTCGTACCCGGGAAATAAACATTACAAACATGCAAGTACGATTCCCACGGAAACACCATTTCCGTACGAATCGTAAAAAACACCGACCGACGAAAAAATACATACCAATGTGATCCGAGACTGCGCCGACGTGACGTCGGGACGCATTCAGCCTGCGGTTCACGAACCAGGAAGCACGATCCACACCGACGTCACCCCGCACGGTTAAAATTCTCCACCTGCCAAAAACTGCCGGGAAACCAGGACGACGCGCACAAGGAGCACCTGTACGCGACGGACAGCCATGGACCCGAACCTACGTGTCATCCCAGCCCTCAAAGCAGTCCTCCTGCTCTACAGGCACCGACGCAGACGCCGCAGAAGGTCAGAATAACACCCAGGGGCAAAGGGGGGGGCAGGGGCAGGACACATAACCCCCACCCAAGTCACAAATTACACATGCCCTGAACATACCTGACCTGCAGGACCTGGTCACCTCGAGGGGGTGGGGGCGTGTCCAGCAACGCAAGCGTCCGCCACAACGGAAGTGGATGTTGACGCGAACCGGCAACACAACAATACCGGTACGTACCGTACCCAGGCCTTAAGAGCGTGGGTACGGGTCGTACCACGCCCACCACTACGTCACCCCAACAATGGCGGTACGGCCCGTACCCACGTTCTAAAGGCCTGGGTACGGGCCGTACCAGCATTGTTGGGGTGATGTAGGGGTACGCGTGGTACGACCCGTACCCACGCTCTGAAGGGCTGGGTACGGTGCGTACCCCTACGGCAACCCATTGGGGGTCTGCACCGTACCCAGGCCTTCAGAGCGTTGGTACGGGTCATACCACGCGTACCCCTACATCACCCCAACAATGCTGGTACGGCCCGTACCCAGGCCTCAAGAACGTGGGTACGGGCCGTACCGCCATTGTTGGGGTGACGTAGGGGTGGGCGTGGTACAACCCATACCAACGCTCTGAAGGCCTGGGTACGGTGCAGACCCCCAATGGGGTGCCATAGGGGTACGCACCGTACCCAGCCCTTCAGAGCGTGGGTACGGGTCGTACCACACGTACCCCTACATCACCCCAACAATGCTGGTACGGCCCGTACCCAGGCCTTTAGAACGTGGGTACGGGCCGTACCGCCATTGTTGGGGTGACGTAGTGGTGGGCGTGGTACGACACGTACCCACGCTCTTAAGGCCTGGGTACGGTACATACCCATGCCTGCAAATCGTGGTTACGGGAATGTACGGAGCGTACCCCCACCCGTGTATGAATGGAGCATACCCCCACCCGTGTATGAATGTAGCGTACCCACACCCCACCAGTGTATGTACGGAGCGTGCCCACACCCGTGTATGAATGGAGCGCACCCACACCCGTGTATGAATGGAGCGTACCCACACCCATGTATGTCCCGACCGTACATGCCCAGACATAGGAGGGGTGTGTGCAGAGTCCTCCCAGCAGTGCCCAGACACAGGAGGGGTGGGTACCTATCACTCCCAGCAGTGCCCAGACATAGGAGGGGTGTGTGCAGAGTCCTCCCAGCAGTGCCCAGACGCAGGAGTGGTGGGTGCAGAGTCCTCCCAGCAGTGCCCAGACACAGGAGGGGTGTGTGCAGAGTCCTCCCAGCAGTGCCCAGACACAGGAGGGGTGTGTGCAGAGTCCTCCCAGCAGTGCCCAGACACAGGAGGGGTGTGTGCCTATCACTCCCAGCAGTGCCCAGACACAGGAGGGGTGTGTGCAGAGTCCTCCCAGCAGTGCCCAGATGCAGGAGGGGTGGGTGCAGAGTCCTCCCAGCAGTGCCCAGACACAGGAGGGGTGGGTGCCTATCACTCCCAGCAGTGCCCAGACATAGGAGGGGTGTGTGCAGAGTACTCCCAGCAGTGCCCAGACACAGGAGGGGTGTGTGCCTATCACTCCCAGCAGTGCCCAGACGTAGGAGGGGTGTGTGCAGAGTCCTCCCAGCAGTGCCCAGACGCAGGAGGGGTGGGTGCAGAGTCCCCCCAGCAGTGCCCAGACACAGGAGGGGTGGGTGCCTATCACTCCCAGCAGTGCCCAGACATAGGAGGGGTGTGTGCAGAGTCCTCCCAGCAGTGCCCAGACGCAGGAGGGGTGGGTGCAGAGTCCTCCCAGCAGTGCCCAGACACAGGAGGGGTGGGTGCCTATCACTCCCAGCAGTGCCCAGACATAGGAGGGGTGTGTGCAGAGTCCTCCCAGCAGTGCCCAGACGCAGGAGGGGTGGGTGCAGAGTCCTACCAGCAGTGCCCAGACACAGGAGGGGTGGGTGCCTATCACTCCAGGCAGTGCCCAGACATAGGAGGGGTGGGTGCAGAGTCCTCCCAGCAGTGCCCAGACGCAGGAGGGGTGTGTGCAGAGTCCTCCCAGCAGTGCCCAGACGCAGGAGGGGTGGGTGCAGAGTCCTCCCAGCAGTGCCCAGACACAGGAGGGGTGGGTGCCTATCACTCCCAGCAGTGCCCAGACACAGGAGGGGTGTGTGCAGAGTCCTCCCAGCAGTGCCCAGACACAGGAGGGGTGTGTGCCTATCACTCCCAGCAGTGCCCAGACATAGGAGGGGTGTGTGCCTCTCACTCCCAGCAGTGCTCAGACATAGGAGGTGTGTGTGCAGAGTCCTCCCAGCAGTGCCCAGACACAGGAGGGGTGTGTGCCTATCACTCCCAGCAGTGCCCAGACATAGGAGGGGTGTGTGCAGAGTCCTCCCAGCAGTGCCCAACGCAGGAGGGGTGGGCGTAGAGTCCTCCCAGCAGTGCCCTGACACAGGAGGGGTGTGTGCAGAGTCCTCCCAGCACTGCCCAGACGCAGGAGGGGTGGGTGCAGAGTCCTCCCAGCAGTGCCCTGACACAGGAGGGGTGTGTGCAGAGTCCCCCCAGCAGTGCCCAGACGCAGGAGGGGTGGGTGCAGAGCCCTCCCAGCAGTGCCCAGGCACAGGAGGGGTGGGTGCAGAGTCCTCCCAGCAGTTCCCAGACACAGGAGGGGTGTGTGCCTATCACTCCCAGCAGTGCCCAGACACAGGGGGGTGTGTGCAGAGTCCTCCCAGCAGTGCCCAGACATAGGAGGGGTGGGTGCAGAGTCCTCCCAGCAGTGCCCATGGAAAAAAGGGTGCAGTACCCACAGATACAATGCCCACAATAGTCAGTCAGGTGCTCAAAGACCCTGCAGAACACGTAACATGTGTGCGAGGCTGGGAGTACACACATGCATAGTGTGTAAAAGGGAACATGTCCACATGAAGTAACTTCAATATACTCCACACACAAGTACAGTGACCACCAAGGATGCCACAAATGATGCAGGTGGAGACATTGCCCAGCATGCATGGCCAAAGTAGAACAGATCCGTCATACACCAAGGACATGTAGACACAGCTCAGCACAACATTTAGGAAACACCCTGCAGGGAAGATGTCAGGGTCCACAGAGGAAGGGACACACCTTGGGACAATGTCACCATGCAGTAAGAGCATACATGAACAAAGTTATTTCGCAAATACCTTGTGATGGCACACAGATACCAGGGTCCATCCCATGAGCGGCACACCACTACATTTGCCAGACACCTAACACATTATCCCCACCCCAAACATGGAGCAGCACCACCAACAGCAATACCAGAAAAGCAGTAGTGTGCAAAGGGAAAAAAACATAGCTTTATTCAGCATAAAAAAAGATTTGTAATTAAAAGTTGAATATGTACAAGGCCCATAGGGCAGTCCATAGTCCAATTCCTGGTGAGGGACACATAGGGACGGGTGTCCCCTAGCTTGCCTGCACAGTTCATACCTCCTTTGCTTCCACAGGGGGGGGGCATCATGTGGGAGGGAAGGACCAGGCACCGCAGGGACAGGAGGGGCAAGGGTAGGTGTTGTGGGTGCAGGGACGGAGGACTCCACCACAGGGGGTGGGGCAGCACCAAAGGTGCAGGTCAGAATCGTGCTGCACACGGTTGCAAGTTCCCCCAGCGTCTCCCCTGCACCCGAAGGAACCACAGGCCCCAAGGAGGGGGGGGGTCAGAGGGATGGGTTGCAGCGCTACTGGGGGAGGGTGTGGACAGGGGGGGGGACACAACCACCCTGACCGGGGACTCCTTTGACCGCTTGCGGGGTGGTGTCACTTTGGGGCTCAGGGACAGAGCAGCCATGAAGGAGTCTTTGGTGGAATCCTGACCAGGAGAGCTGAGGGGAGTGGATTTGGAGGTAGTGGGTTGTGATGAATGTGGACTCCCACTGTGGCTGCGTGTCTTCCGTTTGCCCCCCGACCCAGTGGGTGTGCCTGCTTCCCCCTGTGTGTGCGTGAGAGGAGGTGTGCGCTTGGCCTTCCCTGGTGGTGTGGTGCCTGTGTCTGGTGGGGTGTGTGCATGGCTACGTCTGGGTGTGCTTTGGACAGGCATGGGAGTGGGAAGTGTGGATGGTGCAGGGGTAGTGCGGGGACGTAGCGCTGCAGGAAATCCACTGCTGCAGTCAGTGTCGAGTCAATGGACCTCAGCAACTGGCGTTGGTCAGACTGCGCAGCTGAGATGCCCTCCATGTATGCCTCCATCTGGGTGAGCACTCGTGTGTGGCCATGGAGGACATTAAGCGTCGCAGTCTGACCAACCTGCAACTGGCACAGGATGTCCACAGACTCAGCATTGGCGGCAGCAGTGGAGACAGGGGCAGGGGGTGCGGTGCCTGGCAAGAAGGAGACACGTGGTGACCTAGCACGGCGGGAAGGGACCAGAGCAAGTGGGAGGCCGGTGATGGGAATCCAGGTGCGGGTAGAGATCGAGTGCTGCTGTCAGCTGTGGGAGCAGCCTCCGCCCCCTCTGGGAGATCAGCCTCGGACCCGTCAGCGTCATAGTCGGTGGTGTAACTGGACAGGTCCTCCGCCTCACTCCCCTCGGCCTCCGTGCCACTCGATGTGCCAGACAAGACAGCACTGCTGCCACTGGTGCCTGCTCCCTCCTCACGGTCCGTGCCAGTGTCTCCCTCGGAGTCCCCCGACGATGCTGTGGGCAAGATGAAGAGACAGGAAATGATCAGACACCTGTATACATATGTCACATGAGTCAAATAGACAAAGGTCACAGTGCATAGCCTGAAAAGCAACATGAGTAACATCTACAACACAAGGTACATCTGTAGGCCCTGCAACACCCAGCTGGTTGACCCACCATGCCACTGAGAAACAATGGAGAGCATGACCCAACAGCAAATTACTTGTTATCAAATAGGACAGAGGAGCCAGGCTCTGGGGACAATCGTGCACAGCATCTGTACCACACAGCGTTGACAAAAAAGGGATGAGCAGGAACCATGTCTATTAACTTTTTGCACATGCTGCAAAGCCAATACATAAAAACATGCAAAACATGACTGGGTCACTGCACCTTGAGTGTATGTCCAGACAAACATCACACACAGGCCAGACCTAGCAGGGAGACTTCAGATTTGGACATGTAGGCCTTGCCCGCACAAAGCACCCCCTACCTGAGACAATGTGATTGTGACAGAGGAAGTACGTACACCTCTTACTTTGGGATAAAAACACATGGCCTGCACTAAATCCTAATTGTACACAAACTACCCCTGGTGCGCCTGTCCACATATATCATTGACAATCAACCATCATCAGATTGTCGTTCCAAGACACACAGGTACTGCCCACTGTGAGTATGCACAAGCAAAATTGGGTCACACTGTACAGTGGACACATGTAGCACAGTTTACGTCAATACAGATGAGGCCAGGGTACAATGGCACAGAGCCCAACCTATGCCGAAGACACAGAAAATGTCCACTTAGTTGGATGATACACATGATACCTAGGAAAAGGTGCCCCAGTGCACGGTAGTGGCCACACACCTCCATGGTCCTGGATGGATATGACTGCAACTGAAGCAACCGTCCCTGCACTATGCATTAATCCCACTCATGGACATCATGTCAGAGGGCACAACATTGGACATGCATGCTGGAAGGCAGTACACTGTAAAGACACACTCCTATGTTGGGACTCAGCATGAGTGCCAACTGACATGGACCCCACAATGGCTGAACTGGCCAGGGCACAGCCAAGGTACCAAAACCTGTCACACTCCACCCCCACACATGATGCTGCAAGCATTGGGTACTTGGATTTACTGCCAGCCTAGATTACCTTGTGCAAGAGTGACTACACACAGACCAGGGAACACATGGCAAGGAGGGGAAGGGAGGAAGAACAGCACCGGTTTAGTTTGGGGAACTGGTTATGCACTGCACATGTAAACCCTGGCAGTGTATCCATGCAACTGCGC
This sequence comes from Triturus cristatus, assembly GCF_964204655.1. NCBI lineage: Eukaryota > Metazoa > Chordata > Amphibia > Caudata > Salamandridae > Triturus > Triturus cristatus. The sequence goes on along the minus strand of NC_140594.1, from coordinate 721,742,618 downwards.
ACTTCCAAAAGCTGGTGACACACAACAAACACACATGTACCTACCCCCTTCCTGCTGCTGCTTCTCCAGTAAGCACCTATCCAAGTCGGGGAAGACCACCGCCAGCACACGCTTCTGGATGTGGGTCAGACGCCGGCGCCCACGGTTCTTCTGGCTCTCAGGTGAGTCCCCAGCAGGACCCGTGCAATCCTCCTCGTCCAGCACCGGATATCCTGCCACGGTTTCCTCACCTGGGCTAGGTGCCGCTTCCGACCCTCCGTATTCCTCACGGCACTGACGGCTTGCTTCCATATCTCCCCCTTGGCATGGACGCCTACCTGTGAGGATGCAAAAGTGAGAATACTTTAATTCACCTGAGCAATGACACAGAGACACACATATTAACAAATTGTCTTCTTTGAACAGGCCATGGTATGCAGGCAACTCATTGCACATTTGTCATAGGGACATAATCCACTGTGGAAGGCAAAATGCACTACGTGGCATTGAAGATACACAGGTGGCATGAGGGGTGCCACACAATCAATGATCCTGGATCACACTGTGCATCACAAGCTACACAAGGATTATGTACAACACCTCAAAGCAGTCACATGTCCCAGCCCACTGACGCTACCTCAGCAGAGTACACAGACACACACAGGCACAGGACAATCACCTGCCATTGCCAACTGCGGGTACAAACCTCACTCTGCCCATGTGCCACTAGACTGGGGGGTGTCACAGGTGTGGGGCTGGCTCAGCACCGCAGTCACACAGCACTGCTCCCTGCTCACATCACATGGTCAGGGTATATCCATCCCTCATGCAGCTGGTGTGCAACACTCCCCATATGCACTCACCCACATGACAGGGGACTTACACACACACCAATGTCCAGGGGACGAACACATCATTTGTACACTCACTGCACAGGTACACTAAACAAACACACATCTATGGGTACTGTCACCTGTCACACTGGGGGGACCACAGAATCACATCAGGACTGTAGCAACAACATTCCCAGGAGGAGTAGCCAGGCAGAATGTGGCATGCACCATACATTGATTGTCACAGTAAGCACAATGCAAGTGAGGAGTGCACACAGGAACCACAGCATACTCTGCATGGGAGACATGAGGCCTTCCCCACCCTGTGACCCACTCCAAACAACATTGCATGTCTGTCACACAGGGACACAATGCCAGAAGTCACAGTCACAAAACAGGGGCACAGTCTAAGCTAGTGGAGTCTGTACTCACCTGGTCGACCATACAGCATGGTGTACTGTAGGAGGATCACATCCACCAACGCAATATTCTCCTCCATGGTGAATGGCTGGGCCCTCTCCACAGACCTGGACATGGTGCCAGAGGAATCACGAGCAGCAGCAGTGTTGTGGAATGAAAGGATGTGCAGGCAAGTGCTCTCTCATGGGACCTGGCTGCCTTATATCTGCCTTGCTGGCCTGTTTCATTCACAGGAGTACAGAGTGATTGGTCAGTCACATTAGCATCCTACGTTTCCTCCAATCCCTGTAAACCTACCCCAGTGAGTGGCTTTGCATGGTTTAAAAATTGAGCATGATGTCAAGTCAACAACCACTTTGCAACAAAGTATATCTTTTCCAACCGACTTCTGCTGGTCACCTGATGCAATAATTCAAACTTTAAACTCGGTCTCCATGACAACCAGCATGCATTTAGGCCCTTATACTTGTCCCTCATGTGTCCCCTATGTTATTTCAAGATTTACACACAGGTACGGTCCGTTCCATGGCCCTAGGGCACCCCAAATGCAGTGATACAGACCGTACATGCGTGTGTAGGGTCCCTATCACTATGGGAGTGCTGGCGAATGCGTACGCCATAGTGATAAGGACCGACCCTACACACGCGTGTACGGTCCGTATCACTGTGGCGTACGCATTCGCCAGCACTCCCATAGTGATAGGGACCCTACACACGCGTGAACGGTCCATATCACTGTGGCGTACGCATACGCCAGCATTCCGATAGTGATAGGGACCCTACACACGCGTGTATGGTCCGTATCACTGTGGCGTACGCATTTGCCAGCACTCCCATAGTGATAGGGACCCTACACACGCGTGTACGGTCCGTATCACTGTGGCGTACGCATACGCCAGCACTCCCATAGTGATAGGGACCCTACACACGAGTGTACGGTCCGTATCACTGTGGCGTACGCCAGCACTCCCATAGTGATAGGGACCCTACACACGCGTGTACGATCCGTATCACTGTGGCGTACGCCAGCACTCCCATAGTGATAGGGACCCTACACACGCGTGTACGGTCCATATCACTGTGGCGTACACATACGCCAGCACTCCAATAGTGATAGGGACCCTACACACACGTGTACGGTCCGTATCACTGTGGCGTACGCATTCACCAGCACTCCCATAGTGATAGGGACCCTACACACGCGTGTACGGTCCCTATCACTGTGGCGTACGCATACGCCAGCACTCCCATAGTGATAGGGACCCTACACACGCCCTCAGAGCGTATGTACGGTGCGTTTCACACCTGACAGTGGTGACAGGCGGCACACAGGAAGGAATTGAGCTGTCATACCTGGCCAAGGCTGGACATCAAGGCATTGTCTGTGCAGTACTACATGTGTTGGGCACAGGTGGGTCAGGCTGTGATGTGGCACTATACTCCTGAGGTGTGAAGCTAATTAAAGTATGATGAGCTGTGTACACATGTCATGTGTGATGGTGCCCTATGTGCCACACATCCCCTTCACTCCTTTGACATGTGTGCATGTAGTACAGACTTGGTGAGCCATGCGTCACTGGCATGGCACAGTCACCGACACCCGCAAATGTCCCCTGATGCCAGGTACACGGAATATTACCCCTGACAAGTGAATGCCCGCGTTGCACGCTGTAACTATGTCATGTGTGTGTCATGTGTTCCCATAGGTTTGCTGTAGGTGTTTGGTCAAATGCATCTGCAGTTGCTGCAACCAACATGTGTCTGTGTGTAGATGGGCATGGCACACTGTTACGCACACCAGCACACATGTGTAATCCGACGTAAGGTGTGTATGTATGCATCGACACGGAGTTTCAAAACAAGGACATATCTGCATACTCTCAATGTATGTGTGATCAGTCTTGTCATGTAATCCTTCATGGCAAGGTGTGTGGTCTGTCCTTTTTCTATGACATGTGACCTGTGCCTCTAGTGTTCCGCAACCTGTCTGTACAATAAACATCCTTCTTCTGCACATATTTGGCTGTCTGTAACTCCTGTAATGCGTCTGCCTGCTCACTTACACTGGCCCACAGCTAGTTTCATGGCATGGCATATTGAAGTTGAGAATCAACGTTTGTAGCTGGCTCTTGGTAGGAGTGTCACATGCCTGGCATACGTGTCCAGGGCATATTGCACAGACCTGACTCTGTATGTAGCATATGTGTATTGCCTGTTGAGCATGTGCTCAGTACATTGACATTGGTGGTGTACTGTACTCACTCTTCGTTGTCCCTTCTAATTCACTGCAGGGCTCCGCCTCTCCCTCGAGCAATTCCGGACTTGGCTGACCTGAGGGAACATGACTGTATACGCCGCTACCACTTCCCCCAACGTTTGATTGAGGACTTGACGACACGGCTGGCACCACACCTCCAACCGCTACACAGGTATCCTACTGCACTGACACCCAAGATGAAGGTGATGGCAGCCCTACATTTCTTTGCCACGGGTACCTTTCAACATACCATTGCCCATGTCGGTGGCATGTCCCAAACCATGATCAGCCGTGTTCTGCATGATTTTTTAGAGGCCATGTTGGATCACCTGGATGAGTTCATAAAATTCCCAACTCCTGAGCAGTTGACAGGTGTCAAGCGTGAGTTCTATCCCCTGGGAGGGATGCCCCATGTCATTGGGTCCATAGATGGATCACATGTGGCTTTGGCACCACCACAGGCACAGGAGGTAGCGTATAGGAACCGCAAGCCTTACCACTGCATTAATGCCCTTGTGGTGTGTCTTGCCAACATGGTGATTTCACATGTCTGTGCTCGTTTTCCAGGATCAGCACACGATGCCTACATCATGAGGCGTAGCAGGGTGCCTGAAATGATGCTGCAGCTGCGCAACGAACGAACATGTATTGTTGGTGGGTATACTCTGGCAGTCCTGTATTTAACGTCATCTTCCTGTCTTACTGCTTCTCCTGACCCACTGTTGTCCATGATGTTTCCATGTAGGGGACGCTGGCTATCCCAACATGCCATGGCTGATCACGCCTCTCCGCAACCCCAGCACCGCTACAACAACGCCCATGGGCGGACCAGGCGAGTGATAGAGAGGACGTTTGGCCTCCTGAAGAGCCGATTCCGTTGCCTCCACAAGACCGGTGGCGCACTCCCATATGCACCGGTGAAGGTCTGCAAGATATTCCTCGTGTGCTGCATGCTGCACAACATGGCAGTGGAGAAAGCTGTGCCACTCATCCTGGATCCAGATGAGCAGGACCATCCACCCGTGGAGGATGAAGGGCTTGGTCACGAGGCAAGTGATGTGGAGGAGGAGGAGGCGGTAGAGGACATCCGGAGTTGGCTCATACGCAACTTCTTTGCTTAGTGGTGAGTTCCAGTGTCTGAGTGTGCACGCATTGGGCCGTGTGTGGCATGTGTTGCAATGTGTGTGTCCATCTGCATGTCTGCCAAGTGAGTCAGAGGTGTGTTTGGATGTGTCACTCGAGTGATGGTGCAATAGAAGAATGTTTTTCCAGAGTCATCATTGTCACCTAGCATGTTGACAACCTTATACGTGTCGAGTACATGCACATGCATGCGGATGTGCTTCTTTTGACTGACTTCTGGTGTGTCTCTCATCCACAGGTACTTGCGCATGCTGTCTGCTGGTGGCATTGTTGTGCTCCTGCTATTCCTCATGAAAACAGCAACATGTGCTGAATCAGCGTTACATGCACGGACAAGTTAGAAAATCTCCTTAGGGTAAGGTATGCAGCACGACTTTTTGGGAGTGGTATTTGTTTTGAATGTGTGTGCACTGCTCCTGTTCATGTTTGGATACTTTACATACATGTAGAATCACCATGGGGCACATGACATGGAGCTGAATTCACCTGAATTGATGGTCAGACTTGGTGACAGTCATCTGTAATGGGATTGTGGATTGTGATGGAGCCATCAATGTGTGTAACACTGCCCTCGGAAACATACGGGTTGCACCGGGTTGACATGGTGTGTGAATTCCCCATTAGGGGCTCAATGGTGTATAGCAGCCTCTCCGTGAGCAGCAGAGGGTGTTTAGCTGTAACCCGTCACTTGTGTGCCAGTGCCATGGATTTCCAGCATCTGTGGTGTTAAGGGGGGTGCCAGTGTTGGTCCCACGTGTTCATCCACATGACCTGTGTATGTGTTGACAGAGTTGCATTAGCATTCCGACACACATGAGTAATAAAGGTGTCCCTCTGCCTCCAAGGTGCCTCATCTCTGTCAATGGTGGTCTGTTGCCACTGTGCATGCGGCATGTCTGGCATTATTCTCAGAGATGGTGCACATGAGTCTATGTGTAGAGTAGCAAGATGCAAGCTGTTTGTCAGAGATTAGATTCTGTATTGTGCATGATGTCCAAGGCTGTGCAGGTATTGTGGCATGTCAGTCTCCACGACGGCCACTGTGCTGCATGTGAATCCATTGTGTGTGTGTATGCCATATTGAACCAGACATTCCTTCCTTGACATACACCTTTTGCATAGTTCCTTCCTGAGATCCTTGTCTTTGTGTGCTACTTGTGGCATTGTTTTCTTGACATGGCGCATGCTGCTGCAGGCCCTGCAGCAAGGGCACCCAGTGTCCACGCAAACGAGCTGGTGTTCATCATGGATTGCTTGCTGACATGTGCTATGCTGATCAGCAGCATCTGTGCGTCATGCGGCAGCACACTCTGCATTATGCACAAGATCCCCAGTTCCATCAACCTCAAGGCAAGAGGGAGACCATCCCCAAGGTCAACTACGATATCCGTGTCTAATCCTACCCTGCACTCTACGGACATGTGCGTTAGAAATCCCATGATACTTGTCCACATCCAGGGTGCATCTGCACAGCTCTGCTACTACATCCGGCGACCAGGCCACATCAACGTCCAACAGAGATGGGGGGAGTGGATCACTGCCAGCTGCAGGATGACCTTCTCAATCCACGCACACACTCAGGTTGCAGACAACAACCACAACACAACCTTGTGGCACTGTGATCCAACACCCAATTGTGCCATCTCCATGCATCCAACCTTGGCTGGCCCACCATTCTCCACATCCACCTGACTCAAGCATGCAGGACATGGTTCTGCCATGTGTCTACACATACCTGGGACTCCCACCCCAGGACACTCCACATGATCCCTGACCTCTGCGCATGACTGTTGCTCTTCTAAATAGGTCTGTAGGCACAGTTGTGCGGGCACCCCCTCAGCTGGTTGGGCCCATCACGGGTGAGTATGGTGCTCCATGTCTGTCTTGGATGGTACATTGTGACCCATGTGTGTCCTGTGCCAGACTCCGACCCCAGGGTATGGATGTTTGGAGTTACTTCTGAAATCAGGCATGGTTTGACTTTACAACACACACATGTAGTGGAATAATGCAAAATGACGGCATCATCTTGTGATTGTGATGAATTGTATTAGTGCTGGGGTACGTGTTTGGGGGGTTGACAAGAGGTGCTTGGCGGGAGTGTAGAATCCAAAGTTCACAGGGGGAGTTGGTATCCTGCCATTGAAAGTCATCAGAGTCTGTGCCACAGTCTTTGTCAACATTGGTCAGACAGTGACCAGCAAGGCCATGTGACAGAGAATGTCAGTTGCTGCTGTGCTGCTGTTGGGCCAGAGGGCCAGGTGCCAGGCCAGGTGACCTGGGAGATGGTGATGTTCCGCTGACTCTCACGGTCTTTTGCGTGGACGACCCACCTTCCTGCGGGGACCCTCAGAAGCAGGCCTTGACAATGCTAGGGACGCTCCGTCAGATGAATCCTCCTCCTCCTCCCTCCCTGTTTCTGGTGCTGGTCTATGCCTGGTGGCACAGGGAGGGTTTGCCAGGCTTTGGGCGATCTGACGGAGTGATTGGCTCACGTCCCTATGCACCGCCAGGAGCTTAGCCAGTCTTGCCTCCATCCGTCCATGGTGTTGTAGATGACTGGCATGATGCTCAAACTGCAGGGTCTTCATCTCATTGAGGGTCTCCACTACCTGGTCGATGCCTCTGGAGTCACGCCGGTATGTGTCCAGGATGTTGTGGACGTGTGACATTACCGGTTCCTGAGCCAACTGGTCAGGTTCGCGCCTCCGCCGTCCTCCACTCCCACCACCCCTGCCCACTTGCGCCTGGCCTGCCGTTGTGGGCACATCGGGTCTCTGGGACCCCTGAGGGATGGCATTTGCGGTGTCGCCTGCCTCCTCCTGGGTGCCCGGAGCACCTTGTCCCTCCTGGACAGACTGGCTGTGTTGTTGTGTGCGGGCAGGGCTCCTGGGTGTCTCCTGGGATGTGGCAGGAATGGGGGTGGTGGTTGGCACAGTTGTACCTGACGCAGGTGCTGCAGGTGGTTGGACACCAGAGTGGCCAGGTTGGTCTGGGTCATCCACGGAGTGGTGAGAGTCCTTGCTGCCGGTGGGGTCCCCTTCACGCAGAGCTTGGTCCTGTGAGCCTTCCCCCCCAGTGTTGGAGGGAGATCGACGACGTTGACATGTGTGTGAGAGAGACAGTGGTAATTGTGTTACATGCGACATCCATGTTCATTCATTTTTGATTAGGCACAGTTCCTCTGGGTGGTTGGATTTGGCTAGCATTCCTCTCACAGTGCACTTGTGCATGGGTATGTCCCTTGGCCACAGCTTTCGGCACTTTACCTATGTGGGACACAATCTTAGTTGATGCATCTTTTGGGAACGCAGTCAGCAGTGTAGTGAGCGGGCGTAGCAAGCCATGCAGAGCCGCCTTACGTGTTGCACTGTACGTGGCCAAATTTAGTTTTTTCCATGCAATTTGAGAATGCAGGTAGGTAACTCAACAATTTGTGACAGGGTTCTGACAAACACAGTGGGTGGGTATACTGGGTGTAAGGTTCTGTTTGTGCCTGCAGCACGGATGTACTCGTGCACAGATTGACACATGGCCCAGTGTTTATCAAAGGTTGAAGGGGGGGTTCACGCAGTGCCAAACCTTGTCTACATTCACACAGTCCACCTGCTGACGAGCGGACATGGCCACACCACCCAAGGGTGATTTGGTCTCCCTCTGTCTCCCTTTCTCCCTCCCTCTGTCAGCCTCCTCCCTCTGTCCGTCTCCCTTTCTCCCTCCCTCTGTCAGCCTCCTCCCACAGTCCGTCTCCCTCTGTCTCCCTTTCTCCCTCCCTCTGTCAGCCTCCTCCCTCTGTCCGTCTCCCTCTGTCTCCCTTTCTCCCTCCCTCTGTCAGCCTCCTCCATCTGTCCGTCTCACTTTCTCCCTCCCTCTGTCAGCCTCCTCCCTCTGTCTGTCTCCCTCTGTCTCCCTTTCTCCCTCCCTCTGTCAGCCTCCTCCCACTGTCCGTCTCCCTCTGTCTCCCTTTCTCCCTCCCTCTGTCAGCCTCCTCCCTCTGTCCGTCTCCCTCTGTCTCCCTTTCTCCCTCCCTCTGTCAGCCTCCTCCCTCTGTCCGTCTCCCTTTCTCCCTCCCTCTGTCAGGCTCCTCCCTCTGTCCGTCTCCCTCTGTCTCCCTTTCTCCCTCCCTCTGTCAGCCTCCTCCCTCTGTCCGTCTCCCTCTGTCTCCCTTTCTCCCTCCCTCTGTCACCCTCCTCCCACTGTCCGTCTCCCTCTGTCTCCCTTTCTCCCTCCCTCTGTCACCCTCCTCCCACTGTTCTTCTCCCTCTGTCTCCCTTTCTCCCTCCCTCTGTCACCCTCCTCCCACTGTCCGTCTCCCTCTGTCTCCCTTTCTCCCTCCCTCTGTCAGCCTCCTCCCACTGTCCGTCTCCCTCTGTCTCCCTTTCTCCCTCCCTCTGTCAGTCTCCTCCCTCCCTCGGTCTGTCTCCCTGTGTCCACCTCTGTCTCCGTCCCTCTCTCTCCCCCTCTCCCTCCCTCTGTGTGTCACCCTTTGTCACCTCAGCCCAGCTTCCTGGGCACACACAGTTTGCAGGTCTTTCAAAGGCCATTGGCTTGTTCATGTGGGTTTGTTTCTTCTCTGTGGGCACCCATTGGGCGGAGTGTCTGAGTCTGCGCTGCTGCTGTGGCGGTTTGTGCTGACACTCTTTCAGAGTGATGCGTCTTCATTAGCTGCTGTTATGTGCAAATTGTGCCTTCATACCCATGTCGTCCTGCAACGCGGCCACCATTAGCAGGCAAAACAGTACTGTGTGGGGACACACTGTTTGTATGGCTGTGCCCTAAGCCCTATGGGCTGAGGGCATTGTTGTGTGCTTCAGAGTTGCTCTATGTTAGTTTTGAGGCCCACCCTCCCGGCATCGGGGACATCCTGTCTTGTGTTGGTGTTTTGTGTGGCCTGTGACTTGGCATGGCCTTGCTTGGAGCATGGAGGCGCTAGTGGCATGTGTGTGTTTTTGGAGTGTGGTTGTGTACGGTGCAGGCTTTGGGGGGGTTGCGTGCATGATTGGTATTTGGGTTGTATATGGCGTTCCCCCCATGTGAGGTGAGTTGTTTGTGTACTCACCAGGCTCTCGGACTCCTTCTAGTCCGTCTACTCCCACCGGTGGCAGCGTGGCCATCACCTTCTCCTCCCAGGGATGGTAGTGTACCGGTCTGCGGGCCGGACCTCCTCCAGTGATGTTGGCCTGGTTGTGGTCGTCCGTCATTTTGCGGCGGACCGTCCTCCGCAGATCGTACCACCTGGCTTGGCACTCATGCCTGGTCCTTCTGGTGGCCCCAACAGCATTCACAGAATTGACTATCCTCTCCCACATGGCAGATTTTTCGGCTATGCTGGTCCGTCTGACCAATGTTCCAAAGAGCTGTAGCTCGACTCTGACGATTTCGTCGACAAGGACCTCCAGCTCCTCCTTTGTGAACTTTGGATTCTTGTTAGTGGGCATGGTGTGGGGTGTGGGTGTGGATGGTTGTGGGGGTGTGAGTGTGGATGGTTGTGGGTGTGTGAGTGTGGTTCTGCAGGTGTGTGTGTGTGAATGTGATGAGGGTGTGTTTGTGATGGTGGTTGTGTGAAGGAGTGCAAGTGTAAGGTGTATTGATGTATGTAGTATGGTGCAGTGCGTTGTCTCTGTGGTCTGGCAGTAGGGGATCTGTTGCAAAGGATCATGGTTTGTGTGTGCTGGGCCTTTTTATTGGTCCATTTGTGGGTGTGGCTGTGTTTGAACTTTGGGTGGGTGTGTTATAAGGAGTGGTAGTGGTTTGGGCCTCTGTTTAGCTGTTTGTCAGTTGCAGGTCAGTGTATAGGATGTATTTGGCCTTGTTGGATATGTTTTGTGGTGTTGTGTGCATCGAATTGACTCTCCTTGTGTTTTTTTGGTTTGTCCTGGTTCAGTACGAGTGTTTTTTGCGTCTGTACGGTGCGTACATGGGCCATGTTGTTGTACAGTGCTGTCCTTTGCTATGCCTTAGTACGACTTGTACATGCGCGATGTTGGGTGAGGGTGCTGGTGTGTGGGCCTGGGGTAGGGTGCGTATGAACACGGGCAGGGTGTTGGTCCGCACCGTCCATCGGTGGTGGTGTTTCGCACCGTACATACAGGCGGGGCTGGGTGTAGGGTCCGTACATACACTGGTGAGGTGTGGGTACGGTCCGTACATACACGGGTGGGGGTACGCTCCATTCATACACAGGTGGGGAGTTGGTACGCTCCATGCATACACGGGTGGGGGTACGGTCCGTACATACACAGGTGGGGGTACGGTCCGTACATACACTGGTGGGGTGGGGGTACGGTCCGTGCATACACGGGTGGGGGTAGCGCTCCATACATACACTGGTGGGGTGTGGGTAAGGTCTGTACATACATGGGTGGGGAGTTGGTACGCTCCATGCATACACAGGTGGGGTGTGGGTACGGTCTGTACATACACGGGTGGGGGTACGCTCCATTCATACACGGGTGGGGAGTTGGTACGCTCCATGCATACACGGGTGGGGGTACGGTCCGTACATACACAGGTGGGAGTACGGTCCGTACATACACTGGTGGGGTGGGGGTACGGTCCGTGCATACACGGGTGGGGGTACGCTCCATACATACCCTGGTGGGGTGTGGGTTGTCGCAGTCCAACGTCCTCAGGGTCGCACGATGCTGTAAGGGGTCCACCTCCCGATAGCCCCTTGGTCTGATGTATATATGACAGACACAGAAGGGTGATCAGGCGAGGGAAGGAAAGGAAGGGAACTGCGGGGAGGGAGATCTGAAAGAGAAAGCACAAGCGTTTTGGTTAGGACAACCCCTAAACCCCCACCACTCCAGGCGATCCCTATTTTTCCCCTGATGTACCTGTAAATTAAAGAGGGCACTCTGGCCTGGCGGACCCGGAGAGCCGAGGATCAGACTGTTCAGAACCTAGAGAAAGGGACACGGATTAGCCTGCGATTACCCCCTCTAGGCCACGGCCCTCTGGTCCACTCCCAGAACAAACTGACATACCACAAATCTGGAACCTCGGGTATCACAGGGGGAGGGGATGGACGTATGCCAGAAGTCTCCTCTCCGCCCCTGTTTATAAGATAAAGAAACAATTGAGGTGCAGCTAATCGTCAGACCACAATGCTGCCTGCTGCTATTTCCACAGTTTCGGCACGAACTCAGAGCGCTATTCCCATAATCCTGGGACGGCGCTAGCCAAAGGCAAATCCCTCAGCTTTCTTGGGGAGGCAATTCCTCCGAAAATCCAGCGGGCGTGCATGGCACGGTTCCCCTGGAAAGGTTCTCGCTGTTGCTTGAACAAGCAGCGACTCGGATACTGCGAGTCACTATGTACAACAGAACATGACCCTGATCAAGGTTTACACCGCCACAGCAGTTCCGCAATGCCCAGGCAGGCGTCCAACGGAACCGCAGCGGTGAAAGTCTCAAACTTGCACTTCGCAAGGACCGGAAACAAAACTAGGCGTTACGAGGTAACACAATCAGCGCTAAAGTAAAGTTGGTGCCGAGCACCCCTACCAGTACGCCAATCGTCCTCTCTCGCACACGTCCTCTCTGGAAACTGGAACCAAAATAACCGGCACCCGCTCGATGCCGGATGTTCCTTTTTCTGCTTCTTCGCTACGTGCGTGATGACGTTGGAGCGTCATCACGCAATGCGCACCGGGATTTGTAGTTCTTTCTCTCCCGTGTGCCTCGGGCTGTCAGTGCTCTCCTGTGAGCCACAACAGTACATCCCTCCCCCGAAGAGCACTGACACAAACAAGGCTTTGTGGGATGTTTTTTGTGGAACAGGGCAACAAGTCTAGGCGCGTGGACCTGGGATGCAGGTTCCCAAGAGTTTTCTTCCTCACCGTATCCCTCCCAAGCAAGGAGATACCATAGCCTGTTGCGGTATATCTTGGAGTCAAGCACCCTTCGCACTTCATACTCTGCTTCGCCTTGCACTACCACTGGGGCTGGTTTACGAGTGGGCCCCACTAGAGCGGGTTTCACCAGGGAGACATGGAATGCAGGATGTATGCGTAGCGTAGAGGGTAAGGATAGCTTCACCACCACCGGGTTCACCAGTTTAAGCACTCGATAGGGACCTATGTACTTGGGATTGAAAATGCTGAAACGTTTGAAACGTATGTACTTTGTGGACAGCCACACGTAGTCCCCCACCTTATAACTAGGCCCTGACCTCCTGTGCTTGTCTGCGAATGTCTTGTAGCTGTGTTTTGCGGCCCTTAGATTGCTTTTTGCTATTCGGAGATTTGTCTGTATGCGGTCTATCCTACTCTGCGCCTCAGGTACCTTTGCAACGTGTGCTGGGTTCAGGAAGGGAGAAAACCAAGGATGAAACCCATAAGAACAAAAATAAGGCGTAAGTTTGGTGGATGTGTGCGTAGCGCTGTTATATGCCACTTCCGCTAACCATAGGAAATCAACCCACTCGTTATCCGAAGCGTTGGAGTAACACCTCAGGTACTGCTTGAGGTACAGTCTGTACATACACTGGTGGAGTGGGGGTACGGTCCGTACATACACGGGTGGAGGTACGCTCCGTACATACATGGGTGGGGGTACGGTCCGTACATACACTGGTGGGGTGGGGGTACGGTCCGTACATACACTGGTGGGGTGGGGGTACGGTCCGTACATACACTAGTGGGGTGGGGGTACGGTCCGTACATACACGGGTGGGGTTATGGTCCGTACATACACGGGTGGGGTGTGGGTACGGTCCGTACATACACGGGTGGGGAGTTGGTACGCTCCATGCATACACGGGTGGGGGTACGCTCCATACATACACTGGTGGGGGTTCGGCGCGTACATCTGCGGCCGGGGGGCATTTTGCGTGTGCATGCGGGGTCTGTGGTGGGGTGTTCGGCGCGTATGCGGGCACATGTCTCCATGGTTGCTATGGGAGTTCGGTCCGTACGGTGTTTTTTCCATACAGTTGTAAAATCGAAAGGATGGGAGTGATCATACTTGTGCGGTCTGACTTCATTTTTCCGATTCGTACGGTAAATCGTCCGGGGATGTGTCGGGCACATTTTCCGACCCGAGGACGTGTTGGGAAATTTTCCCGATGTGATTCGTATGGAGTTTTTCCCATGCGAATCGTACTTGGCAGTTTGTACGCTACTTGCATGATTCGTACGGAAAAAAATCCGGATACAATTCGTATGGGGGAAAATTTTCCAGGATCGGAATCGGCCCCATAATGTAAGACTTGCCTGTGGAGATCTCAATAGTTATGGGATTTGTTTTCACCTGTCTTCCGGTGGGTGGTCCTCAATACACGATGCTATGCCTTTGGAACATACCATGGGGCGCGCTCATCACATCCAAATTATTTTTGTAAATTTGCCCCACCAGCCGCTTTGCATGCATCACTCGCAGTGCCTGCCTTGCCAGTGGCGGGGAAGTCAGTACAGCTCTCGGTGACGTGACACCACAGAAGGCAAGTGGAATACAAACAAACAACCCAGCAACAACAGAGTTTGATAAGCATGTTTGAGTGTATTTAGAGCCCGCTGTGGGACTTTGGAATTTAACAGACAGTCGCTGTAGGTCTATGAAACACACAGTACATCCAACAACTGGACTTTATGAAATAAAGTTACTACCTTTTATAGAGCGCATACTCTGGCATACCGGTGTAGTCTGCTGCCTGGGTGCAATCAATACCATTGCAGCGTTTCATCTCCAGACCTCAGTCTGTATTTTACGAGACGTAGCCTGAGGTCTGTGTGTAAGAAATAGCCATTTTTGCTGCCAAGGTCTCGGAAATTCATTTGACAGTAGCTTATGTGAGAATTGAAAACGAGGGTGTGGTCCCCATTCAAACTCATCCATGCCTAATTCTAAACCTACCCATGATTATTTGGTCACCTGGTGTAATCCAGGCCCAGTACCTGGTTTTTATGATATGCGAAAAACATGGCATCAAGCCATCAATGCAAGTGTTTTGCGCTTTCCTCGCATTCACAGATGCACATTTTGTTACATACACGTCGCAGCATTAAAATGATTCATACCTAAACGTATAATATGCATTTTTTCCATAAATTGGTCCCTGCCATCACCCATGTAATGCAACGTATAGCAAATCTGAAGCGTGCATTTAACACCCATGTTAGTTGTGGCACCAAGCAGGTGAACATGAGAAGCAGCTGCGTGCAGTTTCCACAAGCAGACGACTGCCAGGGGTCACGCACTGAAAGCCCCGAGCCAAATGACATGCAGGAACCCACAGCATTTCTGCCGCTGTCGCGCGAGCCAGCATTGTTACAGAGCATGTTGTGTGGGAAGGAAGGAGGGAGTGCTCTCTGTGACATCTACCCCCTCCAGGCTGGAAAAAGGCACCACCGGACCTGTGTTACTGGAGTACGGAGAGCCCCCCTACATCCACTGCTGGTCTCCCGGAGCCCGGACAGGGAGCACCACAGGAACAAAACGTCAGCTGCCTCTGTCCTCAGAGAACACAGCACATGTGTCTATGTCGAGAGCTAACGAAGGTTACTGTTATGTTCGGTCTCCACCAAAACACCACTCACTGGTAATCACGGTGTACCTTCCAGTGGCATGTTTGCTGGCTGTTGTTTTACTTTATAGCTGTTTGCTGTTGGAGCTTCTGTTTTCCTAATTATTACAAGGAATTCAAGGAATGCAGTGTCCCGCGAGTGGTGCGCACGAGAGCGAGCACCAGGCCATATGTTTTTAGTTATCGCGCCCGTGTCTGGGCACAATAATTCAAAACATATGGCGCTGTGCGGGTAACCACAAGCAATAGGCCACACACGCACGAGTGTGTGTGTGGTGAGCTTTTTGAAGCCCTTACAATAAGTCTCGCAGAGCAGCGCATGTGCGCTGCTAGGCGAGACCTAAAAAGCGAGAATGGAAGATGTGCAATCCAAATGCTTGCACCTCGATTTATTACCATAATAACCACCATGGAATCAGTGATAGGAAGGCACAAACTACACTTGACGCATTTTAGCGAGTAAGTCACCTTGTTCACAGTTATATATATATACAGCCCCCTGCGCAACAAGGAGATTTTCACCAGCCACGAAGCGGCAACCGCTGAGTCGGAGGACGCACCGGAGGCAGATTCAAAGGCGGTGTGTGATCTTGACGAAAACGCAGGTGGGGAGGTATTGGCGATTTAGATTTACCCTGGTGTAACAAAGTAAATCGCAGGGCTCTCAAAAACAGTGAAAATGTCAACGCACGTAATGCGGGATCGCGACGCGGCAGCTGAAGAGCTCTTTAGCAATTTGCCAAATACTATGGTGCTGAAGAGCTCTTTAGCAATTTGCCAAATACTATGGTGCGAAGTCAAACAGCACCAACACATACTGACAAAACTAATGCAAAATCCCTACTGAAACAACTAGAGAAATGCATGTGCAGCGAAGTAACGAAATGGGAGAACAGAAGTCCCTACAAAAATATGAGGAGGCAGGACGAGTTCCCCGAGGGCTGCGTATTTTATTGGCCCCGAGTTTAAAAAATCCAAATCCTAACATGCTGAAAGAATGGGCTAACAATAATTTAACAGCGTCAATGAACTTGGTTAAGATTTTAATAAAATATGCACAGACGGATCGTGATGAATTACTAAAAGGAATTGAAAAAATAAATGAGCAGCTGTGCAAATTGGAACAGACAGAGTACATCAACAAAACAAGAAAGGAAATAGATAACAGAATAAAAAAACAAGAAGATAAAATAAAGACAAGAAAAGCCTGCAAATTTGCCCGCGACAATGCTGATTATGAACTAGGTCAAGTGTTCACATTTTACAAGCAAAGCTATTACAGAAACTTCGACCTCTGAACAAAGTTCACTAACTAGTGACAATGAGTCTGAAGATGGGAGACCGAATGAGCATAACATACCAAGTGAAGCTAATAAATGAAGCCCAGCAGAAGAAATACATTTTTCATGGGATCGCCGACAAACACTCCGCCCAAGGAATCAGAAAAAACAGCTAAACAGCAAAGAAATCAGAGGCGCAGAGCAAGGTGCAAATGCAGGCGGAACAAGACCAAAGAAACTACAATGGCGCAGACGATAAGGGAGAAAGATAATACTGTGGTTAACTTGTCATCAGTGAAGTTATCTATAGCAGAGACACAGTTGCTAGCCCTTGGACTATCTTTTTGCCCTGAAAGCAATTTCAATTACGGACGCACAAGAATCAATATATACAAATATATACGAAAATTAAAACTAAGAAAATTCTTCCCGATTAAAGAAGGCAATAAACAACAAGGAGAAGTTTGCAAATCAAGCAAATAATGATACAACGACAAATATGAACCTTCAAGTATCTGATGCACAAACATTGCTGACGCTACATTATTTAAGTAATGAAACCAACTAAGAACAAAGAGAGCCAGTAGAACCAAGATCTACACAAGACAGATTATCAGCCCTGAACTTGACTCATCCCAGTGCGGGCAGTAGCCCCTTTAAAGGCTAAATCTACATTCCATCCCATGATGCCGAAGGATACGATAGACATCTTTCATGATAGACTGACCGAGGATGTTAAAGAACTATACAGCAGAACCTTGGACCACTTGCAATGCAAAAAAAGATTGAAATACAGAAATCAGCAATATGAAAGCTTGATTAGAAAACTGAAGAATAATCAAGAAATCGTAATAAATAAATCTGGCAAAGGAGGAAATGTTGTCATCTGGCCCCGTAAGGAATATATTCAAGAAGCACAAAAACAACTGAGTAACATTGAATGCTTTAAGAAAACTAACATGACTGAGTATAAAAAAGCAATTGAGAATTTAAAAATACATCTATACTCTTGGAAAAGGTAAGGACTAATTTCTACTCAAGAACATACGTTTTTACAAAATGATTGCCCGGTGATTCCAACACTATATCTCATTCCAAAAATACATAAAGAAATAATCCCAACACCAGTCAGAACAATAATATCTGCCATTGGAGGAGTAAGTGAACATATAAATCAATATGTGGATTATTTTTTACAGAATTATGTGCGAGCACTCCCTTCATACATAAGAGATACGAGTGATATTTTAAATAGGATTCAGCACATACATTGGAATGATGATTTGCTTTTAATAACATTGGACATAGAATCGCTCTATACGAGCATTGATCACCAGGTGGGATTAACTGCGATTAAGCATTATCTTGATACCAGACCATTGACATTTCACATCCACAATTTAATGTTTCTTGAACTGGTAAAATGGTGCCTATTCAACAATTTCTTTATGTTCGGTAAAGATCTGTATTTGCAGAAACGTGGAGTAGCTATGGGGCCTGCTTCTCCCCCAGCTATGCGTGCTTGCACGTAGGCTGGTGGGAGGAGCAGGTCCTAAAAGGAACATATACTAAAATTTTCACCACTCATGTATTACACTGGCTACGATTCATAGACGATGTGTTTCTAGTATGGAAAGGGGATCGCCAAAGTGCTAAGGATTTCATTTCAGAAATGAACACCAATGGTATAAACCTCAAATTCACATCTAACATTAGCCAGCAAAGCGTAGCCTTTTTAGATACCACAATATATGTGATGGGTGATAAGCTTGAATCTACTCTACACAGGAAACCTACAGCAGGTAATACTACTTTACATTCAAGGAGTTCACATCCAAATCACTTGATTAGGAGTATCCCCTTTGGGGAACTCCTTAGATTGAAAAGAATTTGCAGCACTAGGGAAGAGTTGGAAAAATGCACACAAGAAACATTATCGAGGTTTAGAAAATGAGGATACAGTGAGGCTATTGTCAAAGAAGCGTGTGAGAAAACAGATCTGATAACTAGGGATTCCTCACTAACTAGTAGAAAAAACAAGTATATTCCAGATCTAGAGTCCACTATTACAGTGAATGACAAAGAAAGTGCAGACACACATTTAATTACTACATACGGCAGACAACAAAGGCAATTGAAAGCCATCATAAATAAAAACTGCCCTATTCTGTTAACTGATGCAGTACTTGCCCCTACTTTAACTACCAAACCAACATTAACTTTTAGATGAGTAGTGTCCATGAGGTCACATCTGGTTACAAATAGCCCAGAAGTAACATTGGGGACAACCTGGCTTCAACCAAAACTTGGCTTTTCAAATGCACATCATGTCGGGCCAGCAAATTTGGTAGCAATAAGACCCATTATGTAACACCGTTTAGCCCTAATGGTATACCCATGAAGGGCCACTATTCCTGCCGCACCGAATATGCGGTGTATGTTCTTACATGCATGTGCGGACTGAATTATATAGGTAGTGCCAAATTGCAGGAACATGTACGTATACTCCAACATTTAAGGGAAATTGTAAATAATGACAGTACTTACCCAGTAGCACATCATTTTAAGAAGGAACATAACAACAATTTTGAATACTTATCATATTATGTGATTAATGCCATTCCCAAATTACGACAAGGGGGTAATAGAGAACGTATGCTGAGACAATTGGAAACTCGCATGATCATTGAATTTGACAGTAAGGCCCCAAGAGGACTTAACAACACTGAAAACCTGCACAATATCTTATAATCAAATTAATTTGGAGCTTCTTAAAATATTCAGTATAGCTAAGACATGATAAGATACGTGATCAGCAGCCGTCTTAGAAATATTTTTAACTTCGGCAAAAGTGAAAGGAAAAGAATATTGATATTAAACATAAGAAAATACAGAACATGTTACAAACATAAAAATCCCCATAAAAATGATCGAATAGATGTGTGTTTGATATATTAGCAATTTTTGCACTTATTAGGTACTGTACAGCACTATGCACTTTATTTAGCATTTTTTGCACATAACAAACTATTGTAGCTCTAGGCACTTTAGGAGGTTGTAGGGAGAAAATACATCTTATGCATTCATGGAGACTATAGTCCCTATGAGGATTGGGGAATCTGGGATAAATGTCCAACATATGAGTAGTGATCTAATATTCCCGGAAAATGAAAGAACACTGACCAGTATCATTGAGTATTCAATCCTGCATTAAAGCAGATATAATAAATGAGTACAGTGATAATTTTTAAGTGCATTTTAAGAGATACTCCATGTATAAAACAAAAAAAATGTATTGCCATTTTACAAGATATATTTATATAATTATATTTATATCTTTAGTTATTTATTTATGTATTTATCCATATTCAGTATAGAGTCATTGGAGTTGTGATGGTAATTTATAATGTACATGATGACTAAATGCACTTTATGGCCCTATTTTTGATTTTGTAAATAGACATGTTCCAAGTTTGTAAATTAAGGTATTTATGACATATACAATCAATATGTGGGTTGCAATTTTAAGTATGGAAGACAAGATGTAGTCTTGTTTTTCCAATAACTTTGCGTATAAGTCTATCCATAGTATTTTCTCTAAGTTTGGGGACACGTGACACAGTTGAGAGAGAGAAAAAAATATAAATAAAAATGACACCGCATAACAGTCTTTATGGGATCAAGACCGGTTTATCCGGCCAAAACGCGTCGTGACATTAGTGAGAGTGAAGTAATAAAAGACTATTCATACAAGTAACAAGGAGTTTGTGCATGCCTTATCGCCGTATTGCTGTATGGAGGTTAAGGACTGATTGTTGGTGAAATATATCTATATATATATATATATATATATATATATACGCGCTCATTCCTTCTTCTTTTTCTCGAACTGGAAAAGCACTCCCAGGGGTCTTTGACTTTATCAAAGTTTTAATTCATGCAGCCAACAAATAACATGACGCGTTTCGGCTACTGCCTTTTTCCAATGTTACAAAATTGAGCGCCAAACATCGGCATTTTAAAATCATCAACATCCGGTCACATGATGCAAGTCAAAGCAAAATCAAAATTGACATAGGACCATACTTTTCCTGTTCTATCACAGTCGCCATCTTGGAATATACATACGGTGGCAAAATCTAAATGTCCAACGCTGAATCAGCCTTCTGATGTAAGTGAGATATAATACATTCAGTGATTTTAATTAATCTTATTGTATAATGAAATCTAGACATTCTCATGATTTAAACAAAGTTGCGCTAATTGAAACTCAGCCGTGTATCGGCATCCATACGCAAACACCACCTATAATACCACCATCATGGCATACCTGTGATCTAATCACGCCGTGTATCGGCTAAGTCCATCCTATACTTAATTGATTACATGCATCAAAAGACCATTAAATTGATAAATCACATGGCATGTTTACAAGATTAACCCATATAAATGGAAAATATCATCCTTTCAGAATTCATCTGGAAAACCTTGGAGTTCCTAATAGCGTATTAATCTCAGATTTAATCGCCCAAGTGTACAGCTAATTCTTCCCCTATATTCATTCCCTTAGGGGTCTTGGTTTCCAGGTCGATAATATATCTGGATTCAAGTCTACGCAGCTTTCTAATCCTATCCCCACCTCTAATGCTAGCGGGAATCATATCTAGACCATAATAGCGTAGCAGATCCCTGTTACTGTCATGTTTTTCTGCATAATGTCTTGCGACTGGGTAGGTCTCATCTTTTTTGGCTATCGCCCTCATATGCTCCAATACCCGTATCTTTATGGGGTGTATGGTACTGCCAATATATTTCAATCCGCAAGGACATTCCAAGCAGTATACTACATAAGTAGTATTAAATGTGATGAATTTCTTTCTGGTTCTAGGTATCTTCAAGCCTGTAACTTCATATGTGAGTGTTCTTCTACTTCCTATGCAGGCCTTACATCTGCCACAAGGGTAGAAGCCCCTAAGCTCCCTTAGGGTCCCACTTGTGCTCGGTCTGGTGTAGAGATGGCTTTGGACTAGACTATCCTTCAATGATCTAGCCTTCCTATACGTTATCAGAGGGGCAGCTGGAATATCTGATCCTATCATATTGTCGGTTTTAATTATATGCCAGTTCTTTTTCATGATATGTCTCAAATCATTGGCTTTGTTGGAAAAAGTAGTTATCATCCTGAACTTATTGTCTCCTATCTTTATATTGTTGTTCTTCTTCTCATTTACCAGGAGTGTTTCTCTTGGTATGTTATTAACCCTATTAAGGGTTACTTCCAGAAAATCTCTATTGTAACCCCTAATGACAAATCTATTCAGACTAGCCTTGGCTGCTGATTCAAAATCCGAATTCCTTGTGCTGTTGCGTTTTAATCTTAAGAACTCCCCATAGGGGATACTTCTGACCAACCTAGATGGAAAATCACATTTCACATAATCTTATGGTTGATACGAATTATGGGGTGCAATAAGGAAGAAATTTGTTACAACAAAAGGGAATTACCCACTGGAGGGGACACAAAAGAATTTTAAGGTAATAAATAGGTACTCATACACACTTAAAAGCCAAACAAAACACAGATATAATCAGCCCGCATCATTAGGATATAATTAACAAACATAAGACCAAATAGACGGTAATATCATTGAATAAATAAAGGAAATTATGGTACGGGCGGGATTAATAAAGAAAGAGAAAAAGAGCAAAAGACCCACTAGAGGGTAAAAAACAATAGTATAAATAAATTGAACCAGAGGTATCTAAAATTGATCCTAAGTCAATATAGACCACACACAATGTGTGGAATCGCAATAAAGTGAATTAAATATACCTTATGATTATCTTAAGAAAATAGGTTACAACACACGCCCCCACAAACATAAACATGTATATGGATATATTGCACTATTGCCAGAATTAAGAATATCACCAGTTAAGTAACGACAATCAGAAACAGCACATTTTACCTTTGGAATTTGATTAATTTGTTATAACACTACAAGGACCAGAATGCAAGGCGACAAAATAGGATGTGATGTAACATCATGTGACTATTATAAAAAACAATGTTTGATATGCCTTGATACCCGTGAACAACGTCTGTGGGCAGACCGAAAAGCGTTGGGCTAGATAACTGCTTGTATATGCTACTGCCGTAATTAAAATTGGAATCAAAACATCACGATACCAGTGAGTGCGTGTGGATTATTTCCGGAAAGGAATATTGGTTGAAATGCCCATCACATTTAGCAATAGCTTGTTAAATACATCGTATTTACAATTAAAATACTGCATTTCATCACAGAGCCGCTAATTGCTAGTTACTTCATTAAAAAAAAAAATAATGATCTTATTATTTAAGCAATTTAAAAAACACACAAATGGCATGTTTTCAACAATATTTAAAACAAAAAAAGGAAAACGACAGAATTGATAAGTCCTAGTCACATTCTGTAGACAGGACTTATTGCCTATTTTCATTTAGCTTAATACGGCCCATGTGGGCCCTTCCATAAAGCCCCCTATTGCAATAAAATGACTGTGCAAATTGTGCAAATTCGTGCAAGTACACATATCTGTTACTGAGCGCCACATCCGTGACACCTATTTACAAATAAATATACATTGCCAAATTTATAAAAAATCTAATATATATTCTCTATAAAAGCATTAACCCATTGTGCAAAAAAGTGTATATAATAAATATCTTTCACATTAAAATTCAGTGCAATTTTACGAGACAGGGAAATAGCAGCATACATCTAAAATTCATTGAAACTGTATATTACTTTTCTCATAAACTGATGAATATCCAAATTACAAATGAGTATGAAAATCCTCACTTGAATTTAATCCTCTAGGATTCTTACTGTCCAACTCTAGAATATATTCCGTTTCCAATCTCCTTAATAGGACCCCCCGGTTCCCTCCCCTTCTTTGTGTGGGAATTGAGTCTACCACCCAGTAGCTGAAAGCCTCCAGCTTACTGGCATGGTGCTCTTTAAAATGACGTGCCACCGGGTAGGTCAAATCTTTGTTGGTGATTGCTCGCATATGCTGGAGTACCCGCTTGTGAACCTGCAGCCTGGTACTACCAACATACCGCAGGCCACAGGGGCAGTCCAGCACATACACCGCAAAATCTGTCTTACAGTTAAGATATTTGGAGATAGGAACAGGTTCAGGAAGAAATGGAGTCAGATACGTTTTTCGATTTACTCCATATCTGCATGCTTTGCATACATTGCAACGATAGAACCCTTTTCTTGCCGATAACCATGATTTAGATAGGGTCAATTCAGGGCTACTGCTTACGAGCACATTGCTCATAGAGCGTGCTTTTCTGAAAGCTATCTTTGGTTTCTTTGATAGAGAATTACCCAACACTGGGTCAGCCCGGACTAGTGACCAATTGTTGTTAATGATTTTACGTACTGCTCTGTGCTGTGTACTGAAGGTCAAAATAATCCGTGTGTCCTCAGTGTTAATGACTGTTTGATCATTTGGTGGGGCTACTTTGGGTGTCAGTGCCTTAGTTCTAGTGATGTTATTAACTTTTGACATAGCCCTAGAGAGTATAGATTCTGCATACCCTCTCTCCCTGAAGCGTTCCCTGCATTCATTTTGAGTTTAAGAAAATCAGCTTCTGTACTGCAAATACGACGCATCCTTAGCATCTCACCAAAGGGAATACTATTAATCAGGTGTTGTGGGTGATGGCTAAGTGCATGTAACACCGTATTTCCCGCAGTATCTTTCCTGTGTAGTCTAGTCTGTAGTTGGTTATTACAAACAAATATTTCTACATCCAGAAAAAAGACTGATCTATTGCTGATTTGAAAAGTGAACTGCAGGTTCAAGTCATTGATGTTAATTGCTTCAAGAAATTGTTTGGCACTGAGTTCATCCCCTCACCATACCAAAAACAAATCATCAATGAATCTATACCAGCAAGTGATATTCGACTCTATGATAGCGCGGTATCCGGCCATGAGGACCATTTCCTCCCAGTAACCCATGTGTAAACTTGCGTAACTGGGAGAAAAACAAGCCCCCATGGCCACACCACGTGTTTGCTGGTATACCTGATGCTGAAACAGAAAAAAATTGTTCTCTAAACACATGGATATCATGGTGAGCAACATTTTGTTGTGAGAGTACATTCCCATAGATCTTCGATTGAGATAATATTCACATGCCCTGACCCCATTCAAGTTATGAATACTTGTATAGAGGGATGTAACATCCATGGAAATAAGTAACATATCGGGGCTCCATGGGACTTCAACTAACTTTCTCAAAAAGTCCCCAGTGTCCTGTATATAAGATGGGAGACTTTTCATATGTTCCTGGAGAAAGTGATCCACATACTTGGAGATATTTTCCAACAAACTACCCCTGGCTGAAATGATCGGCCTGCCAGGGGGCTTGTCCATTCTTTTATGAATTTTCGGGATGAAATAGATAACTGGTGTAATAGGGTGGTCTACTTTAAGGAATTTAAATTCATCCATTGAGATTAAGCCTGCAGATTTCCAGGCTAACAGTTTGTTGTAGCAGTCCTGTCGTGCTGCATTCATCATTTGAGGCGTGCTCAATTTATAGCAGTTGCGGTTATTGAGATGACCAAGGGCTTCTTCCATATACTGGTTCCTGGGCCATAACACCACATTCCCACCTTTGTCCGATTGCCGCACTATGATGTTATCATTCCTTTTTAATTTCTGCATGAGCTGGACATACTGGTTATCCTGCTTACTGTATTTCTTTGGTGCCCTTGCCGTCAAAGAGTACAAATTCTTCAGGTCCGCTGCAACCTGTTCATTGAATGAATCAAAATTGTCCTTCAACATGAGGGAATAAAAGGTGGATTTGGGTTTAAAAGGAGTTTTTTTCATTGGTTGATTCAGTGGTGTACAGCTCACTTCTTCCAAAACTCCTGTTTGCTCATTATGGAGCTGTTGTAAATCCCTAATTAAATCCACATCACCAGCAACAAGATTGTTGTGAATACCTTTTCCATCAACCAAACCATGAGAATGTACCTCTGGTGTATTTCTGGGACCTTGGAGGGCAAAGAATTTGCGCAGCTTGAGTTTGCGCACAAAGTTATAAAT
Source organism: Triturus cristatus (assembly GCF_964204655.1). Lineage (NCBI taxonomy): Eukaryota > Metazoa > Chordata > Amphibia > Caudata > Salamandridae > Triturus > Triturus cristatus. The sequence goes on along the minus strand of NC_140594.1, from coordinate 721,717,060 downwards.
GTCAATCCTTGTCTCTGCATATTTAAAATCCACCTTAGGGCTGTATGTTAACCCTAATGCAAGGATATTAGTCTCCTTTTGTGTCAGATTGATATCGGTTAGATTGACTACAGTCTTGCTCGTGGCTATACCGGAGTTAGTTATCTCCGTTTCCATCCTCTGTTTGATTTCTTGTTGTTGCCATCGTTTGCGCTTGTGATTTTGCCGGCGCCTCGCCCTGCGCTTTTTGTTCTTCCCATATCTGCCACTTGCGTAGTTGAGGCTGCAGGGGCTCGGGGTCTCAGGGTTTGCTTCCGATCCTGTCGCATGCAACTGATTTCTTGAGCAAGCGACGCTCTTTGAAACCCCAATCCCGGATTTGATTTTAATTGTTCACTTTCCGATTCACTATCCACCACTGAGCTGAGGTCGGTTGTTGACGTAGATGCCAATTCCTCATCCGCTCGCGGGTGAACCTTTGGACCCTTTGCCAGTACTCCTGCTTTAACTGCATCATACTTCTTAGCGAAAGTGAACACGAGCCCTTGTTCATAATCGGCTTTATCCCTTTGGAACTTAAAGGTCTTCCGTTTTTTAATCACTTCCTCATCTCTGCGCAAGCGTGCCATCATTTCATCCCTATACTTTGATTTTTCCGATGTGTCTTCTGATTCTGAAATAATCTTTTCCATGTCCTCTATTTCCTTTTGTAAGGCCGCTTGGTCACTGATGGCATATTTAACCAACACTTCCACTAATCGTCTGGAAGAGTCCAAATTAACCGTGGCCCATTCAGTTAACATCGCGGGGTCAGGTTTCTCATAACTTGGGGCCAGCATGATTCTTAACCCCCTCGGGATTCTTCCAACCTCCAAGTAACGAGATAGTGATTTGTGCTCCCACCATTTCGCCTGTTCGGCGCGCATGATTTTCTCCAACTTCCTGAAATGTTCCTTTAAGTTGTTGCAGTCCCCCCTTGCTGCACCGTTGTTTACTGGTGAAACAGTCTCATTATTGGGGGAATCATCAAACATAGTGCATGCTGCCGCTTCCCTGCCTCGTAGCGCATCGGCAAACATAGTGTCAAAGTTAATATATTCCCGCTACCACTTTATATTACCTCGGGAACTCCCGTGTGCAATCCGTGTGGCAACTCCTCCGCCGAGTCTGTGTAATGCCTTTGCCCGCCTGGGGTTTCGACGTCGACTGGTCCTCCGACCCGGTTCTTCGTCTTCCTCTGTAGCGGTAAGGATTTCTTTACTGCTCGGGGGCCGCGGGCGTCTTTCAAACAAAATCCTTTGCGGTTTTCCGGGAACCCGGAAGTGAGCTCTTTTCCCACTCGGCCCTTCGTGGAGGAGGGGTTTGCTGATACCGGTGAAGCTCCTCCGGCACTAGATACAACAACACTCCGTCTCGTGAACTGAAGATCTCTCCTCAAGAAACAGAAGCAAACCCAAGGTGCGGTGAAAAGAATTAATAAATAGGTACTCATACACACTTAAAAACCAAACAAAACACAGATATAATCAGCCTGCATCATTAGGATATAATTAACAAACATAAGACCAAATAGAGGGTAATATCATTGAATAAATAAAGGAAATTATGGTACGGGCGGGATTAATAAAGAAAGAGAAAAAGAACAAAAGACCCACTAGAGGGTAAAAAACAATAGTATAAATAAATTGAACCAGAGGTATCTAAAATTGATCCTAAGTCAATATAGACCACACACAATGCGTGGAATCGCAATAAAGTGAATTAAATATACCTTCTGATCACCTTAAGAAAATAGGTTACAACACACCCCCCCACAAACATAAACATGTATATAGATATATTGCACTATTGCCAGAATTAAGAATATCACCAGTTAAGTAACGACAATCACAAACAGCACATTTTACCTTTGGAATTTGATTAATTTGTTATAACACTACAAGGACCAGAATGCAAGGCGACAAAATAGGATGTGATGTAACATCATGTGACTATTATAAAAAACAATGTTTGATATGCCTTGATACCCGTGAACAACGTCTGTGGGCAGACCGAAACGCGTTGGGCTAGATACCTGCTTGTATATGCTACTGCCGTAATTAAAATTGGAATCAAAACATCACGATACCAGTGAGTGCGTGTGGATTATTTCCGGAAAGGAATATTGGTTGAACTATATATATATATATATATATATGAAGATAAGTGTTCCTGGCTTGCTCTTTATCAGCAAAGATAACAGGTACAGACCACAGCGTGCATTTTCAGTGCAGGTTTAATGCATCCTTATTCAGCTCAAAATCGTACAGCAAGTGCCCGGCATGACGCGTTTCGACAGCAGAACGCTGTCTTGATCACATATATATATATATATATATATATATGTATATATATATATATATATATATAACAACACTCCGTCTCGTGAACTGAAGATCTCTCCTCAAGAAACAGAAGCAAACCCAAGGTGCGGTGAAAAGAATTCCAATTATTTATTTAAATATAATAGACACCACCGCTGCCATTACGCGTTTCAGCCCGTTACAGGCCTTGGTCACATGATGTGCAACACAACGGATCCACCTTTTAAATATGCTTAGAGTGAGTCACATGCACAAATGGGGATCAATCATGGAAATAGAAGTTTACGTAACGCATACATTGTTAGTTTGTCTTCACCAAACAATGCCCATCACATTTAGCAATAGCTTGTTAAATACATCGTATTTACAATTAAAATACTGCATTTCATCACAGAGCCGCTAATTGCTAGTTACTTCATTAAAAAAAAAAATAATGATCTCATTATTTAAGCAATTTAAAAAACACACAAATGGCATGTTTTCAACAATGTTTCAACAAAAAAAGGAAAACGACAGAATTGATAAGTCCTAGTCACATTCTGTAGACAGGACTTATTGCCTATTTTCATTTAGCTTAATACGGCTCATAGATCTATACACACATCCAATCACAGACCCATACAGCCACTCATACAACCACTCACTCACTAATACAGCCACTGACAAATCCACTCATACACCCATACAGCCACTCACACACTGAGTCAGTCACCCATAGAGCTACTCAAAAACCTAGTCACTCACCCATAATCAATCACACAGCCACCAACTCACCCATACAGATACACACACACATACCCACTCACTTACTCATACAGATACTAACGCATAGTCACTTATCTATACATTCAGTGACAGAAGCACACACTCACCCATACAGCCACTCTCACATTCACTCACTCACCCATGCAGTCACTGATAAACCCCATCACTCATCGATACTGCCTTTCACATACCAATTACTCCCCATATACCACTGACACATCCACTCACTCAACCACACTCACTCATCCATACACTGCCTCACACATTCACTGACCTATACAGCCACTGACTCACCCACTCACACATCCACAGAGGCAGTCTCACACACCCTCACCCACAAACATAGACACTCAGTCAACCATACAGGTACTCAGACAACCAATCACTCACCCATACAGCCAGTCACACACCCACCCACACACCAATACAGCCATTAGGCCACCCACTGACAGACTGATACAGACATTCAAACAACCAGTCACTCACCCATACATTCATTGATACACACAATCACTCACATATACAGTCAGTCATGCACCCACCGAATCACCCATTCAGGTACTCATACATCCACTACTTCCCCAATACACCTTGGTTTATATATTTAACATTCATAACATTTTAAAAACACTCAAAGCCACTGGATGATGTAATCAGTTATGTAATTTGAGATGTCATCAGTGATGTCACTGACCATGTCATGAGTGGTGTAATATATGAGGTCATAAGCAGTGCACTGCAGGGGTGTGAGTTATAGCTAGCTCAGCTAACTATAACTGCTGAATTTCATTGGTTTTGTATTAGTCAAATATGAGCCTATCTATAACGTCTCTACATTTTTTTAAAATTCCATTTCCTAACTATAACATCCCTGTAACCTTTGTTTTTACAGTGAAGATATATATATATATACATTCACTGAAAAAAACATAGGTTTCAGGGGCATTATAGTTAGCTGGACTTTTCACTCGTACAAAACCATTGAAATTCCCCCGTTATAGTTAGTTCAGCTAACTATAACTCGCGCGCCCGCAATGCACTGCTGATGACGTCACATATTATATCACTCATGACATGGTCAGTGACATCACTCATGACATCACTGATGACATCTCAAATGACATCACTGATGACATCACTGATAACATCGTAAAGTGCATGTGTGTTTATCTAATAATTAAATATGTTTTATATATGTATCTCAAGGTTGATGGAAGAATAAATGGGTATATAAGTGTCTAAATGGATGATTTGTTTTTGAAGAATTGATTGATTAACTGACTGATTAAGTGTATCTTAGTGAATACATGGCTTAGTGAGTAATGTTTAAATATGTAAATATCTGTATCAGTCTCTCACTTTGTGTATAAGTGGCTGCATGGGTTGGTGAGTAGCTACACGAGTGTCTATATAGGTTATTAGTTAGTTTTTTGAGTATCAGTATTAGTGTCTGAGTGTCTGTATGGTTCGGTGGTGGGTATTATGTAGTGCATAGGTGCATGAATGAGTGACTCACTGTTTGTATGTGTTGAAGACAGCATGTGTGCAGAACTGTATGGGTGGATGAGTGTGTGTATGGGTGTGATGGTGAGTGAATGACTGTCTCAATAGTGTATTTATGAGTAACTACATATGTTTTAAACTAGTATATGTGACTATTGGTGTATACAAGTGAGTATATGAGGGAGAGTGAGAGATTGGAAGAATTCCTGTATGAATAAGTATGTGTTTCTACGCGCTAATCATTACCTACACACGCCGTGAGGGGAACGGCTGGTTATCACCTCCGCCATTCGCAGCAGCCTCTTCCCATTGACTCGCTCTGCTCCATCGCCTCTTACGCTGCCATTGCCGTGAGGGGAACGGCTTCTTGAACGGTCAAGATGACGTCAGGCGTTCCACACTTTTGTAATAAATATAGAATGTTAGCACTCTAGTTGTTCATTAGGATACTGGTGAGAGGCAGAGGCCAGGGGCACGGACTCTGAAAATTGAAGGCAGGTAGGAGGGTGCAGAGGCAACAACTTAACCACACTGGGCAGGCAGGAAGGGCCGTGGAAGCACAACAGACTATGAAGGGCAGTGGAAAGGGGGGCAGGGGCAACAAACCAACAATACAGGACTTGCAAGAGAGGCTGTGGCAATGTAATAGACCATTGTGGGCAGAAGCAAGAGGCAATGGAAGTACAACCATACATGCCAACAGACCCGATTCAGCCAGGAAACGTCCAATGTTTTTAAGCTCAAATGGGCTTTATTTGATCTGTCTCCTGTCTACAATCTCCTCTTTTTCAATGTAACTCAAAGGGGAAAATCAATACCCCAGTTTTTTTTCAAAATCTCCCTCTTACCAAGTTCAAAATGTTCGCAAGTATGGTACATTGGATCATGGAAGGAAATGGGGTAGGGACATGGACTTGGATAACAGAGGACAGGAGGGACATGGAGAGATGCACCAAACTGACCCTGCAGGGCAGGTATCAGGGTTTGCAGCAGCACAATACACCACACAGGGCATGCGGGACGGGAGTGCAGCACAACAATCCATAGAAAGCAAGAGGAAGGGGACAGGACCATGCACATGGACAACAGAGAACAGAGGGGCAAGAGGCAATGGTAGCTAGCTGACCATAATGGACAGACAGGAGAGAAAGCTGCAGCATAACAGACCATAAAGGGCAGGAGGGACGGATCAGGGGCATTACAATGGAACAGACAAGCCAGGAGGGAGGGAGTAGGGGTCTGCACATGTAAACAGAGGGCTGGGGGCAAGGGGGCAGGGCAGGAGCAGCAAGATAGCCATGGAGGTCAGGCAGGATGGGCACTAGAAGCAAGACACACCATGAAGAGCAACACTGAGACTGTGATGGCATACACACAGACCATGGAGGGAAGGTGGTAGGGGGTCAGGTGCAGCTAACCGACCACACAGGGAAGGTGGGAGTGGGCATGGCAGCACAGAAGACCATGCATGGCAAGTGTCAGGGTTAGTGGCAGCACAATGGCTATGATGGGCAAGAAGGAGGGTGCAGGGGCATGCACAAAGGACGATGGAGGATAGAAGGGAGGGTCAGGACCTGTGCACAGACAAGAAAGTTCAGGGGAAGGGGCCTCACAACAGACCGCACAGGGCAGGCAGGAGGAGCAGTTGCAGCACAACAGACCAGGGAGGGCAGAAGGGTGTGGCAGTACAATGGACCATGTAGGACAGGAGGAAGAGGATAGGGGCATGGCATGTGGACAGGCAGGGTGGAGGTGGCAGGGACAGGTTACAGTCATCTGACAATGCTAGGCAGGTGGGAGGGGAGTGGCAGCTCAACAGAACACTCAGAGTAGATAGGAGTGGCAGGTCCATGGAACATGGTGGGCAAAAAGGATGGAGCAGGGGCATGCACAAAGACATCGGAGGGCAGGGGGAAGGAGAATAGGGGCAGCATGCTAAGCACAGAGTTTAAGCAGGAGGTCAATGATGGGGCATAGAATTGGGCAATGGAGGGCAGGAGGAGTGGACTGGTACATCATACTAAATTGAGGGCAGTGGCAGCACATCAGACCATGCATGGCAGGAGGGAGGAGGCTAGTCCATGGATTCACACAACAGAGGATAGGGAGGAGGGGGATGGGGAAGCAAGCTAACTGTTCAGAGAAGGCAGGTATTAGGAACTTTATTGTTTTTAAAACGTGTGTCTTTGCGAACTACTTAAAATATGAACAAGTATGCAGCATAATCTCACTTTTATTCAGGAAGAAGAGGACGTTTGTGACTGTGACTCCGGGCTCACTTGGCAGAAACACCCCCTGACCCTCCACCCCCTATCGCAAAATGTAATGCCCGTGAAAAGGGTAGTTGAACACAGTGTTATATAGAACATAGTCCTGAGAGCACGATTGAAAATGAAAACTAGATATAGTGTATGGTATAAACTATGCACCAAAAAGTGTGATATAAGATGAACCGGGCGTGAAATATAATATGCAATACATTGTGCGCAATGACAGATTCATTGGAGAGCGCGAGATAGCACAGGCACTAGCGCGTGCTATGCGATATGCGCCTTGGAGTGTAATATGCACAGGGCAGTGTTGTGTAACCTAACTAGTCTCTAAAGTTGTAATATAAAATATGTGCTTGGGAGTGTAACGTTGCATATGCACTGTGACAAAGATATGGATCCCAGATTGTAATATATATGGCATAGCACTGTGCGTTATAACATAGGCATCGAGGAAGGCACGTTAGATGGGGCAATATAACCCGTGCGAAGACAAGTGTGGCATGACATATTCACGGGGTGGTGTTACAGTGCACATGGGCTAGAGAGTGTCATAGCATATGCGCTAGCTAGTGGAATACAACACAGAGGTGTGTGGCACTCAGCAGGCAATGGTGGGTGTAACACAGCATTGGGCTCTACCAGGAGCGCGCTGTGACTCTCAAGTGATGTTCGTCCCCTTTCCAGAGAGTAAAATACAAAGTATTACACATCCGGCAGTGGATGTGTGTTTTATTAACTGTGAGGGGGGTTTCTTGCATAGTTTTGGTCGAATTTTGTCGAATCCCCTTTGAATGGCTTGGTGTGCATGTGTATTAAATGTGCCCGTCAATAGCTACCCATGTTTGTATAAATAAACGACAAGGGTGTCTACCGGGATTAGGCACGGTAGGGCATCAGACATGTCAGAGCTTCACTAGTGGTGTAAATACATTCCACGTGGATTCATTGTATGCATAGTCGCCTTTTAATGAATATCACGCAAATCTTCATGGTGATAGGTACGTACGGTTTGTCCAGCATGTCCTAGGTGTGTCTATAAATATATATTTTTTAAAAATAATAAAAAACAGTGGCTGGCCCTTGGGATTGGGGTCAAAAAAATATAATTAGGAGACAGGCCCTGGGGGATGGGGTCATCAGGGCCAATAAATTAGAATAAGAAGGGGAACCACACAGCCCCCCTTCTTAAAAAATTAAAATAAATAGAAGACTGGCATCGTGCCGGAGGCCACGCCCCCTCCTTGCAGCACTCTGCAAATGCGCCCCCTGGCGAATTGTAAGTTGGGGTATTAATTCCTCTTCAATACTGAGGGTCCCTGAGGGCAAACTAGCCCAACAGGCATCTCCGGTATGCGCCAGGGAGCTGCGCTGCAGACAGGTGTTCTGAGGCCAAGCCCCTTTTTACACCTCTCTGCAACGCAGCTCTGTGGCGCTTACTGGAGGTACCTAGTGGTCTAGTTTGACCCTAGGGACCCTTAGGATTCAAGGGGACTTAATCTCTCAACTTAGAACAGCCACAGGGCGCGTTTACACAGTGGTGAAGGGAGGGGACGGGGCCTGAGGTGACGTGTGCAAACACGCACTATGGCACGTTTTAAATTGGGGATATAATTTCCCTTCAATACTGAGGGCCCCTGGGGGCTAACTAGCCCACCAAGTGCTTCCAGTAAGTGCCACTGAGCTGCATTGCAGAGAGGTGGTCCAGGCCGCGCCACTTTTTACACCTCTCTGCAACGCAGCTCTGTGGCACTTACTGGAGGTACCTAGTGGGCTAGTTGGACCCTAGGGGCCCTCAGGATTCAAATGAACGTAATCTTCCAACTAAAAACGGACACAGGGCGTGTTTACACAGTGGTGAAGGGAGGGGACGGGGCCTGAGTTAACGTATGCAAAAACGCCCTGTGGCCTGTTTTAAGAGGTAGTTTTAATCCCCCTGCCCTATTATATACTAGGGGCTTACAGAGGAGTCATGCTAATCACAGGGGGACCCCTGTCATTTGAGATGTCATCAGTGATGTCATGAGTGATGTCACTGACCATGTCATGAGTGATGTAATATGTGACGTCATCAGCAGTGCATTGCGGGCGCGCGAGTTATAGTTAGCTGAACTAACTATAACGGGGGAATTTCAATGGTTTTGTACAAGTGAAAAGTCCAGCTAACTATAACACCCCTGAAACCTATGGTTTTTTCAGTGAATATATATATATATATATATCTCCACTGTAAAAACAAAGGTTACAGGGATGTTATAGTTAGGAAATGGAATTTTTAAAAAATGTAGAGACGTTATAGATAGGCTCATATTTGACTAATACAAAACCAATGAAATTCAGCAGTTATAGTTAGCTGAGCTAGCTATAACTCACACCCCTGCAGTGCACTGCTTATGACCTCATATATTACACCACTCATGACATGGTCAGTGACATCACTGATGACATCTCAAATTACATAACTGATTACATCATCCAGTGGCTTTGAGTGTTTTTAAAATGTTATGAATGTTAAATATATAAACCAAGGTGTATTGGGGAAGTAGTGGATGTATGAGTACCTGAATGGGTGATTCGGTGGGTGCATGACTGACTGTATATGTGAGTGATTGTGTGTATCAATGAATGTATGGGTGAGTGACTGGTTGTTTGAATGTCTGTATCAGTCTGTCAGTGGGTGGCCTAATGGCTGTATTGGTGTGTGGGTGGGTGTGTGACTGGCTGTATGGGTGAGTGATTGGTTGTCTGAGTACCTGTATGGTTGACTGAGTGTCTATGTTTGTGGGTGAGGGTGTGTGAGACTGCCTCTGTGGATGTGTGAGTGGGTGAGTCAGTGGCTGTATAGGTCAGTGAATGTGTGAGGCAGTGTATGGATGAGTGAGTGTGGTTGAGTGAGTGGATGTGTCGGTGGTATATGGGGAGTAATTGGTATGTGAAAGGCAGTATCGATGAGTGATGGGGTTTATCAGTGACTGCATGGGTGAGTGAGTGAATGTGAGAGTGGCTGTATGGGTGAGTGTGTGCTTCTGTCACTGAATGTATAGGTAAGTGACTATGCGTTAGTATCTGTATGAGTAAGTGAGTGGGTATGTGTGTGTATCTGTATGGGTGAGTAGGTGGCTGTGTGATTGATTATGGATGAGTGACTAGGTTTGTGAGTAGCTCTATGGGTGACTGACTCAGTGTGTGAGTGGCTGTATGGGTGTATGAGTGGATTTGTCAGTGGCTGTATTAGTGAGTGAGTGGTTGTATGAGTGGCTGTATGGGTCTGTGATTGGATGTGTGTATAGATCTATGAATCAGTGAGTGGGTGTGTAAGTACTGGTATGGGTCTGTGAATGGTTGTGTGGGAGTGAGTGTGAGTGTATGAAGGGGTCTATGGGGATGTGAGTGGGTACAACAGTGATTCTGTGAATGATATATTCAGTGATGTCATTTGAGATGTCATCAGTGATGTCACTGACCATATCATGAGTGATGTAATATGTGAGGTCATACGCAGTGCATTGCAGGGCACAAGTTATAGTTAGCTAAGCTAACTAGAACTGCTGAATTTCGCTGGGTTTGTACGAATGAAACCTGAGCCTAACTATAACGTTCCTGTAACCTTTGTTTTTGCAGTGAATTTTAAAGGTTGTTATTATTCCATTTCCTAACTATAACGTCTCTGTAAACTTTGTTTTTTCAGTGAATTTTTAAGGTTTTTTAAATGCTAAATCCTAACTATAAAGTCCCTGTAACGTTAGTTTTTTTCAATAAATGTCTATGTTTTTTAACTAGTAGTTGCATTTGCAGAGTGGTGGAGAAACGGGGCAGGGCCTCTGACCAGCTCTCAGCAATCCCGTTGTCTGGGACTTACTGGAGTTAACAAAAGGGGTTCCTGGCCCCCAAGGACCCTCAGCATCCAAGGAGACTTCATCCCCCAGCCAGCAGTGCATCAGGAGGCATGTTTGCAGAGTGGTGGACAAAGGGGGTGTGGCCTCTGAAAACCTCTTGGCAATCTGCACTTATGGCAGAAAAATCTGCTGTAGTAAAACCATTTATGCCTGTCAGGAATTGTTTGTTAAATTCCTGACAAGCAGCAGTGAAGGCATTTCCGGTCATAAACATATTTATGGCTAAAAATGTCGTTGTGAATCGGGGTGTAAATCCCTAAATGAGTGTTTTGAGAAACTCAAAAACAAAAATGCCTATTTATCTTGGCAATTAGGTTTACATACTGAAATTTGAATCAGAGATTGGAATTCGATTGGCAATAAAAAAAATGGAGCATTTTGGCAATGTCAGTTAAGTCTAAGTTTCACAACCTGGGTTGCATTTGTTGTAGAAAACAAAATATTGTGGAGCTATGTAAAGATGGGGGCAAACCAGCTGACATCGATAGGGGATAAGTTCCCACTAAAGAGTATTTTTTAATCAAAAAAGTAATAATTGTAGAGCATTGTTCACAAATATGTCCATTATGGACATTTTTAAACACCTTTTCATAAATTGGGTGCCAAAAAAAATCCCCAAGCTGATTAATAAGAGAGATTTGGGGGTCGGTGGTATGACAACACCAGTGGCATAATGCATTAAATCATCAAAAACAATCCGCTGAAACATTGGCAGTATTATAATATTCGCTTCACTCATAGCTGCACATATGCAACATAGGAGCTGTTGCTCTACATTATACATTATTGGACCTCTAAAAAACAGTGGACCTACGTAACCTTCCGACATGACAAAATAGTGCATCTTGAATGATAATACAGTTTCTTTGTCCAATAATGTTTAGGAATGCGCTACAACATACCCAGTGAAATCCTACATTTCGGGCCTAAGATCATGTCATTTGATAACATCTTGTGATGCCATTGTCGGTATAATAAGGTTGTTCATTTGCACAGCACCAATAACTAGCACAATTAGATTTATGTTGGACATTCAGTGTAAAAGATGCATGCAATATGGGGCCAGATGTACAACCATTCCATTTTACGGGTCGCAAATAGGGATTTTTTGTAACTCGCAATTTGTGACTCAGAAAATGGAATGTACTAATGTGTCTCAGACACATTAGCAATTCTCAATGGGGTTGCGAATGACCTGCCTGATCAGTGTTCATGAGGCAGGTCACAATTTGCGACCCATTGGAAATGGGAAATAACACAGGGATGGTGGCCTGCTGGGGACAGCATACCACCATGTCTGAGTTTGCTTTTTAAATAAAGCAACTTTTTTTTCCCAAATGCAGCCCGTTTTACTTAAAGGAAAGCAGGATGCGTTTAAAAGAAAAACATGAAATCTTTTCTTTTAATTTTTTTGCCTGCTCTTAAAAAATATTTTTGTTGCCAAACACAAAGGAGAAGGAGTCCCCTGGGGACCCCTTCTCGTTTGCTACTGGCTGACCGCCAATTTGAAATTGGTAGTAACTGCGATTGTTTTGCGGCCACACTTGCCACTCGCTATTAGAAAGGGACGCCCTCAGCACAACCCTTCATAACAGCGACTTGCAAACCGTTTTTTGCGAGTCGGTAATAGGTTATCAACTCGCAAAATAGTGTTTGTACTTGCTAGAACCCTTTTTAGTGTTCGTAGACGGCCCAGTTTTCCTTTTGCAACAGCTAAAAGCGGTTGTACATCTGGCCCATAATGTGAAGAATGTTTAACAAATACAATAATATATAAAAATATAACATATGAACGATATAACAAGCATACTTTGATATTTATAAAACTGTTTTAAACATAACAATACTTTATCTGAACCTTTTTCTTTGAAAATATAGGTAGAGTAAGTTTTAGGCTAAAAGGCACTAGCGAAATGCTCGAATGCTGCCAAATGAGTTATCTTACACTTTCTCTAAGTGAAGTCAAGGTAATTGGTAAAAGAAAAGTGCATTTATCTAGAAGCTCGATCAAAAATAGATTGTATTGTTTAAATTATACACTCAAGGTTTTTACTTTTCCGGTAACCTCTGATGGAATACGCATCTAAATATGGAAAGGTTAAAAAGCCCACATATTGAATTTTAAAATGTAATTCTACAGTAGAATGCATTTATGCGCGTCAAGCATTGACCGTTTTGAGTGCATTGAAGCTGGATGGCTCGCCCGCTAGGCACCGCGATAGACAGCTGCTTTCCTGCAGGTCACAGAATCGAACCTGGCCCGCTGCATCACTGTCCAAAGTAGTTCCCGACATTCCTCTGTTCAGAGGCCTGTGTGGAATCACGTGGTGGACCCAGACTGGGGGCCCCATTCCGAGTCACGTGGAGTACTATCTGCCCAAGCGATGGATACCACCATTCACAGTTCCATGTTTTTGGAATACGCCTGACAGAACAAAATGCTTTTTTTGCCAATATTTTCCACTTGCTGAACCCAGGTGGTAAATGTGTGCCGAAAAGTGTCCCGATTCGGGAAATCGCTTGTGGCACCATGTCTGGAAATTCTGGTCCTGCATTTTATCCCCCATTCCAGAATCAGAAACTTGTGAACGCCAGTAACTGGAGTGGCGGGGCCCAGCAGCCTTAGGCCTGGAATGTCCCATCCAGTTAGCCACCATCTTGTAATGGCGCTCTAGGTATCTTACACGACGAAGGAAGCCTTCACACTTCTCACCCTTCCAGCCTTTGAAGGGGCTAGAGACTAAGCACTTTCTTAGGGTGGGCTAACATGAGGGGCAGTTTGTAGGAAGGGGGATTTATGCAGCACCCTGCACTTGTATATATACTTGGCCACTTATTTCTAGGGCTTTATTTCCAACGACAACATCAAGTAGAAGTTTTCTATTTTAAATAATTTATGCATGCTTCCAATTTTTATAGAAGTTCCCCAGGATAACAATAAGTTGTTTTTATGTTCTGGGTAATTACTCATCTCTGCGTTTCTATGCACAGTAAATAAAAAATGTCACTAATACCTTAATAGCACTCAGTTTGCTCACCAATGAACCTGGAAGTTTGAGTCTGCCTTGCACGGATTACGCGTCGACCTTCGGATCATCACCAAGGGGCGTTAGTTAACATTTTGAACTATCTTCCTCATGCAGCCAAGAGTTATATCGCTCCATCAACAAAACGAATTCAGTGGTACTGCCTTTTAGTGTTTTTTTGTTGACACAATATTTTGTCTATATCAATTTCTTCTTAACACCCTTCCTCAGCATACATCATACTCACTGCTTTTTTTCACCTTGTGACAGGGTAGAGTTAATTCACATAGGGACTCAGAATCAGAAGTCTCTTTATTTGGCTGCAAACAGCCATAAAAACATGCAAGACATGCAAAATAGCAATAGAATACAAATAAATTATTTAAAACATGCAGATAAAATACATACAATCATCAGGTTTCGGATAATAATCAACAATCTGAATAAAAACAGGCTGGGATGAGCAATACCAAGATTAAGACAGAGTAAGGTACTAATTCATCAATCTACTAAAATGAATCTAAAAACATCGACCCCCTGGAGGGGACTGCGGATTTGAGAAATAGAGTCACATGTCCATACTTATCGTCATCTGGTAATGCCAGTAAAAAATTATATGCTTGCATACAAATCTGTGGATTCCTAAGCCTCAAAAATGATATACATTTCATAATATTCACAAAAGAAGAGAAAATGTACCATAATTTGATTGCGCAAATTAGTACAATGGCATTCTCTAGAGTTGTGCTGGTGTTCGTGTCCATAACGGAAAACAAAGAAAATATTTCACTATACCAGCCCGAAAGCTGAACAATAAAAGCCTTTGCCATTCTCTTATTAGTATTCTGCAGATAGTTGGTAGAAAAGGCCCCGGGTTTAAGATATAAATAATGCTTAACACTTGATTTTTGTCTTCCAGCCCTCATACTCTCTTCTTCGGCTTACTCCAGCAACAGACTTGCACTTGCTTTCTGAAGAGGGCTGCCCGTGACGTTATATCTAAATGCATATCAGCCAATCCAATAGATTCCAGAGATTATTTTGACATACACTATCCAGGGGATCAAAAGACCCTTATCACATGCCAAACAGCCTAAAACCATCTCTCTAGTTAATTTTGTTTTTTCTGAGCTCCAGATAGATAGCAGCAGGAGAATTGGCTGGTGATAAGGCCGGATTCTTGCCTACCTGGTTATCTCCAAGAATCCTCACCGGTCACCAGGATCTTTTTATTTGCCAGATAGCGTGGAGGAGATGAACACAATTATCAAAATATATCTACCACAATTGGACTTCATTTGGAAAGGACCACTGACTCCGAATCTAATATTTGTAAGATTTTATTACAACCAAAAACAACTGAACATACAACACCTTAATACAAGGTGCAAAAGGTAAATGGGCACTAGTACAAAAGCTAGCCTACGTAAGATTCTCATCCGACTCAAAACGAAAAGAATTACAGATTCCAAAATCATCAAAAAGGCGATTGTAAGGCCAATGTCTAAATTGGGAATCATTAGTCAAAAGAGAAACGTTAGTGCGTCCCTACTCTACCTCTAAGGTGACTTCCCACAGCATCCTAACTCCTAAAACAAAGATCTATTCTCCCTAACGAGCTACATGTCCTTGCACCTGCAACAGAAACATGGGAACGAGAAAAGCCATTTCACATCTTTAAGATTTTACATTTCCCTGCAACCCAAAGCCTTTACCAAGGGAATCATTATCGGCCTACAACAATTGCTAACATAAGGAAGGAACAGCCTTCTCTTTAGCATATAGGTGATCAGGCCTTTACACATTAAACACTATTAAACCACACTCTAAGCATTAGTTCACTATTTTCATATATATGAATAAGCAACCTACACGTAAACTTTAACATGGCACACGTTTAGCCTAATACATTGCATTGTACGAAAACTAATGATTATTTATTTGTTGAATACATTCACAGTAACTTGCAACGTTAATCCTCACAAAACATTATTACAGTTCTAATCACCTCTAAGTTAAACGATTGCATCAATACATTTTCTATGACACTTCTTAACATACATCGATTAATATGAGGGTGCTGACTAACGGTGAATATGATGCACCCCTACAAATTTCAGAATCTTGCGACGCTCTATCACTGGCTACGAATAATTTCGGTCAGAGAGTCGAATCCTAGTTCATTGTGGCAAATAAAACTAGAGGTTGACACGAGGGCTGACAATACTCACTGACAGAATTGATTTTCCTCCCTTTGGAGGGTAGTCGAGTCACCCAGGCCCCATATGCCTGCCCCATGTTTCTATGGGAACACATTGTGTCATATATATTTGCAAGAGTGGTGTGAGAACCCTCTCTCCCTTGGGTGACGGAAGAGTTAGCATAGAGCCAGCAGCCCTGGAGAGTACTGCCGCACTAGCGATCCGACTGCCATATTAAAAGTTTGGAGGTCAGGCCAACATTTGATCACCGTAATCCCCAAAATATTCTGATGGTGCTGCTGAATCACCACCATGCATATTTTGCATTTCCCAACCACCAGCATTGATTGGCTGTGCTGACCTCCATGTACAAGTTGGCAGTGGGGAAAACTCTCCCCATGCAGGTAGGTGCATGAAGGGGGGCACATGTTATGCCCGCCTTTGTGCAAGCAGCCACCCCCCAGAGCCGGCAAGGCATGGACTTTACAGTCCAGGCCATGCTGGAATGCGCTGTGGGGGTCCCACGGCGGGGCAGTAATAAAGACTTATCGAGCCTTTTTACTGCACCGGTGTGGGACCGCTATGCTGCCCGCCTGTCAGACAACAATTTGTATTGCAATCTGCAATGTAATCTGGCGGGCGGGCAGATTTTAGGTTTGGCGGTGTGGGAGTGTAGTGGTGGTGAACCGCCCCGCTCCCACTCCGCCAAACTTATACTGAGGCCCTTAGTAAAATTAGTTCATAAATCCAGCCTGGCCATAAAAATAAAAAAGGAGTGCACTAGATGACGTATGGCTTTAGGGGTGCGCGCGATTAACACTGCATCATCCGCGAACATTAATCATTGGGGACTCTTTGTGTAGTGTAGAGCAAAGGGAATCTCCTCTATTCAAAGGTTCGATAGAAATTCGACCACAGTTGTGCATTGATATGGTTGCCTTGCACACCACTCACCGGAAAATAGAGTGGTGAAGCGGGTACGCTACACATCACATATATAATTATAATCCGAAGTTTTGGAATGGGTTAGACCAAGGGCTTCGGTTTTTGTTTTTCTAGTTTTCTACAAATGTCTCAACCCTATGTGCACAACGTAAGATCACAAGTACTACTTCATGTGCTTTTTTCATATTGACTTCATCTGTTTGTCCAGGACTCATCAGAGGTGATCAGCACAAAGTGCATACGTTGCTCAATTTGCGGCCAAGTGTGTAGCTGGTGAGTTAAATGCAAAGAGCACATATTTTGCCCATGAATAGCCTTATGCGACGAGGTTCACTGCGAGCAATTACATTGGACTTAGAAAAGAAACTAGTTCTGGCTTATGTAAGTGGATGCCACCTTTTTCAAGTTTCCTCAAGTTCAACACCCAGCATTGCCAGAAAATACAAAAATTAGAGTGTTCATTTAATATGAAGGAAAACATATTTACAACATGGAAGAGGAGGTATACATCGCAAAGGCAAAAATTAAATATTCAAGATACGCAATAGTTTAAAAACGGAGCCCCAACAAAAATGGGTTTTCAAAAAGATGTTAGGGACACGAAAAACAACTAAACCAATAAATTAAAATAAAATAAACAGAAGAGTACTTCAAGCGGACCACCGTTCCCATTTTCATGATTTATTAACGTTGTTTGCACCATGCTTCATCACTTTAAATGTTTTTATCACCTGCTTGCCTGCTTCTCAACAGGGCTCTTGAAGGAGCAGGAGGCTGAGTCGGCTGTCTGGGTTGCTTACAGCTTCTGATCAGCCGAGTGAAGTAATTGTTCTCCACTGAGCAATTAAGATGCCTCACTGAATATAATGTAGGTCTCTATGCTTTTTATCCTCAGAACCCCCGTCCACGAAGAAACAGGAGGTCCTAGCACTGTAGTGCATTGTTTCATTTAATGACAAACAAGCACCTGTGCATCTCAATGCAAATGTTGCACCCAGCTGAAACAGTTTGCATACGATCTCTGGTACCCTTCAAGTAACACTAGAAAATTACTTTAAAAGAGGGCAACACATTTAGAAAAAGCTGATTAAGGAGTGCGTGTACAAAATATCCTGAATGTCTCCAGGAATATTAATTGGAAGATGGAAAAGACCAGCAAGGGAACGCACTAATAATTTAGCAAAAGTGATTCCTTTTAGAGTACCACATGTGTTGGTGTTCAATTTCTGTCAAGATTGAATTGAGAAATTATACTACCAAAACATTACTGTCAGGATTTTTACATTATTGCTGTGATTATATCCTTGTGCATAGTTTTTTTTGTTACAGTGTGCATTTGTGTAAATTATAATTGATATTTTGTGGACCTAATTAAGGATACAACATTTATGTTAGATAATGTTCTGACAATGATATCCTTATTGCACTTCTGATAGTGTGATTAACAGACACTCAACTTTAATTACTATGTAACTGTATATTTGCAACAAAGGTAAATAAACAAAAAAAATAAAATGGACAGATTAAGTTAAGCTCACGCATTCATCATACTCAACACACTCACCAATCCATTCACCAACATATTTGCCTCAAAATGCATACACATTAAAAACAAAATTGGAATTTAAAAAGTTCTCTAAATGTGAAGGAATTTAAATTGGAGGCAAAAATGGAGCAATAAAGAAAAATGAATCTAGTATGGATGGTTGTTGGCCTCAGTTGAAGCACTGGTATGCTTTGACAAAAAGAGAGAATGCATTAGGGGAAAAAAAGAAAAAGAGCCGAAGGTAGAGTTTGGAAAGCAGGGTACTAATGTCGTCAAACCCCCCAACAGATGGAGAACGGTCCGTCAAACTATAAATTAATCCAAATCGATGTACTAGACTATAGCAAATCACTTCTTCTTTCAGAAAGAAAACTACATTTTGAAAAGCTCCAAACTTCCCATTAATATTAACATTTTGATTCGTGTATTTTATGTTTGCTAATTAAATAAAATATTAAATAATTTGGTTGATGTATACTTGTACTTGTTTTTGTAATCTTGTGTGGGTCCATAGAAGTCAAAAAGTTAAGAATGGCTCCTCTAGTGGGTATTGGCAGTAGTTATACATTTTTGCAGTGAGAGCATTCAACCACCCAGGCAAGACACCTATCTCCCTGTGTAGAATGCAGCAGGGCAGAGTAAGGAGTGCAGTTTTTTCACACCCTGACAACCTAATAGGAGGTCCTAGAAATATAGTTCTTGCGTGTGCCCTTTAGCACAAGGTTGTGTGTCAGAATGATGGCTGTGTCTCTCATCTATCATTCACCGCTGCTTTCTTCCTTTTTTACTTTAGATTTGTGAAGAATATCCAAATCTTTCTACCCAGGAAGTCTCCCTCAAATCACATGAATAAAGTCTGCCTTACAACAGCAAGTGAGGTAGACTGTTACTTGACGGCACCCATATGTATCGCATATGAATGTGCACTAGACCCCCAAATCACCAAGAATGGGAAAAAGTAAGTGAAGGCGCTACCACTCCTATTGTATCAAGACCCCACCAGAGATGGTGGAGTGTGTTTTGAGCAACAAAAAAGTGCCCGGTGAACACTAGCCCATGAACTTCGACTTACCCTGTCTTTAACATTACCATCGAGACCCTCCTAGTCAGTTCCCACCAACTATTAGCCTTCATTTGGTAGCAAACGCAAGGACTCCCAAAAGCCTTGGATATGTGTACGATCCCTCCTAGGGAACTTCCTAAACCTGTTCAGTAGTGCAGAGGACCAGCAATAGAAGAGCTCCTGAACCTTGGATCTTTAGATCATTGACTGTCCCATTGGTGAAGTTTGCTTACCTAGGCTGGTGTTAAAAATCTGTGTATTAGAACTGAAGGCCATCCAGCTGCTGTCTAAATGGCTTCCCCTTGAACCCAGGACAATTGACTCGGGGTAGCTATCAGCTACATGGTATAGCTGCACAGGGAAACCTTACCCCTGGCATGGAGAAAGCCAGGCCACTCTTCAGGAACACCCGATTGGAAGTTTATGACCATCACAAGCTCTTCCAATTATATAGCAGTTTCGGGGGTCACCTATCCATAACAGGAGGCTAGTCCAGTGTCCTAGTTCCAAAGGACACACATTTTGCTTTATATTGACCAGTACTTACTGGTTTATCATTCCCAGAAGCCCTCAATGGCTCCTGAATTAAACTGTGAGGTACAAGTAGGACCCCAGGGAACCATAGAATTTTGACAGTGTCCATAGCTACTAGAATAGCAGGATGTATACCTTATCACACTTAAGAGCCACAGGAGGAATTATAATCCATGATGCTGAACTCCTTCCTACAGGATGACATTGAGAATGTTTCCTACTAAACTTATTCTGTTGTAAAGAACCATGGAACAGTAATGAGAACCTGTCTTTGTAGCGTGTCTGTTTGAAATAAGGGTCTCTAGTTGGCAGAGGTGTTCACCTTGTCCAAGTAGGGACCCTTATTTTGGTAGGGTAAGGGAGTCACATAACTAAAATAACCCCTACTCACCCCCTTGCTAGCTTGGCACAATCAGCCATGCTTATCTCAGAGGCAATGTGTAATGCATTTGAACATAGACCCACAGTAACACAATAAAAACCCTACAAATTAAATGCAAACCAGTTTAGAGAAATAGCCAGCATTTATGTGAATAAAACAAGACTAAAACGATAGTAATCCAACATACACAAGCAAAGATATCACTTTTCAAAGGTTCAGCCAGTTCAGTCCATAGAAATCTATGGATGCGTTACCTTTAGCACAAAGTTCCTGGGATGCGTCAAAATCAAAGACAAAAACAGGCACAGGAGAGGTGAGGTGCTGGTAAAGCAAAGCAATGCGTCCATTCCTGTTAGAACCGGCGGCAAAAATAAAGAAGCAGCTTCAGGTTCCCCCCAGCAAACAGCACACTGGCAGAAGGGGGAGGCAAGTCCTTAGATCAGCAGGCTTCTTGTCCTTGGTAGAGGTTTCCTTGTCAGAAGTGATCTGAGTTCTTTGGTTCAGGGGTCCTTCTTTTATACCCCTTTTCTGCTTTGTTCCCTTTGTCCAAGCAGGGAAATTCCCCCCATCTCAGGTTTGTTGTGGGTGTTGCCAGGCAGAGGCACCTGGCCTATTCACTGAGCAGGGCAGGGTCCTCAGCCGCCCAGCAGGAGGCGGAGCCAGTATTGTCACTGGCAGGAGCAGGGCTATCAGTCGCCCGGCAGGAGGTGGAGCCAGCATTGTGTCAGGCAGGGCAGGCAATCAGGGACTACTCTTCCCCCACTCTAAGTGTAGATGCCTCATTCACCCCACACTGACTCATTCAGACCTCTGGAGCCACCCAGCCCCTGACACACACACACCAAACCAGCAGAGACCGGTGGATAGTTGGACAAGAAAATAGCCACTTTCTAAAAGGGCTATTTACAAACACAGAATTTAAAAACCATCCATCCTAAAGGGTGTGTTATTAAATTCTGAGTTCAGGGATACTAAACTCGACCTGCTACCATGCTCCCTGAGTCAGATAGATTATAATGGAGTTAATAATCAGTCTGCCCATTCTGGCCTATTGGAGGCAGGTAGCCCTTCAATAGTGAAAAACGAAAATGGCTGTAATTCACTATTAGGTCATGCCACACACATCAGGGCATGACCTACCTTTTACCCACAATGCACCCAGCCCTAGGGCCTACCATAGAGGTGTCTGAAATGTGGCAAAGTGAAGGTTTTAGAGACTGGCAAGTAGGTTTCCTTGCCAAGTCGACATGGCAGTCAGGGACTGCACACAGGCTCTGCGATGGCAGGCCTGAGACACATTTTACACGCTGCTTCTGTGGGTGGCACAACCAGTGCTGCAAGCCCACCAGCAGCAGTTAACTTACACGCCCTTGGCACACGCAGTGCACTAGACTAGGGTCTGAACAGTAAGTCAACCAAGCCAATCATGGTAACACCAATCAATGTCTCAATTTAACATAGGGAGCACTTGCACTGTGGCACTGATCAGCAGTGGCACAGTGCCCAAAGCAATATTCCAGCAAAAACATCGTAAACAGAGGAGGCAAACGGAAAAAAATGGAGGAGAGACTCATGCCAATGATGCCAGGTCTAACACGTGTCCCCTCCAGCTGAAATGTGGGGAGAACTACCCTTCACCCAGGGAGTCCTCATCACTAAGGCGGAAAAATCTGGACAGACCATCAGCATTGGCGTGATCTGTACCAGGGCGGTGTTCCACCGTAAAGTCCATTCCCTGTAGGGAAATGGACCACCTCAACAGTTTTGGGTTTTCACCCCTCATCTGCATTAACCATCTGAGGGGCCTGTGGTCTGTCTGAACCCGGAAGAGAGTCCCAAACAGGTAGGGTCTTAGCTTCTTCAGCGCCCAGACCACAGCAAATGCCTCACGCTCTATCGCACTCCACCTCTGTTCCCTGGGAAGTAACCTCCGGCTGATGAAGGCTACAGGTAAGTCTCGGCCCTCTTCATTCATCTGTGCTAGAACAGCCCCCACACCATGTTCTGAAGCGTCCGTCTGGACAATGAACTCTTTGGAAAAGTCGGGGGCCTGGAGGACCGGTGCTGTACGCATTGCAGTTTTCAGGGTGTCAAAAGCTTTCTGACAGGCGTCAGTCCAGATCACAAGTCTTGGCTGCTTCCTGGAAGTCAGCGAGGTCAAGGGGTGCACAATGTTGCCATACCCCTTGACAAACCTCCTGTAGTAACCCGTGAGACGCAAGAAGGCTCTCACCTGAGTCTGGGTTTTGGGCGGTTCCCAAGCCAGGATGGCATCTATCTTGGGTTGCAGGGGGGCCACTTTGCCGCTCCCTACTTGGTGCCCCAAGTACACCACTGAACCCTGCCAGATCTGGCACTTACTGGCCTTGATTGTGAGGCCTGCTCTGCGCAGGGCCAACTACACTTCCTGGAGGTGGCGCAAGTGTTCCTCCCAGCTGGCGCTGAACACTGCTGTGTCGTCCAGGTAGGCGGCGCTGAAATCCTCCAGTCCAGCCAATACCTGGTTGACCAACCTCTGGAATGTGGCAGGGGCATTCTTCATCCCAAAGGGCATAACCCGGAACTGGTAGTGCCCATCTGGTGTGGAGAATGCAGACCTCTCTTTTGCCCCATCGGTCAAGGCGATCTGCCAGTACCCAGACGTTAGATCAAACGTACTAAGGTACCGGGCAGTCCCCAAACGATCTATGAGCTCATCAGCTCTGGGGATGGGGTGTGCGTCAGTCTTGGTGACCGAATTGAGTCCTAGGTAATCCACACAGAACCGAAGTTCTGGTGAAGCACCAGGCGCTGCAGCCTTTGGGACCAAGACCACTGGGCTGACCCAAGGACTGCTAGAGGACTCAACCACCCCTAAGGCAAACATCTTGGAGACCTCCTCCTTGATGTATGCTCTGACCTTGTCAGTCACTCTGTAGGCCTTGTGCCTCACAGGAGTGCTGACCCCGGTGTCCACATCGTGGACACACCACTGAGTGACACCAGGGATTAAGGAGAACAGATCAGGGAATTGTCCCAGCAGATGGCGACAATCTTGCTGCTGCTCAAGGGTCAGTGTGTCAGAGAGGACAACACCATCCACTGACCCATCTTGCTCTTTTGCACACAGGAGGTCAGGAAGAGGCTCACTCTCCTCCTCCATTCCAGCATCTGTGGCTAGGAGCATGCCCACTTCGGACCTTTCTAAGTGGGGCTTTAACCGGTTGACATGCAGGACCCTCAAGGGGTTCCTGGGAGACTTCAAGTCCACCAAGTAGGTGACATCGCTCTTTTTCTCCACAACCTCAAATGGTCCAGTCCACCTGTCCTTGAGCGCACAAGGTTCTACAGGGGCCATGACCCAAACTTTCTGACCAGGTTGAAGCTCAACCAGAGTGGCATTCTGGTCGTACCACCACTTCATCTCTTCCTGGCTGGCCTCCAGATTTGCCTGAGCAAGATCTCTGAAGCGCCGAGTCTGGTTCCTAAAGGCCAGCATGTAACTGTATACATCCTGGGGAGGTTTCCTGGGAGATTGCTCCCAGCCTTCTTTGACCAGACTCAAAGGTCCTCTTACCGGGTGTCCATACAAAAGCTCAAAGGGACTGAACCCAAGAGACTTTTGTGGCACCTCACGGTAAGCAAACAGCAAGCATGGTAAGAGGACGTCCCATTTACGCCTCATTGGTTCTTCAAGACCCATAATCATGACTTTTAGGGTCCGGTTGAATCTCTCAACCAGCCCATTACCTTGAGGGTGGTAAGGAGTGGTAAACTTGTAGGTTACCCCACACTCCTTCCACAGAGACTTCATATAATTAGAAATGAAGTTGGTGCCCCGGTCTGACACCACCTCTCTGGGGAACCCCATGCGGGAGAAAACACCCATCAGTGCCCGTCCCACCACGGGGGACGTCACTGTGCGGAGAGGGATGGCTTCCGGGTACCGGGTGGCATGGTCCACCAAGACCAGGATAAACCTGTTGCCCATGGCTGTCTTGGGGTCCAGTGGCCCCACAATGTCAATCCCCACTCGCTCAAAGGGGGTACTGACCACAGGAAAAGGTTGGAGGGGAGCCTTCTGCTTCCGCCCACTTTTCCCACTTGCCTGGCAAGTTTGGCAGGTCCTACAATGGATGTCTGAATCCCTTCTCATCTGGGGCCAATAAAAATGGGTGACAAGCCTGTCATAGGTCTTGTCCTGCCCCAGATGTCCAGCTAATGGAACGTCATGAGCCAACCCCAGTAGGAAGGCTCTGAAGCGCTGGGGTACCACCAGCACACGGGCTGACCCAGGCTCAGCAGCCTTAGGCTCGCTATACAGGAGGTCGTTCTCCCAGTAAATCCAATGTGATCCTGACTGATCACCTGTCGTTTGGGCTGAGGCCTGCTGCCTCATACCCACAAGAGAAGGGCACACTTTCTGTTCAGCACAAAATTCCTCCCTGGAAGGACCACCATCCTGCTACCAATGGGTCAGCTCGGGCAGGTCTCCCAGTTCAGCCACTTGTTCCCCTGTAGGTTCCAGGGCATCCCCCTCAGGGTCTGCTCCCTCCTGGACCGTGGGAATGATGGGGGACGGTTTCTCGCGCCCCCTGCCTCTTCTCTTCACGGTTGGGTCCTGGGCCATACTTTCAGGCTCTGGGCCCCCATCAACACCCTTACTAGCTGACATGGACCGGGTGGTCGCACACACCCACTCCGGCAGACCCAACATTTCCAGATGCGCTTTTTGCTCCACCTTAGCCGAAGGGGAGTCCTCCAAATCATTGCCCAGGAGACAATCAACAGGCATGGCGGGCCTCACAGCAACCTGAAGAGTACCTGAGACCCCCCCCACTCAAAAGGAACTTGAGCTACCTCACACTTACTCTGTGAGTTGTCAGCAGCTACAATGGGGTAGAATGCATGAGGGACCACCTGCTCTCTGGACACCAAGTGACACTTGACAGCTGTCACACTCTCTCCGGTGTCTCTGAGAACTTCCACCCTATGGCCATTAATGGTCACCCACTGCCTATATTTCTTAGTGTTACTAGGCAGAGGGGTTGGAGGGACCATTTCCACGTCTCCTAAAGAGACCAGGGACATTTCTGCGGGACCCCACCCACCGGGGGCACCCATCTCACTCCCTCCCAGGGATTCATTCACTACCTGCCGGGGGGCTGCACGCGGCGGTGCATTCGAATCCTTCATGGGACACTGGGGATCATAATAACGGTGTCCTACCTGCTTAAAAACGTAGCAGGTCATTGGGCCCCTGGGAACAGGTTTACCTGTCGGGACCTCTGGCTTCTTTACAAGGGGAGGCTGGGAACCCTTCCCTTGGTTCCCTTGGGGATTACTTTGGGGCCCTTTCTGAAACTCCCTCTGTTTACCCCTGTCCCCCCCACTCTTCTGCTGGGAACCGTGCCCACCTTTGGCTGAGTCTCCCACTGGACCCTTGTGGACCCTGGTACTGACCCAGCGGTCCGCCTCCTCAGCACGTTTTCTAGGGTTAGATATCTTGCTATCAATAAGGTGCTGACGTATCTCTGGAAAACAGTTATTAGACAAGTGCTCCCATGCAAACAAATCATAAAGAGCATCATAACTATCCACCTTGCTACCCTTTACCCAACCATCCATGGCTCTGCAAAAGAAGGACACATATTCAACCCACGTAGTACCAGGCAACTTCTTACATTCTCTAAAGGTTTGTCGGTACTTTTCTGGAGTTAAGCCATACCTCAACATTAAAGCATCTTTCATATGAGTATAAGACATCCTATCCTCAGCAGGCATGTCCAACAAGGTATCTCTCCCTTCATTGACAAAGCGACCCCACAACCCCGCTCCCCAATCTTTCTCAGGGACCCGGTGGGCCAACAATGCTAACTCATATGCTTTAAACCATTGACCAATATCCTCATTTCTACTGTAATCTTTTATCACATCTTTGGGAAAATAAAACCTACTTTCTGCAGGCACAGATGGAGTGCTGCCTCCAGAGGGATTCAACTCTAAACTCTTAGTTTTAAGCTCTATCTCCCTCAACATCTTCTCACGTTCAAACGCTAATTTCTCTCTTTCAAAATCGAATCTTTTGCTCTCCATTTCAGCTTCCCTTTTGCTTCTTGCATTCTCTAATTCCAACTGCCCTCCTAATTTAAGTTTTGCCATCTCTAACTTGTATTCCCTCTCCTTCTCCCTGTCTTCCAACTCTTCAGGAGAAAGGCTCTTAGAGGAAACACTGCTGCCGGAGATGACACGTGCCCATTCATGTCCTCTTCCTCTTCCGGTACCACCCCCGGATCAGAGGGATCTCTGGCCTCTAACCAGGCCTTCAGCGCTTTAAGGAAGTCGTCTCTCACTCTGAGACCTGTGGTAGGAACTTTAAACTGCTTGCAAAATTGCTCTAGCTCCTTTTTCTTGTACTTATTTATCAATTTTTTTATCAAATTCCCCCACATCACTCTCAGCAGGTGCAGCAGCTCCGGCATCCTCCATGGTCAAAACTGGCAGTGTTTAAAAAATAAGCTCCAGGAAAGCGGAGAACAAAAATAGAATATCCTACCAAAACAGATTGTGGCTGCGCTATGGTCTGCTTTCACTATGTAGCGTACACTAATCACTGCACATGAGTCATAAATGCAAAGTTCAATCCCACCTCTGACCACCAATGTTAGAACCGGCGGTCTCTAGTTGGCAGAGGTATACACTTCTGACAAATAGGGACCTACCAACTCTAGTCAGGGCAAGGGGATTACACACTCAGATAACCCCTGCTACCCCCTTGGTAGCTTGGCAGAGCAGACAGGCTTATCTCAGAGGCAGTGTGTTAAGCATTTATGACCACATACAGTAATAAAGTGAATACACTATTATTATTATTCTGAGTTTTGTATAGCGCCTGGTTACCAAATAGGCATCCCAGCGCTTGCCGGCACATGCCACAACTGCAAGAAAAACAGGGACTACACGGGAAACAGAAAGGTTTTTAAAAGTTTACGGAAACGAAGAAGACTGGCTTCCGCGCGCAGTTGTAGGGGCAATGAATTCCACAGGGAGGCCACATTTATAGAGAACCTTCTGCCACCAGTTCTTGCCTTTTTCACCCTGCCAACCTGAAGGAGATGTTGATGGTCAGAGCGGAGAGAACGAGAGGCCTTGTAAGGCTGGACCATTTCCTCCAAAATGGGTGGACCCACCCCATGCAGAACTTTGTGGGCAATGCAAAGTGATTTGAATTTCACCCTGTCCCTCACCGGGAGCCAGTGCAATGCCCTCAACGCCGGGCGGGCAGATTGACACCTAGGGAGACCCGTCAGAAGCCTAGCAGCCGCATTCTGCACTTGCTGCAGTTTATTCAAGGTAGCTTCGGGAGCACCCAGGAAAAGCGCATTGCTGAAATCCAGCCGCGAGATGATAAGTCCCTGGATGAGAAGCCTGCGGGTGGCTACTGGGAGTAGAGGCAGAATCTTCTGGGCTGAGCGGAGCAGGCCGAAGCACACGCCAGCAGTCTTTTTGGCATGGGTTTTAAAAGATAGGTCCTGCTCCAGCCATACCCCCAGGCTCTTGATCTCCCGCTTGGGGGGAGGTACCGGTCCCAGACAGTCTGGCCAGCTGCTGGGGGACAGAGATGGAGAAGAGTTCCCCAGCAGCATCAATTCCGTCTTGGAGCCATTTAACTTTAGGGCTGAGCTGCACATCCAAGTGTAGATCTTTTCAAGACACGTGTGCAGCCGGTCGGGATGGTGTGCCGACTGGGAAAGGCCAACCACCAGCTGAGTATCATCAGCATAACTGATGATTTTAATACCCAGCGGCAGTACCACACTCTCCAGGGGGGCCATGTAAACGTTAAATAAGGTAGGGCTCAATGAAGAGCCCTGTGGCACACCACACTGGAGAGGGGATGAAGATGATTTTTCCTGGCCTTCCCATACCTCAAATGAGCAGCCTTCCAGGAAGGAGGCGAACCATTTGAGGGCTAGACCCGTGATCCCCACCCCAGAAAGCCGTTGGAGAAGCACCTGATGGTCCACGGTGTCAAAAGCAGCGCTGAGATCCAGGAGGATCACTGCCACTGAACCTCCCGAGTCCAGCATGCTCCTCGCATTCTCCACGACCGCCAGCAAGGCGGTGTCAGTCCCCTGACCAGGGCGAAAACCCGTTTGGGAATCGCCCAGAAGGGAATTGATTTCCAGAAAGTCCGAAAGGCGGCTGTTCACCAGCTTCTCAGCCACCTTACTGATACCCGGCAGCAAGGAGATAGGCCGAAAGTTAGCGAGGTCGGCGGGATCAAGGTTAGGTTTTTTCAAAAGGGCCTTGACCACCGCGCCTTTCCAACTAGGGGGAACTACCCCCTGGACGAGAGACAGGTTTATCAGGTCCGTTACAGGGCCACCAATTGTAGATGACACCTGTTTAAGATATTTAATCGGTACTGGGTCTTTCGGGGAGCCGCTCTTCATAGACCCCAGAACCGCCAAAACTTCCTCCTTAGTAACCGGACCAAGGGAGGCCAGCTCCACCGATTGCGACTTACGTTGTGAGGTGGAGATATCCTCCAAGGACAAGATCTCACCTGGCCGAGGAAGGGAGGCCAATATGTTGTCAATTTTACTTTTAAAAAACGAGGCCAAATCTGTACATTTTTTGCGAGGGTCCTCGTGGCGAACCTGAGGATCGGGGGCATTCAGTAGCTCCTTAATAACCCTGAATGATTCTTTAGAAGAGTTGGCCGCCGAGCCTATACGCTCTTCAAAGAATCCTGATTTTGCCACCCGGATAGCGGATTTATACCTGCTCAGGGCCGCACGATATTCTTTGCGACTCACCTCACTCCAGTCTCTCCTCCAGGACCGCTCTAGCCTCTTGCATCCCTTCCTCAGGGTTCTCAGTTCAGGTGAGTACCAAGGTGCAGAGCCCGTTCTCTTCCCCCTCGTGAGTTGTATCTTTTTAGGTAGGAGAGTATCCAGGGAATCCACAAGCCAGGTATGAAGGTTCGCATCAGCAACTATAGGGTTAGCTCCCAGGGAGGGCTGCGTGGCCTCCAGATGTGCCACCCAGATGTCAACTGGGAGCCTCGACCAGGCTCTCTCTAGGGTGTGTACCCGTGAAACCACTGCCGTTGGACTATCGAATTGCCATATAGCGGACACCAAAAAGTGGTCTGTCCAAGGCAGGGCAAGAGCCGGAGACGAAGTAAGATGGTCCAAGTTGGAAAGTATAGGATCGAGCAGATGGCCCTTCTCATGGGTCATGCCCGAGTTAGCCAGATTAATTCCGAACGATTTAAGGTCATCAAGCAGATCGACTCCCGCAGCATTAGTTGGGTCCTCGAGATGGATATTGAAATCCCCGAGGATAACAAAGTTGGCAGTAGAAGAGGCAAGGAGTGCAGTAGTTTCAAGAAGGGAATTAGGGAAGCTACCCAACGGTCCAGGGGGGCGGTAAATCAACAAACCTACCAAAGACACAGTAGGTGACAACCGAAGGGAGAACTGTAAGCTCTCACAATCAGTCACCCCTCCATTCTGAATCTTACAAGCAAGCGTGTCTCTATAGAGGACTGCAATTCCTCCTCCCCTCCCTTTAGGTCTATCGAGATGGGCTATGTGAAAGCCCGGGGGGAGTGCTCTGACCATATCAGGACCAGAGCTGGGGGCGAGCCACGTCTCAGTAAGATACAGTACATCCAACTCGTGGTCTAAGATAAGAGAGTTAATTTCAATGGCATGGCTTGGCAAGGACCGGCAATTTAGTAAAGCCATAGAAAGAACAGATTTCACCGCCACTGAATTGTGGCCGGTGGGACAGGCTCTACACGGTAAAAACGGAATAATTCCCATCTGTGCAAAGCTACAACTAATGGGGTGGAGCGGCCGCAAAGCCAATAAGGCGTCCCTCCCATATCGAAGCCAAGTAGTATATGGCGCCACAGAGTCGGGTATGATGACAGGCCCTGGGCCCGTCTGGACCCGGACGGGCACAGACGGGCTTGACTCTGGCGAAACTCCGGCGATAGTCCGGCGATGACGCTGCGTGATGACGCTGCGTGTCAACATGGCTGGCTTTATGCTCGTCGAGCGCGGGACACTAGGGACACTAGAGCGCTACCTACGCCTCCTGCAATATCCCCCCTCCCAAGATGGCCACCAACACGAGACAGTGGGCAGGGACCCGCTAAAACGCGGTGCTTTAACCAAAATTAGGTGGAGGTAAGGTGGCAGCAATGCGGGTGTGCGAGTGGCTGAATTTTAAAACCAGGGGAAAAAACGAGTAACTGAATTAAAGTAAGAGACAAAACGGGACGTTTTAAAAATATTTACAGCAGCAGGCTGCAGTGAAATGGCAGTGAGTGCGAAGCTATCCAAAAGGTGTTAAGGGTGCTCACCTGGAGTTTGCCTGGTTTTATGCTCGTCGAGCGCGGGACACTAGGGACACTAGAGCGCTACCTACGCCTCCTGCAATATCCCCCCTCCCAAGATGGCCACCAACACGAGACAGTGGGCAGGGACCCGCTAAAACGCGGTGCTTTAACCAAAATTAGGTGGAGGTAAGGTGGCAGCAATGCGGGTGTGCGAGTGGCTGAATTTTAAAACCAGGGGAAAAAACGAGTAACTGAATTAAAGTAAGAGACAAAACGGGACGTTTTAAAAATATTTACAGCAGCAGGCTGCAGCGAAATGGCAGTGAGTGCGAAGCTATCCAAAAGGTGTTAAGGGTGCTCACCTGGAGTTTGCCTGGTTTTATGCTCGTCGAGCGCGGGACACTAGGGACACTAGAGCGCTACCTACGCCTCCTGCAATATCCCCCCTCCCAAGATGGCCACCAACACGAGACAGTGGGCAGGGACCCGCTAAAACGCGGTGCTTTAACCAAAATTAGGTGGAGGTAAGGTGGCAGCAATGCGGGTGTGCGAGTGGCTGAATTTTAAAACCAGGGGAAAAAACGAGTAACTGAATTAAAGTAAGAGACAAAACGGGACGTTTTAAAAATATTTACAGCAGCAGGCTGCAGCGAAATGGCAGTGAGTGCGAAGCTATCCAAAAGGTTAACACTACAAATGGACACAACACAAGAGTTATTATAAAAACAGTATTTTTATATAAGGCTTAGCACAAGACCAAATAACGACACAAATATACCACAATCTTAATAAATACTCTTTGGAAGGAAAAATAATAGTTCAGGTAAAGTTTCTTCTTAGGAAATAGTTCTTTAGCAACAAAAGTAAGTATTCTTCTTAAAACACAGTTCTTGGCAACAATGTGACCCCCACAGGAGTCACACAACGTCGAGTTTACGATATTCCCAAGGTTCGGCGTCGACCGCGAGGAGCGCTACGTCGAGCCTAGAGTCGCAACAGAACCCCCAAACACAGTACCTTTGGAAATGAAGAAAACGATGATCCACGGCGTCGAGATGTCGGAGTCGAGGTCGGCGTCGGTTGTGCCTCGGATTCGGGTCGATCTGCAGCGGCGTCGAGAGGTGTCGGGCCGGAGCAGCGCTCACGGCGTCGAGAAGGGCGTCGAGTCGATGCGATCAGCAGCGGCGTCGAGACGGGGTCGCTTCGAGCTGGAGCCGATACTCACTACTCAGCGGCGTCGATACCGGCGTCAGGACGGGGTCACTTGGAGCTGGAGCCGATACTCACTACTCCTGGCGTCGCTACTGGCGTCGATCGAGCCCGGCGGCCGGCGTCGAAGACTCGGAACACTGGAGCCGTTACTCACGATGTCGAGCTGGATTCGGCGGCGTCGGTGGCGTCGAGACTGCAGATTTTCCCCTGTGCACTGGAAATAACACTTTCCAGCAACCAGCAATTCAGTAGAGGGTGAAGTCCTTTGGCCATGTGACTTCAACAGGAGGCTGGCACTCTTCCAGCCCTTGGAGATTTTCTAGCAAGCTTTTTGAGAGTACACACCAAGTTCCTCTCTCCTTGTTCCTTGGCAAAAATAAAGAAGCAGCTTCAGGTTCCCCCCAGCAAACAGCACACTGGCAGAAGGGGGAGGCAAGTCCTCAGATCAGCAGGCTTCTTGTCCTTGGTAGAGGTTTCCTTGTCAGAAGTGATCTGAGTTCTTTGGTTCAGGGGTCCTTCTTTTATACCCCTTTTCTGCTTTGTTTCCTTTGTCCAAGCAGGGAAATTCCCCCCATCTCAGGTTTGTTGTGGGTGTTGCCAGGCAGAGGCACCTGGCCTATTCACTGAGCAGGGCAGGGTCCTCAGCCGCCCAGCAGGAGGCGGAGCCAGTATTGTCACTGGCAGGAGCAGGGCTATCAGTCGCCCGGCAGGAGGTGGAGCCAGCATTGTGTCAGGCAGGGCAGGCTATCAGGGACTACTCTTCCCCCACTCTAAGTGTAGATGCCTCATTCACACCACACTGACTCATTCAGACCTCTGGAGCCACCCAGCCCCTGACACACACACACCAAACCAGCAGAGACCGGTGGATAGTTGGACAAGAAAATAGCCACTTTCTAAAAGGGCTATTTGCAAACACAGAATTTAAAAAACATCCATCCTAAAGGGTGTGTTATTAAATTCTGAGTTCAGGGATACTAAACTCGACCTGCTACCATGCTCCCTGAGTCAGATAGATTATAATGGAGTTAATAATCAGTCTGCCCATTCTGGCCTATTGGAGGCAGGTAGCCCTTCAATAGTGAAAAACGAAAATGGCTGTAATTCACTATTAGGTCATGCCACACACATCAGGGCATGACCTACCTTTTACCCACAATGCACCCAGCCCTAGGGCCTACCATAGAGGTGTCTGAAATGTGGCAAATTGAAGGTTTTAGAGACTGGAAAGTAGGTTTCCTTGCCAAGTCGACATGGCACTCAGGGACTGCACACAGGCTCTGCGATGGCAGGCCTGAGACACATTTTACACGCTGCTTCTGTGGGTGGCACAACCAGTGCTGCAAGCCCACCAGCAGCAGTTAACTTACACGCCCTTGGCACACGCAGTGCACTAGACTAGGGTCTGAACAGTAAGTCAACCAAGCCAATCATGGTAACACCAATCAATGTCTCAATTTAACATAGGGAGCACTTGCACAGTGGCACTGATCAGCAGTGGCACAGTGCCCAAAGCAATATTTCAGCAAAAACATCGTAAACAGAGGAGGCAAATGGAAAAAAAATGGAGGAGAGACTCATGCCAATGATGCCAGGTCTAACAATTCCTTACTCTCAGGGGAGGCCATGAGTCAGTTCCATACTGCTAGGAGAGGTGATGAGTCGGTTGTTTACTGTCAAAGAAGGGAATGCATTGGTTCCTTACTGTGATGGAAGGTGATGCGTCGATTTCCGGACACGCGGCCTTGGTTTCTTACTGCTGGGCAACGTCGATGAAGAACTTGGTGCCCAGGGACGATGCGTTGAAAATTCAGTTGTGCTGTGTCAATGTAGTGGACCAGGCGCTGTGTCAATTTCACAGCCACAAAGGAGGTGATGTGTCGATTCTTCAGCTGCACAGCAGGGCCTGCGTTGGAGTCAAAGCGGGTGCCATGGACGTCGGAGACACAGTGCTCGAGATTTGTGCTGCGATGATTCTTCAGCCGCACAGCAGGTGCTGTGTTGTTTCTTTGTCTGCACTCTCACAATGCGTTCATTTATCAGTTGCACATGGGTGCTACATCGGAACAACAGGTGCTGAGAGTTGATGCGTTGGTTTTCTTCTTAGGTTAACTAGATTAT
Organism: Triturus cristatus; assembly: GCF_964204655.1. Classification (NCBI taxonomy): domain Eukaryota; kingdom Metazoa; phylum Chordata; class Amphibia; order Caudata; family Salamandridae; genus Triturus; species Triturus cristatus. Next base: position 721,682,918 of record NC_140594.1, on the reverse strand, counting down.
ACTTCTAAGGGCCCAGAAACTGGATTTGGTTCCCCTTGGCAAGTAAGGGCTCTCAGCAGAAGAGCACAAGCACTGGTAGGTGAAGTCTTTGATGGCCCTGAAACTTCTTAACAGGAGTCAAACACGCATAAGCCCTTGGTGTACCTTGGAAGCAGGATGTAGAAGCAAAGTCCAGTCTTTTCACTCCCAGGACAGAGGCAGCAATCAGCAAGCCACCACAACAAAGCAACCAGCAGAGTGTCAGTCACTCCTACAGCATTCAGCTCTTCTTCCTGGCAGAATGTCCTTTAGTTAAGAAGTGTGCTGAATGGTGTCACAGTCCAGTACTTATACTGGTTTCTGCCTTTGAAGTAGGCATATTTCAAAGGAAAGTCTTTGTAGTACACTAGGCCTTGCCTTTCCCTGACCTGGCTCCTGACCCACTACAGGGGGTTGATGGAGCAAGGACTCGTATAAAAAGAGACTTGCTCGGAAGCAATCCTCTCAAATAACTCGTAACTCTGTAATAATTGTGTTTGTAAATACTAATTTGCACCATAAGTTCGTACATTTGTATCTAGGGGAAGCTTGCCTATGTGTTATACTAACAAGTAACCCGAGTGTCACTAAAGATGGCTGCTAAATGCATATTCTGCATTGCGCATGCGTCTACTGCATCTATGTAGTATGACGTACTATCGCTTGGAGGGAAATCTTTGCAGCTGCGCAGTTGCTTACAAAATGGCCGTTTGAAACCCACACGATAATGCGAATGCTTTGCTGAAACTAAACCATGCAAGTCTACTAAAATGCTAATGAGAAGGATTTTTATAAGTAAATGGGATTAGAGTAGAGATAGGTGGTATACAGTGAAATCATTTATTTTTGATTTTAATATTCTTTTCTTTGACCTCTCTATTAGTTTGTATATGGGCCTCTGAGTGGGACTGAAGCTCGTGTACCATGCGATTATTTCACATGCGCAGTAGTAACAAGCCAGGAGCCGCGATGCAAAGCCTTGAATGCCATCCAAAAGAAAACAGCTACATATCCTGGGAACAAGCATGATGTCCTGTGAACGGAAAGGATCTATACACCAAATCGCATACATTGTATTGATTAAGATGTGAATACGGGTGGGAAATAAAGCTTGGGAAAGTAAATTAAGGGGTGGGAATATCGAACAATACGCTTCAGAAAAATATTAAAACTTAGCATGGTGTGATGATCATCCCCCCTTGATTGTCCAATCAGAATTAGCAGTTTTATGAACTTGACACATTTAGGGGTGGTGTCTACCATTAGAAGAGTATAATTGAGGTAGTTTAGTTAGTTAGATAGAGCTCATGCTGCAGAGATGCTGAGAGACCGAGATGCTGTCCGAGAATTGAGCAGATCCTAAAGCAGAACCGGACCTCAGAACTTAGAATCAAAGCTAAATTAGAAAAACATCGCTGAAGAATCGAGGAGGGAAGTAGGTAAAGAGCTAGAAGAAGATTGCAGAAGAATCGAGGAGGAAGAGTGTATCAGAGAGGGGTGCGATGCAGGTGTCGGATCTAAAAGAGGTCACCTATCCTGTCCTGAATCTTGTCCTGATTCCTGTCCTGAATCCTTTGGTCTCCTGACCTGTCCCAGGGGACCCTTTCCAGCTCTTAGGCCAAGGGGTTGGTTTCCACACCATTCTAGGTAACTATAATTCTGTGTAGTATGTCATTATACTGCTCTCTCTGTTTTCTCCCTTTCCAGGTACAGTCATTATTTTAACTTAGTCTAAAGTTTCTGACTTAATTTGATTTCCTCCTTGAAGAAAAAAGGTGTTCTAGCTGTACTTTGCTTTCTTTGGTTCACATGAAATTTACTATACAAGCATTTAAAACTCTCTTGAGTCTGTGGTCATTTAAAGTATTTACTTTGATGATATTACACCTATACTGCTAACAACTAGGTCCATTGATAAGAGGAAATTATATACAGACGAATGGATTGGTAAGAATTGGTGAGGGAAATTCATCTTGCAGGTATTATCACACTATATTGATCCGAGCGATGTTTACTAGCTTATGAATGAATGTTTATGGGCCCAGGTGAGTATGTGGTCTTCAGCTGGTAACCCCGCTCCATCAGTTTTTTCTGGTAGCAGAAAGGATGGTTAGTTTTAGTTAGTTAGGTGTAAATATTGAGATTTGAATTTTAATGTATTAACACACCCGTTTTGTATCTTGTTCTATGTTGTCTGGAAATTCCCAAGAATATTGAATAGCGGGTGGTAAATGGAAACCACACTGCAGTGAGGTTGCTCGTTTGCTAAAGGTAGCCCTGAAAAGCTATGCAGGGCTGACAGTGCTGAGTTAGGGATTATTTTGTATAAAAGTCAGAGTGATTGATAGCAAAGAGTTCCCTGGTGAAACTTTGATCTTATATCACCTAGAAAGGGTAATTCCGAATGAGTAGCAGGTTAATCGGTGCTTGCGTGAAGAGTAAGCGGAAGGTTTTACTCGTAGTGTGTGAAGAGTAAGCGGAAAAGTTTTACTCGCAGCAAATGTATATCGATTTTCTGATTTTTAGCAGAAGCAAACAGAGTAGCAAATGTTTTTATGTTGTCATTTAATAAATTTTGCATGAAAATTGTAAGAAAAGAAGTCAATCGTGTTACCTTGTAAAGGAGGGGTCAGTTGCGAGTGCAGCATTGACGCCACAGAGCCCGCGCTGGGATTAGTTGGAACAGCGGGCGTGTGACTGACGCGAAATTTGTAAAGGATGGGTCAGTAGTAAGGAGTGATACTGACGTCACAGAAAGCCGCGCTAGTATTGGCTAAATGCATAGCGTGAGACAGAATTTGATTGGTTAGAAGAATAGAAGCCGCACTGATATTGTACAATTATTAAAGTAAAAACGAACATTTGATTGGCTAGGAAAATAGAAGCCATAATAATAATTGATAGTGGGTTTTGCATCCGGAAACACGATCCAACTTTAATAGGGAATCGCCCAGACAGAAGGTATTTAGGATTTGCCAGAGACCAGTCTATAAAAGGATCAACAACAAAAATGTAGGAAGAAAAGAAGAAGATAACATTTATGCAGAAAATTAAAAATTATTTTAAGAAGGATAAACCCATTAAGACTAGAGAGGGAATTCTTAACCCTCCCCCGAAAACGCCTGCATCATACATGATGATGGAAAGAGGGTATCATACTTGTGTATGGTTAGAAAATTGGATAGAATATATGAAAAGAGATGGAGTGCTAGCTTTCCCAGAAAATAGTACGTTTAATGGAAGAATTCTACATAATCTGAGGTTGAGAATGAATGAATTAGAACCCAGACCTGGTTTGACTCAGTATGAGGCATTAGAAGAGTGGGACACTGAGGCATTTGAGCGTGATAGATCCAGAAGTAGCAGAAACCTTAGCGGATTTCATCCTAGACTGAAGCGTGAAACACAAGATAGTCAGATGAAACAATGGAGACAAGCGATGGTGGCTGAAGGATTATATCCTGTACTGATGACTGAGGAACAGTCAGGAGGCAAGTGTACAGAGAAAACGAAACATTTAACGATGACAGGTAGTGGAGAATCAGAAGATGATTTTATGGAGGACATTTTAATGAAAAACCCTCCGCCATACCACGATGAAGCTAGTAGAACTACTCCTAGTGACCAGGCTTTAGGGACGCCATTGGTTCCACAAGGGATACATGACCCAACAAATGGAAGGGCACTTCAGGAAAAGGAAAGAGAGGCAATAAATATGAACAGAGAAGAATTAATACAGAAAATAACTCAATTGAATACCCATCCCGAAGCATTAACCATACCAGTGACTATAGGACCGGCTGTTCCATTGTATGGGGATAAGGTGATCTTCCCCAAACCTCCAGTTATGTCCACACCTGTAATTGAACCCAGAAAGGAGAAAATAATAATTGATGATCAAGGCAGTGAATGTGAATCAGTGATATTATTAATGGATTTACCAATAAGAGGACAAATAAATGAAACCCCGAGAAAATTTACACCTAGTAGTTCAAAGGAAGTGCAAATGTAGGGCCCGATTCACAGAACAAACTTAAGACTAAATCCTAAACTTAGTACCATTCTGGTATTCACAGAATGCACCTAGTACTTCTGGTATTCACAGAATGAACTTACTACTTTTGCTATTCACAGAATGAACTTAGTACTTTTGCTATTCACAGAATGGATTTACGACTACTAAACTTACGTCCGCACTCGGGCCGGAAATTCCGGCCCGGAGGCGGAGCTTCCGGCCCGGAGGCGGAGCTTCCGGCCCGGAGGCGGTGCTTCCGGCCCGGAGGCGGGGCTTTCCAGGCCGGAGGCGGAGATTTTGGCCATAGCTAAATCGGCCGGAATCCCCACCTCCGGGTCGGAAGCTCCGCCTCCGGGCCGGAAGCCCCGCCTCCGGGCCGGAAGCTCCGCCTCCGGGCCGGAAGCTCCGCCTCCGGGCCGGAATTTCCGGCCCGAGTGCGGACGTAAGTTTAGTAGTCGTAAATCCATTCTGTGAATAGCAAAAGTACTAAATTCATTCTGTGAATAGCAAAAGTAGTAAGTTCATTCTGTGAATACCAGAAGTACTAGGTGCATTCTGTGAATACCAGAATGGTACTAAGTTTAGGATTTAGTCTTAAGTTTGTTCTGTGAATCGGGCCCCCAGACTTCAACAGGAGTCAAGCGCGCCACAATAGTATCACCAGAAGAAATAGAAAGGTGGGCACAGGGAACAGACAAGCCAAAACAGCCATTGAAACTTTTAGATATTTACAAATTAAATGTGGAATTGGAAGAAATGATAGCTGGAAATGTGGGACTAGACAGGCTAAATATGTACAGTGAAGAAGAGTTACTGTTTATTTATAGAAGTATAGAAGAAATTGACAGATCTAGCCCGCAAAATGGGAATCAAAATAGGGAAATCCAAGGTATTACAGAAACCATACAGAGCAGAATTCAGTGATAAGGATTTAGAAAATATGAATGTGTCCGGAAGAAAATTACGGGTTAAAGAATTAAAGACCATTCTGCAAAAATGGGGTGATCTAAACAAATGGAAAGCTAGATGGATGAGGAAAAAGCAAGAAGCACAGGCAAATAGAACAACTTCTGAATATCTGTTGAAAGAAACAGGAAAGGTTGAGAGATTATGTCTCATGAGAGAGGTACCAGGAGGAGGATATGTACATGTTCTATGGACTAGACAGGATATTTTGTCTTTTACTAATGATTTCCCGAAGCTAAGAGAAAAACCAGTTGAATGGTACAGGCAAGTTGAGAGATTAGTGAAGGTTTCAAAGGTTTTGCTAAAAGATCTAGGGCCATATTAGCAAGAAACTGCGATAAACATCGCAGAGCTCGCATAGCGCGAAAATAATTATCGCCTGCTATCGCTGGAATATATCCGTGGACGATCACGTATTTGGGTACTTCCCATGAGTCCAGAATGGGGCCCAGGATGTCCACTGACAATTCTTCCCATGGGTTCGTGGGAGTGTTGAATTTCCCCAGCGGAGGTCTCAGCATCGTGCGTGCTTTGTCGGCGTTAGCGCAGTGTTGGCATGCTCGCACAAACCTTTCCTCAGAATTGTCCGCTGCCGGCCACCAGTATGACTGTTTCACTCTTAGTTTGGATTTGACGATGCTGAGATGGACTTCATGCAGTATGGCGAGAAGGCAGTCCATCACATCCTTCGGGGGAATGACTTTGTCGCCTCTGAGGAGGAACGTGTCATCGTCGCTGAGGGATAACTCCTCGCGTACCTCCCAGTACTTCCTGAGATCGCCTTTCAAGTGTTTCTTCTCAGGCCAGCCTAGAGTAACATAGGTCTTCACTTTGGAGGGCTCCTGGTCCCGGTCGTATGCCGTCTTCCAATCTTGCATCCCTATGGTGGTCTTCTTGTCTGCAGTGAGCGCCACTTGGAGTGTGGGGCATCCTCCATTCCGCCAACCGGCTGAGAAAGTCGGCTACTTTGTTCTTGTGGCCTGGCAGGAATTCCACATCATAGATGAAATCCAGGAGCCGGAGTGTCATTTTTGCTATGCGTGGCTTTGGCATTCCCGCTGGACGTGAGGACTTTGATCAGCGGCTTGTGGTCCGTGCGGAGTGTGAATTTGAATCCCCAGAGGTATTGTCGGAATTTCTCCATTGCCCAGATGGCAGCCAACATCTCTTTTTCTATGACACTAAACTTCTCTTCATTGGGAGCAAGGGAGCGGGATGCGAAGCCGATGGTGACTTCCATGCCATCCGTGGCACGTTGTGACAGAACTGCTCCCAATCCCCTCTCGCTGGCATCAGTTGTCAGGATGCTGGGCGCGGAGCTGTCGAACCCTTGCAGTGGAATGGCTTTGCAGATGTCTGTTTTGATTGCCTCGAATTCTGCATCTGATACCGCCGACCAGTGGAACGTGAATTTGTCCTTCAGCAACTGGTGTAGGTTGTGGGTCTTGGTGGCAAAGTTCTTGACGAACTTGCTATAGAATTCGAACCCGAGGAATGATTGTACTTTGTCTTTGGAGCTTGGTTTGGGTGCCAATCTGATAGCTTCGACGTTGTCTGTCTTCGGAGAAATTCCGTGTTCCCCGATTTCATGCCCCAGGTATGTGACCTTGCGCAGGCCGAATCTGCACTTTTCCAGTTCAGCGGTGAGGCCATTGGTGGACAGGGTGTGCAGGACTGTTCTGAGGGTCTCGTTGTGTTCTGGCTTGGTTCTCCCCATTACTAGGATGTCATCCTGGAAGTACAGGACATCGCGGCAGTCTTTGAACAGCTTGTACATTATTTTTTTGAATACTGATGCGGCAGACGTCAGTCCGAAGGGCAGGCACCTGAATCGGTAGCATCCAAATGGGGTGAAGAATGAGGTCAGCTTCCTTGACGAAGGGTGGAGTAAGATCTGATGGTACGCGGCAGTAAGGTCAATGGTCGAGAACCACTTGATTCCGCTCGTTTGAGCTAGCATGTCATTGATGCTTGGAAGCGGGAACTTGTTGACTAGCATCTTTTTGTTTAGTTCTCGAAGGTCAATGCACAGGTGCACTTTTCCGTTAGGTTTGCGTGCCACTACCAAGGGCGCCAGCCACTCTGCGCTTTCAATGGGTTCAATGACTCCATTGTCCTCCAGGGGTTGTAATCCGAGTTGCACGGCTTCCCTGCAGTTGAAAGGGATGTTCCGCACCTTGCGACTGACGGGGACCGCCCCGTCTTGAAGTTGGATTTTATGAGTGAACTTAGACAATTGTCCAATGGTCCCGCCAAAGACGTTGGGGAACTCTCCACGATGTTTGTCCACGTTGGGGCCGGGGCTTTTGCCGGTCATCAGAACTTGTGTTTTTCTGCCGGGGTTGAGCTGGATGTCCAGCGCTCCTTGGTCAATCCATTCTAGGACTGAGGGTCCTGTTTCTGCCACGTACAACTTGCCCGTGGTCTCCCACCCCTTGAACTCGAAGTGTAGTCGTCGGAATCCTACCATGGGAATCTTTTCACCTGTGAAGGTGACAGGATGTACATCCGTAGGCTGTAGGTGACACCCTAGTGTGCCTGCAAAGTCCTTGTCCCATATGTCTCTTTTTATGATTGTGAATGGGGACCCTGAGTCCACCACCATGGAGATCTGGATCCCTCCTATGGACATGAGACAGAACGGTTTCCTCCTGGAGGTGCAGTCGACGCCTAACACTTGGTCCTCTATGCACAAGATGCAATCTTCGTATTCTTCTCCTTCTTCCTCGTCGGTCTCCGAGTCATACACGGCACACTTGACTGCATTGCTGCGGGGTCTCCGCCTGCAGACTTTACCGAAGTGTCCAGTCACGCCGCAAAAGGAGCACTTGACGTGGAAGGCAGGACATCGTTTGTCATTGGCCATGTACGTCTGGCTGCCGCACCTGTAGCAGGAGCTTTTCGAATCAGGGGAGGACCGGGGGGGGCCTGTCGAGGTCTTCATGAGGCATCGGCCAGACTTGTGTCCCGTGGAGGAGCATGGTTTGTCTCTGGGCGTGTCTTTGTCGCTTATCTTGCACACCGTCGGTTTTGAGTCCTCATTTTTCGCTGCCGCCGAGCATTTTTTGGAGAGTTCCGCCTTTTTGACGATCGCTATGATATCATGGAGGGGCGCATCCCCGCTCACCCACAACTTCTCCTGCACGCTGGTGTTGACCGTGTGCATTATTATTTGGTCCCGTATCAGGTCGTCGTGCAGGTGCCCAAACTTGCAGTTTATGGCCAGTTTCTTGAGTGCTGCGATGTAGTCTTCGACCGTCTCCGTGTCGCTTTGTTTGTGTTGAAAGAAATTGTATATATCTATGGCTATGCAAATTACCAGTTGGTAGTGGCCGTCTAAGTCATCTAATGCGTGTTGGAATACGTCTTCATCTGTGGCTGCTCTTGGCTTCTTGACCATGTTCTCATACACTCGTAGACCCTTTGGTCCGAGATTGTGAAGGAATATCTTCTTCCTGCGTTTGCTAGAGAACGCTTCTTCGCCTTCGTCTTCTAGGGCAGATAGGTAGTTCAGAAAGTACCCCTTCCAGTCCGCCCATTTCATGGCAGGTTCACCAGGCTTAGGGAGGAACAGCATGGGGTTGGTCAATGAGAAGGTCTGGGCGCACATCTTGCTGGCCGGAAGTGTGTCCTCTTGGGAGGGTTGTCGGTGGGGTGCCCGGCTGTCAGGGGTGGCTGAGGTGGTGGGACCTGCAGGTGCACCTGATGGGGCTCACTCGGGTCTTCCTGGGCAGCCGTGTGGAAGTCCCGGGTGCACTGGCAGCATTGGGGTGCCTGGGCTGCGTCTTCTTCAGTATGCTGATAGGTGAGAGGAAACTGCGTGGCCCAATTGTGGTGAGCATGCCACTGTGGAGTAGGTTGCCGTGCGCCCTGAGTGCAAGATGGGCGAGAGGCAGCTGTATGGCCTGATTGTAGGGGCTGTGGCGCAGTGGAGCTGGTTGCTTTTCACTTGGGAAGAGCAGGAGGCTGTGAGGCAGTAGAGGTGCCATTGTTAGGAGGCACCTCAGAAGTGAGAGGCCTGATACACGCTATGGGAGGAGAGCAGTGCTGGAGCGCATGTGCTGTGCACGGCCTTGTGAGTGCCGGTATGACACTCCGTGAACCTTGCTTTGCTGTGGCAGGGCAGGCGTGTGGAAGGTGGAAGGTTCCTGACAGCGTGGAGCTGCGCTCACGCTATGTACGTACCTTGAGGTCTGAATAGCGCTGCTTCAGGGCGGGTGACCGTTGAGCGCCGCCCCCCTCTGCGATTCGGGATGCCGCACCACGGAGTTTGAACGGTGCGGCGCTGGACACAGCGATGACGGCGGGGTCCTCCGCAGCTCGTCCCCAGTCTGTGTTGATAGATAGTGCGTGCCCCGGAGGGAAAGATGACACGCATAGGGTGTTTAGGGTAATTAAGTCCCTTTATTCGCAGAGGGAGGCCAACGTCCATACACTCATTCTCTGCCCCCACGTCCTGCCCCGGCTCTCACGATACCATGAGACGCAGCACAGATCACGTGGGTGCAGAGCACTAGAGCATAACACCACAGTTGCCACCTGCCCCTGTGCCAAATTTTGTGAACCAGGCCAAGTGCATTGCGGACAATGGATTTCAAGGAGGAAGTGGTAAGAAAAATTCTGTATCATCACAATTTAGTTTTGCAGGATACTTATTTCAGTGATAGTGACCTACGACGGTGCCTAGAAGGGAGGAAAAGGAGTGCGTACTTGGAGCATCCTTACCGGTAAAACAGTCAGGTCCATATATTGATGGTAAAGTAGAAGGAAAAGATATCACCTTTTTGTTGGACCCTGGTGCTACCCATTCTACTGTGAGAACAGCAGACATTCCAAACCTATCCCTCTCGGGAGATTCAATCCAAGTAGTGGGCGTTCCAAACAAACAGATTAGAACTCCTATTACAGAACCAATGGAGGTACGCATTGGCAATTTCAGGGAAATGCACAAATTTGTGGTGTGTGACTCCAGTCCCGTAAATTTATTAGGCAGAGATCTACTGTGCAAAATGAACTGCACAATATTTTGCACACCAGATGGTGTTGCAATTCAGACCCCAGATGAAGACGGAGTCTAGAAAATCATGCTAGCTAAACAAGGCACAGAGGTAGACGAGATGTATTCTATGATGACAAAAGACGATTTTCCCAGCTGAAGTTAAATTGACAGTGAATCCAGATGTGTGGGATTTTACAGGAAAAGAAGTAGGGCTAATGGCAAATGTAGATCCAGTAAAAGTAACCATGAAGGAAGGGGCAGTCTATCCAAACACTCGACAATATAAAATGAGTCCCGAAGTTAAAGCTGGTGGTGCAGCAGAAATTGATTGAATGGTTGAACAAGGCATTCTAAAATAAAAAATGAGCAGTCAATGCAATTCACCTATAATTGGCATTAAGAAACGCAATGGGAAATATAGGGTGGTTCAAGATTTACGAAAAATGAACAAGATTGTTGTACCATGTTGCCCTGTAGTGCCTAATCCAGCAGTAATTCTGTACCAAATACCATGGAAGGCAGGATGGTTTACTGTAATTGATTTATGCCACGCTTTGTTCTCCATTCCATTGCATCCTGATAGCCAATATTTGTTTTCTTTCAAATTTGAGGATCGTATTTTTGTTTGGAATCGTGTTCCTCAAGCGTATACTGAAATTCCTTCAATTTTTAACCAAATTTTGAAAAAGCGTCTTGAAACTTTAATGCTGCCTAGGAAGTCAGTCCTGGTGCAGTATATCGATGACCCATTGGTCGCGTCAAAAATAAGAGATAACTGTGTTACTGATTTAATTGCCTTGTTAAATCACTTGGCTGATGGCAGACATAAAGTGTCCCCTGAAAAATTGCAATTTTGCAGACCAGGAGTCAAATATCTTGGACACCAAATAGAATGTAGAGTGAGGAGAGTGACTCCCGAAAGAATAGAAATAATAAGACGGATGAAATTGCCTGAAACCCAGAGAGAAATAAGAATGTTCCTTGGAGTTGTGGGATACTGTAGGCAGTGGATTGTAGGGTTTCCCTTGCTAGCCAAACCCCTAATACATATGACCAAGAAACGAGCAAAAGATCCAATAGAATGGGATGATGAAAGTTTGGAAGCATTTGAAAAATTACGAAAGTGTCTGTGTGAAGCCCCTGCCTTAGTGTGCCAGATTACTCGAAAGAATTTGGACGGTTTTGTTGTGAAAGGAATAATTGTGCACTTTCAGTTTTAACTCAGAGGCATGGTTTGATGCGACATCCAGTGGCATATCTTTCTTCTACTTTGGACCCTGTAGCCTCCGCTTTGCCAGGTTGTTTAAAAGCAATAGCTGCAACCTGCACAAGTCTAGAACAAAGCGAGTCAATTGTGATGTGACATCCGGTAAATGTACATGTTCCACATTCAGTTGAGATTCTGTTGACAAAAACTCGAACTCAGTATCTTACCCCTAGTCGGATGACTAAGTATGAAAGAATCATATTAGGTGCTGAAAATATGACAATAGTCAGGTGTACCGTTCTAAGCCCAGCTACCTTGTTGCCAGATGTATAGGGAGAAACAGTGAGAGATGAAGTTGAGCACAACTGTTTGAATGTGACTGAAATGTGCACCAAACCATGTCCAGACATACAGGATGAACCATTGAAGAATGCTGAACAGGAGCTGTTTGCAGACGGCTCGTGTATGCACCATGAGGAGGGAGGACTAAGTGCTGCTTACGCTATGTGTACATTGGCTGGAATAGTCGAAGCATCCTATTTACCAGGAGTCAAATCTGCACAAGTAGCCAAATTAGTGGCTTTGATTAAAGCATGTAAAATTGGGAAAAATTGGAAAGTAACCATATTTACTGATAACCAGTATGGTTACGGGGTTGTTCATGATTTTGGCCAGCTCTGGATGCAGAGGGATTTTTTGACTTCTTCAGGATCCTCAATTAAAAATGGAAAATTCATAAAAGAACTGCTTAAAGCAATACAATTGCCAAAAGAATTGGCAGTGGTCAAGTGTGCCTCACATCAGTCAGGAAATGAGAATGTGACAGCTGGTAATAAGTGTGCTGACCAGGTTGCACAACACTGTGCCAAATATAAAATGGCAGTGAACAAGAAAATTGAAACAAGTGGAATCAGCTGCCAACTTATGCTACTCTCAGGTTTGGAAACATGGGAAGAATTAAAACAGCTACAAGAGGAGGTAGACTTGAAAGAAAAGGAAGAATGGGTGAAAGAAGGATGCTAAAAAAGGTCACAAGATGATGTGTGGGTTTACCTAGATGGCAGGCCAGGAATGCCAAACTGTATGATTTCACAATTTGCTAAGATGTATCACGGAGACACCCACATAGGCAGGGATGCCATGATCAGAACCTTTAGGCAGGATTGGTTTAACCCAAGGTCTAGGAGTGTAGCAGAGAGTCTATGCCAGAGAGGCTTTATTTGTCAACAAATGAATCCAGGTTGAAAGACAGTGGTCAGTACAGGAAAAATTGAAAAAGCAGAAGGTCCATTTATAAGGCTACAATTAGATTTCATCCAATTACCACCTTGCAGAGGTTTGAAGTACATACTTGTCATAGTTTGTTTATTCTCATGGTGGGTGGAGGCAAACCCTACTAGAAGAAATGACAGTATTAAAGTTGCCAAACTATTGTTGAGAGAACTGATTCCACGGTTCGGGTTTCCAGTCACCTTGGAATCAGATAGAGGGTCTCATTATAATAATGAAATAATTCGACTAATCCGTGAAGCATTTAAAATTGAACAAAAACTGCACTGTGTGTTACGAAGTCACCCACCTGAACTCCAGTTTGTTCCTTCTTCGATGTTGCCTGGTCCCGACTCCCTCTGAAGCCAACCAGAGTGGCAAGGAATGTGCACTTGCTACCCAGATTGACCACCGGGGGAAGGGGGGATTGAGAATGAGAGATAAGAAGACAAAACACTGGGATCCAAGACTGGATCCTATCACGGGTCTTCTCAGGGAAAAGGGAGGTGACCGAATTACTTGTTCATCCTAGCAGCGCAACTTGGAACTTTTACTGGTTCTTCTTAGCAGCGCAACTTGGAGCTTTGGTCTATTAGAGAGAGGCAAACATTATTGCACAAACCTTGTCTTAACTACTCAAGTCACTAGACAATTTCTTATTTAGCCTCTTTCTCACATACCATTAGGAAAAGAATCCAGATGTTTAAATCACTTCCTGGATTTAGTGCTGCTCTTAGTTCCTTCAACAGCGCTGTGCCCTTTCATAAATGAAAGGTTAAAATGATATAGATCACGTAATGAGCATTGTTCTAAAATGAGCTGGAATTATTACATACCCAATAATAGTCAAGACTGTATTTCAAATGGTTCGGTGAAAAAATAACAAACAATAGAATTCAATGGTTCACAATGCAAGTCTTTTAGTAATTCTTTTCGTAAACACTGTTCTTGATTAATTTTCTACTACCTTGAAGTTCAAAGGTTAAATTGTTCAAAAGCTTAAACCAACAATTGCTGTATGCCGAGTCTTTCGTAAAATAAATATACAGTCTTCTTGTTCTGCAAACACATCCGTGTCTTCTTTAGACTTTTCACTAAACTTTTAAATGCAGCCTTTTACGTTCAGCTGCTTGCTGAATTGTTCATCATTCAAACAAAAACGTGAGAGCTCTTACCATGACTGAAATCGTTTTAGAAAATAGAAGTTACCAAGAGTCACGAAGGTTGCTAAGCCCTGCTTGCAGGCAGGTCGCCCCCACGCCGCTGCTCGTCACCTGACCGCCTGGTTCCTGCCTCCTTGCTGCCTCCTTGTACCTGGGCTCTTTTCCTTTTCGTTCCCCTCTGCCCTGTGCGCCAGTTCCGCGCTGCCCCCGCTGCTCCCGTTCCGGCCCTTCTCGCCGCTGCTCCCCCACGGCCTGCCCCCCGGCACACCCATTGGCCTCCCCGCTCCCGCCTCCCAGCTGCTCCTCCCTCCCAAGCCACATCATATGCAGGCCGAGAAGCGGCCGCGCAGCGGTCGTGCGTAGCGGGTGCGCGTAGCGGGCGCGCCACTGGCGCGCCGAAGGCACACCTAAGGCAAGCCCGTCTGCGCCCATCCGCGCCGGGGCCACGCCCAGCGCCAGAACCCCTGGACCCCGCGAACGCCACAACACCAGAATCCACTACGACGCCAGCACCCTCCACGCACTCAATGCCGGCCGAAACCACACCTGCTTCCAGGCCGCCCCGAAACTGACCCACGGACCCTTCTTCTGCCACACCTGCAGCTTCACCTGCGACAGAACCACCAAACCTCCAAGGACCGGACCCAACCACCTCCTCTGCATACTCCTCAACACCCGCTCCGCATGCAAACACGCCGTCGAGCTCTTGGATCTGCTCGACACCTCCACCCCAGACGTGGCCTTCCTGACCGCGACCTGGTGGAACGACTCCTCGGCGCCCGACATCGCCATAGCCATCCCGGACGGCTACAAGATCACCCGCAGGGATCGCGCCAATGGAATCGGAGGAGGAATAGCCATCGTCCACAAGTCCACCCTCAAGGTGGCCACCCATGCAGACGACACCCTCAACACCGCCGAACACTTGCACTTCCGGATCCACACCGACCCCAACACCACCCTCAGAGGAACACTCATCTACAGATCCCCCGGACCCCGGGCTCAGTTCAGCGACTCCATCGCCGACCTTGCCAGCACCCACGCACTTGCCTCCATGGACTACATCCTCCTCGGGGACCTGAACTTCCACCTCGAGAACAACAACGACGCCAACTCCGCCACCCTGATCGACTACCTCGCCAACCTCGGTCTCAGACAACTCGTCACCGCACCCACCCACGGCGCCAGCTACACACTGGATCCCGTCTTCTCCACAGGCCCCCATGTCACCTTCGACCACACCACCGAACTCCACTGGACCGACCACCACTGCATCCATTTCACCTTCAAGAAACCAACCAGGCACCACCACACCCAACAGCTACCTCGCCGCGGCTGGAGCAAAGTCACTGAAGACTAGCTGATCACCTCCCTCGCCAAGAACCCACCCACCGACCCCACCAACCCAGACGCCACAGCCCGCAACCTCAGACAGTGGATCAACGACTGCGCCAACACCCTCGCCTCGCTCAAGAAACCCTCCAACAGCCACACCAACAAGAGAGCCACCTGGTTCACCGACGAGCTCCAGACCTCCAAACGCGCATGCCAGAAACTGGAGAAGACATGGCTCCATGAACGCATACCGGACAACCACACAGCCCTCAAGGACGCCACCCGCAGACACCACCACCTCATCAGATTAGCCAAGAGATCCTCCTTCAAAGACCGCCTGGATAACAACGCACATGACAGCAAAGAGCTCTTCAGCATCGTAAAGGGACTCTCCAACCCCAGCGCCAACGGCATCCCGCCCTCACAAGAACTGTGCGACTCACTAGCCATCTTCTTCCACCGCAAGATCGCCGCCATCCATGACAGATTCAACACCACGACCGCCCGACTACGCCAGACTCCACCCCCCTGTAAACACCACCAGCGCCAACCGCCTGGCCTTCTGGTCCAACGACGACGAGACACGCAAGGTCATGAACTCCATCCACTCGGGATCTCCGTCTGACCCGTGCCCACACCACGTTTTCAACAAAGCAGACGCAGCCATCGCACCCCAACTACGAAAGGTCATCAACATCTCCTTCGGAACAGCGTCATTCCCGGAAAGCTGGAAGCACGCCGAAATCAACGCCCTCCTCATGAAGCCCAAAGTGGACCCCAAGGACCTCAAGAACTTCCGGCCATCTCCCTGCTCCCCTTCCCGGCAAAGGTCATCGAGAAAATCGTCAACATGCAACTGACCCGCCACCTGGAAGACAACAACATCTTGGACCCATCCCAGTCCGGATTCAGACTAAACCACAGCACCGAGACAGCCCTCATCGCCGCCACAGACAACATCAGGCGCCAACTAGACAACGGCAAAACATCAGCCCTCATCCTCCTGGACCTGCCAGCCGCATTCGACACTGTATGCCACCGCAAGACACACCTCCTAGCAGCCGGAATCTAAGAGAAGGCTCTTGAGTGGACCACATCCTTCCTCTCCGGCACAACCCAGAGTGTCCGCCTCCCACCCTTCCGATCTGAAGCCACCGACATCCTCTGCGGTGTCCCCCAGAGCTCATCCCTCAGCCTGACGCTGTTCAACGTCTACATGGCCCCCCTCGCACAAGTGGCCCACCTTCACGACCTCAACATCATCTCCTACGCCGACTGGATGAGGAGCAGCCGTCTGAAGCTGAACTCGGACAAGACGGAAGTCCTCATCCTCGGACCCACCCCCTCAGCCTGGGACTACTCCTGGTGGCCGAAAACACTGGGAACAGCACCAGCACTCACCGACCATGCACGCAAACTAGGATTCATCCTCGACTCCTCCCTCTCCATGTCTAAGCAGGTCAACGCCATCTCCTCCTCCTGCTACAATACCCTCTGCATGCTCCGCAGGATCTACAAGTGGATCCCGACCGAAACAAGAAGAACGGTGACACAGGCCCTCGTCAGCACCAGACTGGACTACGGCAACGCACTCTACGCAGGAATCCCAGCCAAACACCAATGACGACTACAAAGCATCCAAAACGCCTCCGCCCGACTGATCGTCAACGACCCCGCCGCAGCCACATCATCCCCCACCTGAGAGACCTACACTGGCTCCCCGTCGACAAGAGGATCACCTTCAAGCTCCTCACCCACGCACATAAAGCACTCCACAACAACAGACCAGCCTACCTGAACAGCTGACTCAGCTTCTACACCACCACACGCCAGCTCCGCTCCGCCAGCCTCGCCCTCGCCGCTGTCCTTCACATCCAATGAATGACCACCGGTGGCAGATCCTTCTCCTACCTCGCCGCCAAGACCTGGAACACCCTTCCCACCCACCTACGGCAGACCCAAGACCTACCTGCCTTCAGAAGACTCCACAAGCCCTGGCTCTTCGAGCAGTAGCAGCACCCCCCATCCCCTCAGCGCCTTGGGACCCTCACGGGTAAGTAGCGCGCTTTACAAGTACTGTGATTGATTGATTGATTGATTTGTTGATTGTTCATTTCTTTTCCTTGCAGGTCACCGGAAACGGAGGCCGCCAATGGAGCGAAAGGGGACCCAGCCGGATCTCCTACCCTGAAGCACCCTCGAAGAATTCAGGACCTTCTGCTGGGCGATGAAGACAATCAGGAGACCAGGAGAGGATCGGGGACTGAGGCGGAGTCAGTTGAGTTTCTGCTAACGAGAAGCAAAGCATCGGGACTAGGCGGGTGGGGTTTAAATAGTTTTGCACATGCTAATGCGAAGGCTCTTTCAACGTGTTCTGGGTGTGCCTTTGATTATCATAACACGCGGAGTAGCCAGAACGGTTTACACGCGCACAGCATGTGCCTTAAACAGTGGAATAAATACAGACTTGTTAACATGGCTAATAAACAAGCATTGGTAACTGTAACTCGAGTGTTTTATGCAAACCAGTTACATACAGTGTTTAAAGGCAATACTAAGTTTAAAGTGTAATTACATCATCATTATTCAATGCATCAATATACTTTAATGTTTAATGCCAATTTAGCAGTGGGTAAGGAACTGTGTTGTGGCTATTGTACTCAGGTTTTCGTAACACTGTGCATACCACCCAGAGGCTTCTGGAGTGGTAGAACAAATGACTTGCCCTGTAAAAGGGAGACTGGCAAAGGTATGTGCACCCACCCCACTGGATTGACTTGATGCTTTACCTCTTGTTCTGATGGGGCTCAGAAGCATTCCTGACAGGAATACAGGGTTGAGTCCCCATGAAATATTCATGGGAAGAGCAATGAGGCAGGCATGTATACCAGGACACAAACTGTTGAATATATCTGATGACTTGGTATTGGAATATTGCAAAGAACTGGCTGACCTAGTGCGTTCTATCTCTCACCAGGTTGGAGAAGACGCAGTGGCCAGGCAGCTGAATCTAGCACATGATTTGAATCCTGGTGATTGGGTGGTGGTGAAGGATCACACTTGAGAGTCGTATCTAGCACCCAGGTGGGGAAAACCACATCAGGTTATATTGGTTACAACCACAGTAGTGAAATGTGCAGGCTTGCCTAATTGGATTCATGCAAGCCATACTAAAAGAGTACCAGCACCTGACAAGGAAGGAACCAATTGACTCAAGCAGTTGAGGCTACAGAAGGTTGTACAGCTGAAGGATCTAGAATATCAGATCCTGAAGTAGCTGACCAAGAACAACCAAGCACAAGTCAGGATGACTGGACACCAGTGGTTGACATACCTGAAGTAATTGTGAGTACCAAGAAGCCAAACCAGGTTACAAAGACAGGAGAATAGTGAGGACCAGATAGGTATAGAAGAACAAGCTCAGTAAGGTGAAAATACAATATTTGGAGAACCTGAGCAGGAACAGACAAGGAAAGAACAATCTACTCAGACAGAAGTGGATGAAACAATTTACGAGTCTGAGGAGGGACAGATAGGTCTAGAAGAACAAGTTCAGGCGGCAGAAAGCCAAAGTGCAGTAAGACCTGAGCAGGACCAGACAGGAAAAGAAGAACAAGTTCAGGTAGAAGAAGAAGAGAAAACCGAAATTAAACCTGAACACGGTCCAGCCAGGGAAGAAGAACGCATCCAGGCAGAAAAGGGAATTGCAAAAATAAGCCCTGGACGGGGCCAGACAGAGAGGGTTTCTGAAAACGATAACGATTAAATTGTGCCACAACTTAATGAAAATAAAAGAACACTCAAAGACTGTAACAGTGCAGTACAAGCAAAAAAGGTCAGAAGAGGTGATAACTGGCAAGGTGTTGTGAAAATGTTAAAGTATCATTTCAAAACAATTAATGAAGAACCTGACCAGGTGAACAACATTTCTAGTCAGTCTGGGACATCTGCTGATAATAATAATCCACATTTGTAAAGCGTGAACAATCACCCGTAAGGGTCTCTAGGCGCTGGGGGCCGTCGGGAAGATTAAGCAAGCTATTGCCCAGTCACATGGTGCAGGCTAATCTGCCACCGGCAATCGAACCGTGATCCCCAGATTCCAGAGTCAGTCGCCCTGGCTGCGGTGCCACACCTCCCTGATAAGCCCAAACGACGAAGTCAAAGATTAAAAGTATTGAACAATAAGTTCAAAGGTCCTGAATGGACCTATGTAATTCTTGAAGATTTCGAGAATTTAGATTTAAATGAAGAAAGTGATGAAGAAATAAATGCAAAACAGATTGCCGAAGAGACAAACCTGAAAAAAAATTCCAAAGAAATTTGTATTAAAATAATTAGCCAAATTAAAGAAGAGAGATCTTCTTAGCCCAAGATGGCTGATGATAGGGCTGCTGGAAAACCAAAATTGAAATTGTGTGCAAAGATGTTGTAGAATATGCATATGTTGTATATTTTTAGTGCTTATAATTTGGTTAGTACTAACAGTAGCCATTCCTTATTTGATGGTTACAAAAGAAAAGAATAACATAAGTATGCATGAAACGGTAGATAACATTAAAGGAGATAGAGTAGTATTAGAAGCACCGAATGAGTCCAAGACTGAAAGAGATAGAGTAGATTTAGGAGCACCAGATGAGTTAGATGTACACCACACTGTGACACATTATGACACTGCTTTAAATGTATTTACAAATGTATTAATGCAATTTGTAGACACTATGGAAGTGAGTGATTGTTATGTGTGTATGAAATTACCAGTATCAGTAGCAGAAGGTGTAACATATCACCATATTCCCTTAACCTATGGTATTTCTTGTAGCGTTTTAGCAAGTTTGGTTTATAGAACAGGAAAGTTACAATATTATTATTCTAACATAGATGTCATTTTTTCCGAGGTTCCTATGCAGAAGAACATGAACCCAGTTCTTAGTACTAAAGATGCACAGTTTATGGGAGAATATTTTCTAACTATGAAAACAATAGATATAGCTGAATCACACAAGCACAATTTAACATGTAAAGTACGTGAAGACAAAAAGATATTTTTGAATTTAGTGGAGCAAAGGAGACAGGACTTCCAAAGAAGGGCTTCTGAACCGAAACCTCAGATACCTCAGTGGGCTGAGAAAGAAAATACATATACAACTGGCAAGACTCATGCTTCTATGTCCCTGGACTTTGAAAAGAAAGGGAAGATCTGCCTCCATAGATTAAAGACTGACTATAACAATGTATTTATTGGTTCCAGTGAATGTAAACATTTTTTTTAGTATGGGGACTAAAAGGTGGAACAGATCCAGTATATCCTGGAATTTATTACGTATGTGGTGACGAGGCATATTTTAGGCTGCCTGGTCATTGGT
Source organism: Triturus cristatus (assembly GCF_964204655.1). Taxonomy (NCBI): domain Eukaryota; kingdom Metazoa; phylum Chordata; class Amphibia; order Caudata; family Salamandridae; genus Triturus; species Triturus cristatus. The sequence continues at coordinate 721,662,580 of NC_140594.1, read as the reverse complement.
ACGGGAGTTGCTATTTTGGAATAGTATTTCCAAAGGTGTACCATGTTATGTTATTGCTATTTATAGAGCGCACTGTTACCCATGGGTGTCCTGGCGCTGTGAAGTCCTTTTGAGGCCTAAGAGGAGAGGATGGTACACAGAGATTTAGGAAGAGAAAAGCCAAGTTTTTAAACCCTTTCTGAAGGAGAGTAGATTTGTCATGGACCTAAGCTGCAGCGGCAGGCCATTCCAGGCCTTCGCTGCACATGTTGCAAAACTTCTGCCTCCCCAACTGGCTTTGCGCACTTTGGGTACTGATATTAGTTATGCTTCTGATGACCGTAGCACTCTTTTTGGTATATACCATTGAAATTTATTTTTCAAGAACTCCGGGCCGGTTCCCTGTAGGGCTTTGTGAACAAGGCACAGAGCCTTGAACTGTTTCCTCTTTCTAATTGGCAGCCAGTGGAGTTTTTAGATCTAAGCCGAGATCGGGGCAAATTTTGATGTACCGGTGAGCAATCTGGCAGCTGCATTTTGAAGAAGTTGTAGTTTGTGCAGGAGTCCCTCCTGCATGGAAAGGTATAGCCCGTTGCAATAGTCTAGCCTTGACAAGGATAGTGAAGTGATTACTGTTTGTTTACTGTCTTTGGGTAAAAAAGGTATTATTTTCCTGCATGCTCTGAGAGTGTAGGCGGTGGTGGATATAACCGCGTTCACCTGGTCTTTAAAATTGAGTTTGTTGTCAATCCATACCCCTAGGTTTTTTGCTTTGTTCCTCGGGCAGGAAGGGGACCCAGAGAATCCGGCCACCAGGCCGGAGTCCAGAAACTATGGTCGTTACCAAATAATACCACTTCCGTTTTTCCGGAGTTTAGCTTAAGACAGTTCTGCGTCATCCAGCCGCCTACAGCTGACATGCACTCTTTAAGACGTGTTGCTGTTTCCATCAACAGCCCTGGCAACAATGATACCACAATTTGGGTGTCATCGGCATAGGAGGATAAAGAGAAACCAAAGGATTCAATAAGTGGGGCCAGTGATGAGACATAGGTATTAAAGAGTGTCGGGCTGTGAAAAGAATCACTGGAAGCAATGACAATGCAAAAGAACTAACACGTATGAAGAGAGCTAGTTTTTCAGAAATAGTAGGTGATATATTCAGTGCATTGATACCTTCAGTTGCACGTATATACCTGACAAAAGTGTTGAAATTAGAGGATATATTAAAAATATTACGAAATTGGAGGAAGATTTGAAACCATTGAAAGTTGACAGTGTATATAGTGCATTTATACCTTCAGTGGGAGTAATTCTAAACTCACCTAGAATTTGTCAATTATCTACAGTGGTTGACCGTCTATCGACTGATACTGCTGGAGGATTCTTGATGATTAATACAGAAATGGTTGTGATTTATTTTTGATTTTAATATTCTTTTCTTTGACCTCTCTATTAGTTCGTATTTGAGCCTCCGAGTGGGAATGAAGCTCGTGTACCATGTGATTATTTCACATGCGCAGTAGTAACAAGCCAGGAGCCGCGAGGCAAAGCCTTGAATGCCATCCAAAAGAAAACAGCAACATATCCTGGGAACAAGCATGATGTCCTGTGAACGGAAAGGATTTTTACACCAAATTGCATACATAGTATTGATTAAATTGTGAATACGGGTAACAAATAAAGCTTGGAAAAGTAAATTAACGGGTGGGAATATCGAACAATAAGCTTCAGAACAATATTAAAACTTAGCATGGTGTGATGATCATCCCCCCTTGCTTGTCCAATCAGAATTAGCAGTTTCATGAACTTGAAACATTTAGGGGTGGTGTCTACCATTAGAAGAGAATAATTGAGGTAGTTTAGATAGTTAGATCGAGCTCATGTTGCAGAGATGCTGAGAGACCGAGATGCTGACCAAGAATTGAGCAGATCCTAAAGCAGAACTGGACTTTAGAACTTAGAACTAAAGCTATATTATAAGAACATAGCGGAAGAATCGAGGAGGGAAGTAGGTAAAGAGCTAGAAGAAGATCGCTGAAGAATCGAGGAGGAAGAGAGAGGGGTGCGAAGCAGGTGTCGGATCTAGAAGAGGTCACCTATCCTGTCCTGAATCCTGTCCTGAATCCTTTGGTCTCCTGACCTGTCCCAGGGGACCCTTTCCAGCTCCTAGGCCAAGGGGTTGGTTTCCATACCATTCTACGTAACTATAATTCTGTGTAGTATGTCATTGCACTGCTCTCTCTGTTTTCTCCGTTTCCAGGTACTGTCATTATTATAACTTAGTCTAAAGTTTCTGACTTAATTTGATTTTCCTCCTTGAAGAAAACGGTGTTCGAGCTATACTTTGCTTTCTTTGGTTCACATGAAATTTACTATATAAACATTTAACACTCTCTCGAGCCTGTGGTCATTTAAAGTATTTACTTTGATGATATTACACCTATACTGCTAACAACTAGGTCCATTGATCAAAGGAAATTATTTATGGACGAAAGGATTGGTAAGAATTGGTGAGGGAAATTCATCTAGCAGGTATTATCACACTAAATTGTTCCGAGCGGTGTTTACTAGCTTATGAATTAATGTTTATGGGCCCAGGTGAGTATGTGGATGGTGTGTATCTTCAGCTGGTAACCCCGCTCCATCAGGGTGAGGACAGGCACAGCCCTCCCGCCACTCTAGCTCAGGAAGGTCCATCAGTCTGGTGATGGCCCATCAGGGTATGCAAGGCACACCTCAGGTCTCTGTGTGTGACTGTCTAGAACAAATTAAAAAGAGCCCAACTGGCATCCTAACCCAAGACAAGTATTCTGCAGACAGGCATTGGCACAGAATGGATAAGCAAGAAAATTACCACTTTCTAAAAGTGGCATTTTCAAGCATGCCTTTTGAAACTCAACTTCACCAAAAGATATACTTTTTGAATTGTGAGTTCAGAGGCCCCAAACTCTAAATCTCTATCTGTTCCCAATCGGAAATTACACTTAAAAGATATTTCAAGGCAATTGTCAAGTTACCCTATGGCAGAGATAGTCCTTGCAATAGTAAAAAACTAAATTAGAGTGCTTTCGATATTAGGACATTTAAATGACACTAGTACATGTCCTACATTTAAATGCACTGCACCCTGCCCATGGGCTGCCTTGGGCATACCTTAAGTGTGCCTTACATGTAATAAAAGGGAATGTTTGGGCCTGGCAAGTGGTTGCATTTGTCAGGTCGAAAGGGCAGTGTATAATTACTCACACAGACACTGCAGTGGCAGGTCTGAGACATGTTTGTTGAGCTACTCATGTGGCTGGCACAATCAGTGCTGAAGGTCCACTAGTAGCATTTGATGTACAGGCCCTGGGCACACCTTGTGCACTTTACTAGGGACTTACTAGTGAATCAAATATTCCATTCATGGATAAACCAATCACCAATAATATTTAGCCAATGAGCATATGCACTTCAGCACTGGTTAGCAGTGGTAAAGTGGCCAGAGTCCTAAAGCCAACGAAAACAGTTCAGAAAAAAATAGGAGGAAGAAGGCTAAAAGTTTGAGGATAACTCTTCAAAAAGGGCCAGGTCCAACACGGTCAATGAACCATGACATGGTTTAATCCTAAAACTTAGGTACAGCCATGTCTCTTGAACTGGTGCGTCTAGAGATTGGCGATCACTAGTCATTCTTAGTTTTAAAGTATTTAATACATTGCTTCTTTTCAAATAATCCCCCTGTCTGAACATTAATAGTTAATATGTGTGGAACAATGCTATTATACATTAACTAGTTCAGCAATTATACCACCTCTGGTGTGTTAGAACTCAATAGACTTAGCAACCCATTCAAGAATGTAAAAGATGCTTTGGAGGCCCAATATCCAACCACAGACCAATTACCCAAAATGTTGGTCAGTAAGGAACATTTGCATCTTCAACTTTGTTACTTTTCAAAATTTTGGGAACTCATGCATTTGGGGTTATCCTGTGGCCCTCCACATTACTGCTGCTTGCATAAACGTTTGGAATCTTAGTAATGGGGATACGCAAAGGAGATATTTAATTAGGGCCTTCCTTTTTTTAACAGCACATTCCTTTCCACCGAGGCTTTCATGTTAAAATAAGGTCTTGGAATACAATAAAAGATCCACAGGGCTTTCCATGATGTACCTCACTCACATCTGCTTCCAAGTTAACAAGTTATGTAAGGAAACATTTTTACCAGGAAAATAGCTTGAAGGGAGGTGCTGAATTTTCAGACCAAGAGTGTTCCCGAATTGCCAGTAGCTGCACAGTGGTACTGTCCACCCTGGTTTACAATGGAGGCCCTGATGGCCCTGAAGAGAGTTGATCCGGTCTTCTATTGTGTTACACCTACCCCGGTGGGGACTTTCAGAGACCCCATCTAAGGCTAGTGTGCCCTCTGCAGACAGACCCACACTGATGGGTGAACCACAACTTCCTTCTGCAGTGCTTGTGCATTCACTTGATTACACCGTGCAGCCTGTGCATTCATTGTTATTGTGAGCACATCTGATGGGTGCTGAGTTGGATTATGCCCAGTGAAAACAGTGGCCATGTACCCCTTTAAAATTGTATTTATTGATCTCTGGTAGCTGGAAACGTGTATTTTGTTGGTAAGGAACCATGGCAGCTTATGAAATTAGAAAGTAGTATGGCGTAGACACCTTCATTGACTTTATGACAGGGTGAAGCTGAATTCGGGGCTGGCTTTAGCCCTGGTGGCGACCGTATTGTTTGGCTCCCCCCAAGATGTCCTTCTTCATTAATTCCCTCTTGACCAGTCTCCCAAAGTGCCCCTCGTCTATCCATAGCCCCTCTCTGACATACAGTTCCATTTTTTATAGTGCTACTCATAGTTTACCCACAACGAGTTTTGGGATCTGCATGGTTCACGTTCTTTGCTGAAGGCACATTAACCCTCTGTGCTACGTTATGAGTCAAAACCACTCTGCCACTTGATAAAATTCCAATCTTTCACCAGCAGGAGCATTAATCACCAGAGTTATCGTGACATTTTTATTGTTGTCTGAATACTGCTGGACGAACAAGATGTTCACCTGCTTTTAAAACTGTAAGTTATTTTTAAACACAGCCCGACAAAGACAGCACCAGGGGCCATATGTAGGTAATTTCTATTTACCGATTACTAAATACCGAATTTTACCGATTCGGTATTTAAGAATCTGTAAATAGAATGTAGGTAAAAAATCGGTAAATTTTACTGATTCGGTAATATTCGTTATTACCGATTCGGTATTTACCGAATTGCTAATAAGGCATACCTTCCCATTCATTCCTATGGGCCTGGAGGCCCATAGGAATGAATGGGAAGCCATTCACTATTATCGATTCGGTAAATACCGAATCGGTAATAGGGGGAGCATATTCAAGGGTGGCAGGGTGTCACATTGACACCCTGTTGCACCCCTGAATCGTGCATGTGTGCACATGTGGCGCACATACATGCCCTAAGGGCATGTATGTCTGCCACATGGCACGTTTAAAAAAGCACAAAATTGCTTTTGAAAAGGTATTCGGTATTTACCATCAACTTGTAGTTGGTGGTAAATAACGAATCCTTAAACCAAAAATGCACTCACTTGAGTGCTCCCTACATAGGATTTAAGGATTCTGTAATATACCGATTCGGTATTTTACCGATTTCTTAAAATACCGATTCGGTAAATTACCGAATCCTTAACACCTGCCTCCTACATTAGAAAGGGCTAAATACCGGTCGGTAATGGGAAAATTACTGATTTTCGGCCGTTACCGACCGGTATTTAGCTATCTACATATGGCCCCAGGTGCGGCAGCACCGATCGCACCGCTGTAAAGCCAGCCCTGGCCTAGCTCACCCCTTGCTCAAGTTTAATACTGCTGCCTTAGCTTTGGGAGAAGAGCAAAAATGCAGCAATACGCCTAGAGGCCAGGATGGGGGCCCTGGGGGGAATCACTCTCCAAATGCACTGCGCTTGCATTGCAATTACTGATGGAAGTACTTATGATCTGCGCTTCCGCTGAGGTTCTACTGACTGCTGGTTGAATGCTGAGGGGCTGGGGGGAGTGAGTCCATCTGCCTGACGGACTTCACCCTAGTCCCTTGCAACACCCAAGCAACAGATTTGCATGAAAAAAAGTGGGTGGAGCCCAGGAATTCAGCCTGCACTGCTCACTCACACTTTGACTGCGCTAGTTGGTCATACCCCTTATCATTAAAACTCATGGCGCTAACTTGGCCCCACCCAGGGCCACACAATAATCCCCCAAAAGCCAAGCATATCCCTGGCACCAGCAGTGGCTGCTGCCAATCCTACTTGAAGGGGCAGCAGGGGCAGCGCGGGGGAAAAAACAGTTTCAACACTTACTTTTTGCTGCCGGCCCACATTCTTCTGCTGCCTCACTGGCCTGCGCTCTTGTGTTTCCTCGTTGTGCCGCCCCTCGCTACTCCTGGCACTGCAATCCCCAGTTGCACAGGCTCCCAGAATCCCCGCACAATCCCAGTGCTTTTCTCATGCAATTATTCCCAGCATGAGAAAAGCATTGGGATTGGGTGGAGCGGGTCATTTTAACGCTCCGTGGGGACTTGGAGCCTTTGCCCTTAGCATTGATGATATCTCCCAGGAACAGCCTGGAGACATCAAAGTGCGCATGTTGGTTTGGACGGCTGTGGACGGCCGGCCAAACCTACATGTACACTTTCAGTGCCTACTACCACTTCCTCTCTGCTGACGTGGATACATGGCCCGCCCTGCCCCAGATTTGCAGGTGTGGACTATAAGTGAAAAATAAAATGGCAATAAATAATTTTATTGTCACCTTACTTTTCTTGTGTGTGCTGGCATTTCACCAGTGGGGCGACGCTCCTCCGCCATAGCAGAGGAGCCGCCCCTGTGCGGCTGGCACTGATAAAAGGATATGCCCCTGCAAGCACTTTCACTTATGCTTCAGGGACAAATGAGAACCTCAACCTGCACAGGTGAAGTTGCACGCCCGGCAAAAAAAGAAATAAAATACTATCTCAACCTTGATGGAGCAGCCAGTTCTTATGCTGAGCTGCTTGTGCGCTTCATCCTACACGTGTTTCGCTTCTGAGTGGTGGAGCTCTGCCCCTTTTGACCACAAGCACCAGCCACCCCTAGCAAGGACTGTTGATATGGGTGTTAGGTGCCAGTGAAATACTAATATTGAAATGCAGGCGATTGTACATGGACAGAAATGCAGAAAGAAAAAAATGGGCTTATATACGTGGAGAACCTTATGAGTAAGGGCCATTTGTACTAAAGTGTTTTCCCATAGACACAGAATGGGTTAAACCCTTTGATACATCTGGTCCTAAGTCTTTACCTCGGCAGCTTTCGGTCTTCTGGGCAGCATGATATGGATTAAAGATACCCATTACAGGAAGTGGCTTTTTCGACTGCTTTTAGCTGTCTCGTGAAAGCTTGAAAGGCTGAAATATTGGATTCTAAAAGAGGTGTTTAGAGATCCCAGGTGGGCAGCATCACTTCAAGTCAGCTTTTCTTATGGTGTTGCTGACATTCTTCATCCTCTTTCTCTCTCTCTCCCTCTCATGCTCTCTCTCTCTCTCTCTCTATCTCTGCATATGCTTACCAAAGGAGAAGCCCTGCCAAACTTTATGGTATTGTTTTACACATGGGCCTAACATCTACCTCACTATCAGGTTTGTAACATGTCTATGGTGAATCTTTGTATGCTACTGCTATGTTATCACTTCTAGCCTCCAGTGCCCCCAATCTAACACCTATGCACATTTCCAGAGGCCTTTACTGATACAAAATGTGCTACACAACCTCACTCAAAATAAAAACCGGCTATTTAATAATGTATGTGTAAATTATATGAGTGTGTCTATGAGTTATCAGACATCACCTTACCCCTCTCCATATGTTTCCATCTACCCAGCAGCATTTCTATTCATTATTATATCATGGGGAGATGAATGGATTAAAAATACCCAGGCATCAGTATACTGTGTGCTACAATTTCAGACATGTCCAGTAAATACCACAAAATGAGGCAGTAATACAGCAAGATGGCAGGATGAAGCAACTTCCTTTAGGGAAGCGTTGGACTTTGGAATAGTGTAAATTACGATTCCAACTCCAACCGGTGTATCGGTAGGGAAGGTGTTGAACTTAAAATCCAACACCAGTCCAACACCGCTTTCCCTAAAGCAAATTGTTGTAATGACTTGCGCTGTTTTTAAAGGAAACCAATGGCCCTAACACAGGGCAAGTTTTCTCACATTGGTCAGGGGTAAATTGTTTGTTTTTCTGTGGGGCACTACCATGGATGTCCTGACCAGGAAACAAATTATGTCAGAACATTCTCCTAAATAGAGCAGAAGCCTGAGGTGCTTTGACCGATGTCAGTCAGGCTGAAGGTTAAAGGTTTTTACCAGCAGAGTTTCCCCTGTTGGAAACATGGAAGATCAACAGAGTCTCAGTGGAGCAGGGGAATCATGAGTTAGGTGAACAGGGTAATCTACCACATTTGTGCCCTATTCACCAAATTCAAATACGGCCCTAGATCTATTTCTTTTAACACTTGAGTATTTCAGGTTTTAATATTCTCACAGCAGTAATACAGCAAGATGGCAGGATGAAGCAGCTTCCTTTAGGGAAGCGTTGGACTTTGGAATAGTGTAAATTACGATTCCAACTCCAACCGGTGTATCGGTAGGGAAGGTGTTGAACTTAAAATCCAACACCAGTCCAACACCGCTTTCCCTAAAGCAAATTGTTGTAATGACTTGCGCTGTTTTTAAAGGAAACCAATGGCCCTAACACAGGGCAAGTTTTCTCACATTGGTCAGGGGTAAATTGTTTGTTTTTCTGTGGGGCACTACCATGGATGTCCTGACCAGGAAACAAATTATGTCAGAACATTCTCCCAAATAGAGCAGAAGCCTGAGGTGCTTTGACCGATGTCAGTCAGGCTGAAGGTTAAAGGTTTTTACCAGCAGAGTTTCCCCTGTTGGAAACATGGAAGATCAACAGAGTCTCAGTGGAGCAGGGGAATCATGAGTTAGGTGAACAGGGTAATCTACCACATTTGTGCCCTATTCACCAAATTCAAATACGGCCATAGATCTATTTCTTTTAACACTTGAGTATTTCAGGTTTTAATAATTTCACAAAACCAGGAAGGAAAGTTCATTAAGCCACTTTTACTGAGATGAATTTTATTAAGTTTGGACATAACTTGCATTGCTTTCACTGCACAGCATGAGAGTTTTTTTCAAAGGACAGAGACAAAATATTTTTCTCTTTGTCCAAATATTTCATTTATGTTGATCAGAAACGTTTATATGAGATGCGGGGTGGAGGAAGTTTACTGAGCAAGTTACATGAATTTTGCATCTCTTAATTCCCTGAAAGATGTCATTTACTGTACACTATTTATGGGTATTACCTAGTATGTCATTTTCTATGTTGGTGACTTTACTGGTGAAATTTAACAAACAATAGATACACTTGTGCAATAACCACACTTCACGCTGTTACTTGAAGCGTAAAAGGGCATTTTATTAGAACAAGGTTGCAACTGCTTAAAACTTTATTGCACATTAAATATTTCCAACTATAACTCTTAACATAAACAATACAGTTTCATTCTCCCTTTGCCATTTTCAAAGACCATATCATCTGCCTCCACTCCCCCCCCTTTCACTCTCTGACGTCCTTCAATATCTCCACTCTCTCTTTCACTTGCCCTCCAAACATCCTCCCTTGAGTTTTCTTCGTTGCTCATTGCATCCATGCACCGCCATCAGTCACCTGTGCACCCTTCCCATCCCCTGAGGGGCGATCCGCCCGTAAGTGACTTACCACCCCTCCTAAGTACCGCCTATGCCCTGCAACCTGTCCCAAACTGGCAACACTGAACTCGATCTTACACCTGTACCCAACCTCCTACAACATATAGGGTGGATGGGAGGACTAACTGTTATAACCCTTCCCTCCCGATGGTGCTTGGTGTCTGGAAGAGCCCGGATACTCCTCTCCTGACACCTTAATAGCCCTGCCTATGCCCGCTCCTTCCCCTAACTGGCTCAAACCCCCTTCCTTGTCCTTCCGGTATTGCAAGAAGTACCCCGGGGGGAGATTGGTCTGCAACCCTCACTTCCCCCGGGGGCCAGCATCGTGCAATAACCACCATCCACACTGTTACTTGAAGCTGAAAAGGCCATTTTATTAGGACAGGGTTACAACAACTTAAAACTTCATTAAACATTAAATAATTCCAACTATAACTCTTAACATAAACCATGCAGTTCCATTCTCCTTTCATCATTCTCAAACACCATCTAATCTGCTTTACTCCTCCCCTTTCACTCTCTGACCTCCGTCCAAATCCCCACTCTCTCCTTTACTCGCCCTCCAAACATCCTCGCTTGAATTTCCTTCGTTGCTCATTGCATCCCACACACCGCCATCAGTCACCTGTGCAACCTCCCCCCGAGGGGTGGATCCGCCTGTATGTGACTCACCACCCCACCAAAGTACCGCCAACCAGTGAACCCCCGCAGGGCAGTTACCTGCCCCACCAGGAGAACATGTGCACCTTTCTCCGTTCCTCAATACGCTCAGCGGCACCAGATGGATTAATTCCACAACTTGCTAACCACATCCCGCTGTTCCAATATATGATACGCGTTTCCCTGACATGAAAGGTGCACCCCATCATCCCTGAACAAGACTGATTCTTCCTCCTTAATCCCCACATGAGCAATCACTTTGATATCTCGTGCTTTGCAAAAAACCCTCCTGGTCCTATTTAATCTTCTGCGAGCCTTCTCCATGGCTGCGTGTTTGACAGCCCCTCTCCGGACTCTGCGGGGCACAAATTCAGTTCAAATCACACATGTTCCCGAGAAGTTCCTGCTGATCGCTTCCAGATCTCTCTGCATATGCAGCAGGAATGTCAGTCCTGACAGACGCACTAGGTCATTCTCTACAAGGTGTATCAAAAGCATGTCCAGGCAACCCCTCTGCGAAACCAACATCGCCAACTATGGTAGTAGCCCCCCCCCCCCATCGCATCCCTCCTTCTCCCCATCAAAACACCTCATCGTGGATGCTCCTCAATCCCAGATTACATCCATACACATGTTGGTCTGCATACTTTGCTGCCCAATGTACAAAGGCATGTCCTTCGATCCAGGTAACCATATTGGTTCCTGGCCAGCTCACACATCCTGTAGTATAAAAGAAGACAATTCGCTCGGAAAAACCCCATTCCCCTTTTATTTCCACCTCCCCCCGACCCCTGGAAGGGGACCCCCTATTTGTGCACATATCTCTCACAACACCTAGACATCCATCTCCCAATCTGGAGAATTCTGCCCAAGGACTACCCCAGACACGCCGCCGCCATTGCAGCGCCAATTCGGAAAGAGTGAGTGCCAAAACTAGCTGGTTCCCTACTCACTCTGCTTAGCACCAATCACTGGAAAGCTGTCACTTCTTCGCCTGATGAGTGACAGAAAATCCCTGATACGCACCTCCCAGGCATAGACATAAACTTCTGCCATTCCCGTACAGGGCACATGTCGCTGAAACCACTCTCCATCAGCCACTCCGAACTCCCCCTGCCCCCCTGATCTGTCTTGGACTGACTCAACCAGATCCCCAGCCTCCCCCGGTCCAAGCACACATCCCTATACAATGCCCCCACTTGATGTGCTGTCCCCAACAACTGTAAAACCTGGAATGCCCCAAAAAACATCCAAATCATGCACATTCTAAAGATTTTCACCTCAAATAGGTCATAAAAGCACAATGGCAAAACCCCTAACAAGTCCTGCAACAACTCAAACATAATGGCCTCCCATGGAGCTCCCCCCCAACCTCGTTCCCTGTCCCAACCTTTCACCATTTTTCTCAGAATCCCATCCTTGGCTGAGTCAAAACCCAAATATACTTTGACATAAAAAGAGATCCCAGCTTACTTGCCTGCAATGGTCGTATGTGATAAACCCCTATCAATGCAACTCAAAACAAAACTCAAAACTTCTTGCTCAGTGTCCTGCAAGTTAAGGCGCATTGCTTCTGTGGATTGACCCACAAACTCCCCAAACTCAGTCCATACCAGTTGTTGCTCCTCCCAATGGTTACTCGAACAGGCCTATCACTCTCTTTCCCCCCCAGGCCTAGATGTCATCCGGCAATTCGGTCCTGCATTCCTCTGCTCCAGGTGCCAGTCCGCAGAAATGCTGCCACTACGAATGAGACAATGCAGTCATTGCTGGACCCTGGCACGTGCTTTGCTCTGAACACAACATTAAGCTGCAAGCACACCAACATAAACCTTTGCAACAGCTGCAACACCCTCAGGTCCCTTGCCTTTTGCCTGTCCACCAGTTCCACCAAAGTAATGTTGTCCAAATGAACAGCGCCGTCTGATTTTTTAGCTCCTCTCCCCAGACTGCAAATTCCACCAATAGTGGAAATAATTCAAAAAATGCAATACACCTTCCCTCACTCAACCAGTGTGGCGGCCACTTCTCAGCACACCATCTCTGATCCTAAAACAGCCCAAAGCCCGGAGATCCTGCCCTGTATGAGATGATCTGGACCTGCCAGACCGTATTTTCCTGCAAAAAGTCAAAAGACAAACCATGGAAATCATCCATAAACCTCTGCCACTCACCTAAATTCACCCTGACCCCCAAGGAGATCTGCACCCTGTGGTGCAGCATCACCGCCCCTGACATGGCCATGCCAAGACCCCTGCAGAACGTTCTCCCTGTTCTCACCACCCTGCATTCAAAATTCAGGAAACCCAACAACTTCTCTACAGCTTGCAACTCAATCTTCCTCTCTCCCACCACCTACAGCAGAAAGGCCTGAATGTCCACCACCTTCTCCCTGGGCAGACGAGTCCAGCTTGATTCCCAAAAAAGTCAATCTGCAACTGGGCCTGGCCATCCTGACCGGTGCCAGCGGCACACCAAAGTCCTGTGTTAGGACTTTAAAATGGTGTAACACCCGAGCACAATCAACGGAGACCCCTGTCCTACTAACAAAAAGTTGTCAAGATAATGAGACACCCCGGTGTGGCCACTGCTTTTGGTGAACACCCACTGAAAGAACGTACTGAACATCTCAAACAGTGCGCATGAAGTGGCACAGCCCATTGGCAGGACTTTGTCCACATAGATGGCACCCCCAATTTGCATACTTAGCAGCGGAAAATTCACTGGGTGGATGGGCAGTAAGAGAAAGGCAGATTTGACATCACATTTTGCCATTTCAGCTCCTTGGCCACACACCCGCACCAGGCGAATAGCATCATCCACCGAAGTATACAATACCCTGGAATCTTCCACAGGGATGAAATAATTGACTGACCCCCCCCCCCCCCCCCCCCTTCCAGCCAAGATAGGTGGTGAATCATCCTGAATTCTCCCAGCTCTGTTTTGGTACCACTCCCAAAGGTGAAATGATCAAGTTCTCCAGTGGCCAATCTGAGAATGGTCCAGCAATCCTACCCCACACTATCTCCTTTTCTAGGTTGGTAGCCACCACCTACGGATGTTCCTTTTGAGACCTCAAGTTGTCCACCCATCTGCGCACTCTTGGACCCTGGTATTCCACCTTAAACCCCTCGATGAAACCATACTGTAATCGCAATGCCGCCTGCTTGTCGGAGTAAACTGAGAGCCATGGGCCCATTTCCTCAACTCTAACTGGGGTAGGGGTCCTAAGTCCCAGACTGCCCCCGAGCCTCTAAAGGCCTTCCACTGCTCCGCTAGAGTGGCCAAAGTAAAGCAGTGTGTCATTCCTCCAAGTGCGGGGGATAGCACCCATTCATGTTTGAACTTACATGGGTGCCTAGAGCAGAATCCCTTGTTGGAATTCCAGCACGCCCCCGTGGTGGGTCCTGCCAGTTTCTGTGAAAATACAGACCCCCCCTGCTCTCTATGGACCTGGACATGACTGAAATCACTGATAGTTACTGGCAAGCCACTGGCAGTGTGAGTGGACGATGAGGATTGGGTGGACGACATCCACTGCATCCAGAGCGCCGAATGCACCTCACCCCATGGTTTATCACGGTTAATACTGACCATGGCCCTAAATTCTTCATCATAGCTCAACCAGGCATATCCCGCAAAATGCATCTGTGCCTTTTGGATAATATTGATGTATTTCAGTAAGGCAATTGACCTGTCTAAATACCGCTCGCAGTAAATGCCGGCATAAATCAAGAAAGCTGAGATCCAACTCTCCATGTTAATGGGCATCCTCGGCCTACTCGTCAGCTCCCACTCCTCCTCTTTAGATCCCTCCTTCGCCTGTATCTCCCTATGGAGGAGATTGAATACATCAACATATTAAAATTTCTAGATTTAAGTTTTTTTTTGTCCGACAGATGTGACCCCAACTGCATCGCCAGGCCCATGTACAGAATTTTTGTGATGCTTCTCCTCAGCTTTCTCCACCTTCCCCTCTGCCCCAACAGAACTGTCTGTCTGAACCCTGGTACCCACTAGGTGCTTATCGCCATCCTTTTAATTGTCCGCCACAGGCACTGAAGCTGCACCTGCCTTCGCTGCCCCCAGCTCCCTTACCACCCCGTCACCCACTCCCACTGACCGACAGGCCTTCCTCTTGGAACCCGTATCACCCCCATGCCATCTACCACTCCTCATTAACTGATAGCCTGCTATTAACAGCTTTGTCCTTGAACCGGCTGCTGCTGCTCCACAGCGCAATGGGCTTCACCTTCTCCTTGGCCGCACTTGCCCCCTGTAAAACACCAACTTTCCTGGTTGTCTAGGCCGCTGCCCAAGAGCCCCCCACAACCTCCTCATCATCGACTTGTAACTCTCCCTATACCCATTTGTCGCTCTCCTCCTCATAATCCAGCACCAGCTCAACCTCACTCTAAAACGCACCACACACAGGCTCCTGCACCACTCTCTTCTTCCACTGTACAACTGTCTCATTCCGCCTTGGGCAGTCCGCTGCCATTCCAAGTGCACGAGCCCTCGCCAGAGGGCAGCCTACCGCTGACCCCCCTGCTGCTTCGGGCCAAAATCCTGGGGCCATCTTACACCCTGTTGGCATCACCACCTTATTTCCGGCCTCACTCGCCGGTCTCTTTCTCCCCTCCCTGCCATGCTGCACCAACCTGGGAGGTCCAGCGCACCACCAGCCCTCTCCGTCGTACTGGCTGTCCTCTTAACTCCCTCACTGGTCCAACTATCTGAAACCCAAACCCACTGCCCCCACCTACTTGCCCACCTGGTTCTCCCCCTCTCATCATCCTCTCCTGCTTGAGCCCCCCCTCACAAAGGTGAGCAGGCCGCTGCCCTCTCCCTGGCTTCACACATCCATGTCCACCGCTCTTCTGTCTCCTGAATAATGCAGGGCTGCTCCTTTATTTGCGCCTCTAGGTCTAGCCCTTCCCTGCCCTCCTCCTCACCTGACTCACTCTGTAAAGGGAGCCATGCAGGTAGGCTCTCCCTCCTGCCCTGGGGCTTGGCTCCAGCAGGCTCCTTCTTTGTGGCTCGCCCCCGGCCTCCAGTTGTTTTCCCTGCAGGTGGCGGCTCAGACATGCAAACCACCACCGCCACAGCAACCCTGCCTGACAGTGAGTGCGTTGGACGACTCATCCCAACCCATGCTTGGTCGAGGACGCCGTGCCTCGATCAAAGTCAGACCAGCCTGCCCTGCTCAAGACTATCAGCGTACCCGGACCACCTCGCTGTTCTGCGCTGCCATCACCAGAGCAAGATGCACCACTATGACAGGTATGCCTGCTTGACCTCGCATTATGTTTCCCACTGCTAACTTTTCTAACCCTTACCTGCCGGTGGTGCTTGGTGTCAGGAAGAAGACTGATACTCCTCTCCTGACACCTTTATAGCCCTGCCTACGCCCACCCCTTCCCCTAACCCCCCACCTTTTCCTTCCGGTATTGCACGAAGTACCCCGGTGTAAGTCTGGTCTGTAACCCTCACTTCTTCACTTCCCCAGGAGGCCAGAATTGTTCAAGCTCCTCTGTAAACTTTAGCCAGTGGATGTCTTCTTCACGTGCTAATAATATTTTATTCTAACAGATGTAAACTAAAGTAAGTATATTTGGAAGTATAATGCGATTTATTTTGTGCCTGATGAGATATTCAGCATTTTTTGTTTTAGAGAGAGTTTTATATAGCGTGAACTAGATCCGAAGATATCAGGTATCAGAGCGCTTTACATGAGCACCAGTTTCCTTACAGATGGACACATTCACTTTTGTTAGGCACGGGGAGATTAAGTGATTAGCCCAGAATCACAAGATGTTGAGCGTGGTTGCTAAGACTCAAACCCGGTTCCCCAACTTAGAAGTTGACCACTCTAGCCATAAGGCTATATCCTCTCCTATTGCCTGTGTGCAACTTTTAGGTTCAATTCAAATAATTCTTTATTTGATCTCGTGAAAAAAGATCCTCAAAGAAACATGGTAAAATCAGAATATTTCATTAAACATAAAATCAGTTAATAATTAAAAAGCACTCACAGAGGCATAGTAAAACATAAAATACAGACAGCACATGTTGAATAAAAAGAATGACAAAATACGACAAGGTACGTCAAGAAGTATCCAGCAAGTCATATACTAAAACAGCATGGTATTGCACAAATAAAGATCATTCTTCAGGAAAGAGCAAACTGCCTTGCAGGTAAAAGAACCTTCCAGTTGAGGAAGAAAAATCAACGTGACTCTGCACCTGCTAAACTTGTGTTTCCCTAATAATGTAAGTATAAACCGGTTAGTAAGGGAGAGGAAAAAATTGCAAAAAAAGACAAAATGTAATAGGGTCTGCGGAGATGACTCATCGTAGGCACAAATTAGTATATCAGAGGGGACAAATTGTCCTTGGGGACAACACAGAAGCCATTTAATAGATCCTTCTCTGAAGCGTGTCAGTAGCATCTGCTCCTACCTATTCTGTACAGTAGTTAGAGAGAGGGCCACCGCTTCGGTAGTTTGAAAGAGGGAGTCTGACTGTTGCCTTCATTATTTCTCCCCTCCCTCTGAACCAGACTATAGGATAGAAAACAATCTTTGATCCATCTTTTATCATACTTTGTAATATATTCTTGCTTATCAAATATGTACAGGCAGCCTAAGGCAAGGGTTGTCTCCCAGATATACCTATCCCACAGGATATTAGGGCTATGCAGGCAGAAAAGGCAATCTGATATAATTGCGCAATTAACATCATCCTCTTCATCTAGCCAGATTGAGCATAATAAAAATTAACAATGGACCAAGATTTAATTGGTCCTCCAGATAATTGAAGCCTAACTCCTGGTGAACTACAAAATGAGGGGTTGAGGGGGGAACACCCAGTCCCTCCCTGCAGGCTCTATTTTCCTCCACTTGCACCTGACTAGTATCCCTATAACCCCGGAACCCCGAGCCAGAAGTCAGGGAAGGGAGTAATTTCCTCCTATGAATCACTAGATTGGGAGCAATTGGTTTTCCCCCTAAGGTGGCAGCTAGTGAAAAGATGGAACCTGGCTCACTCTCTTTCATTAGTTTGCCCCCAATGCATATGGAGTGTGTTTTTGTGTTCTTATGGCCAAATATTATAATAAGTCTTGAAGAAATTAGTCTGTAGGTGTAGTTTTACATAAAACTCAAAAACCTAGAGATCTGTAACTTTAGACCATTAGCATTCCTGGCAAGCAGCACCGTGTCATCCGCATACAGGAGCGCCAGCATGGGTTTATTTTTAACCATGGGCACATCCTCCCCCACAAGTGCTGATTCTAGGTCATTTACATATAGCATAAATAATGCCAGGGCAAGCACGCACCCTTAGCGTACACCTCGATTAACAAAAAATGTGGGATCGCACTCACCATTTTCCCCATACCTTAAAGACACCGTTAAATCCCAGTGGAGATATTGCAAAACGTCGACCAGACCTGCTTGCAGGCCCATTGAAGTAAGTATATCCCACAATTTGGAGCAATTTCTGTAACCAAAGGCGCTTGATAAGTCCATAAATGCCAGCTGCAGAGAACTGCCCTTGGCACATTTATATTTAGAGACAAGTAAATGGAGATTTAGGCACTTTTCAATGACGCCAAGTCCTTTCCTAAATCCGTACTGGCCTGGGAAGATGATATTTCTCTTTGAGGCCCGCTCAAGCAAGTGATCCACTATAATGCACCCAATTATTTTCCTGGCAGACTCGAGGAGAGAAATTGGCCAATAATACTTGGGATCATGCATGTCTCCCTTTTTAAAAACTGGGACAATAATAGATTTCCGCAAAGATGGGGATACATCAGCCTTACACACAGAGTTGATGACATTGGGAAGCAGCAGTGACCAAAACTCTGGATCTACCTTAAATATGTCTATTGATAACCCATTCTGACCTTGAGCTCTTTTTAGGGGACTATTTTGAATGGCCTTGGCTACTTCCTCAACAGTAAAATTAACACTCAGGGGCAATGGTGCATACAGGAGCCCTTCCTTGGCGCGAAGGATGCTGGATTAATATATTTTACTAAAGTGCTCTATCCAACTTTCAGGGCCAATGTGGGAAGTCACTAAGTCAGGGGAGCCTCCAGGGACAAAGACCACTCAGACTGATTTCCAAAGAGCCTGAGTGTCCTTAGTCTGGCAGGCAACTACTAGATAATCCCACTCCGCTTCCCCAAGTTCTGCCTGCCTATTTTTTCAGGCCAGGTTGTAAGCTTTTGTACAGGTGTTAATGGTCCCCTGGTCCCTGGGAAGTTGCGTAACTTGTCATTGGCTGTTCTATATGCTTTGTCAGAGCATGAATTTGTATTACTAGCCTTAGTTTGATTGGGCTTTGACAATATATCCCAAATATACCTACTATACAGGCTCAGGTCAGTAAAACAAGTGAGAACTTTAGAGGGCATGACATCTCCAATGTCCACCTTGGGCCGGAGGATGAGTCGTGCCAGATGTCTGTAAAAGAAACTCAAGGGGAGGACGTTTATTACTCCAGATTTTGGTACACCAGTCCTCGCTTGAAATAAAATGTCCCCCACAATTGAGGGCTTTTGAAAATATTTAGTAATGCAGTCACCCGGAACCTATCAGGGTATTGGTCCAATACCCTCCACCGTGCACACTAATAAAATATAATCTTGGAGGTTAGGCGTGGATCCGATGTTATTGTAGATCCAATGTGTCACCTTATTTTTAAGATCTAGGGCAGACTCTGTAACTCCAGACTGTAGGTCTGGGACATTGGCTAGTATGACTACATAATGACAAAACGCAGTGGGCAAATTAATCACAGGAAGAGGACCCAAACTGAAGAGGTCCTGGCTGTCCTTGATTCCTGGTTAACGGTAAGATCTGAAGAAGTAACCCCAGTCTTCATAGTGACATTGCCCCTGTCTTATGAACCCCTGATATGAGGCACGATGATAGTTCCAGTTGAGGTGGAGGGCTGTGATTCACTCCTGTGAACACAAAGCTGCTCCTTTGAGGGTCCAGTTATCCATCCATCAGACTTTTTATTTAGAATGTTCATTTGGTCCTCAACAACTGAGAGGCATTCATGCAGGGGCAGCGTTTAAGATCTTGGAGATCACTTAAAAACCACAAATGCTATCCCAAGGATCCCAGGGGACTACGTGGGATTTTGGTAAGCAAGGAGTTGAGACCAGCTGCCTTTTGCTTTAGTCTGTGAATTTAGGATGACCCTCCGTGGGTTTCAACTGACCTTTCCTGTGCTTGACCAGGCATTTGCACATCATTGGTAGCCCTAGTTGAGGCTTCTCCCTCATATACCCCTTCATCAATATTATTGCCGGAGACAATTGCACCCTCAATAGTTGCAGCACGAGCACTGCTACAGACACTCCTGTGAAACTTGGCAACACTACAGGATTCTGCCGAACATAGGGGCATAGAAGTGGTGAGCCCACCAGGGCTGGCTCTGGGGCGGTGCGACCGGTGCCACCGCACCGGGTGCTGACTTTGCATGGGGGCGACTGTTTGCTAGACTATATTGTTTTTAAAAGCACCCGCTGCAGCGTTCCTGACCTCCAGCCATTTTCAGCCAACAATAAAAATGTCAAGCCTACTCTGGTGATTGATGTTCATCCTGGAGAGAGAACAAAGTTTTTGTCTAGTGGAAGTTTTGACTGGGGGATGTTTTGATTCATCATAAGGTAGTGCAGAGGGTTAATATGCCTGCTGCAAAGAATGTGCATCATGCAAATCGCGAATTGAACACAACGTAAATAGGTCAGGGGGTTATTGCTTTCGTCAAGACTTTGTTTTCTTACTTGTAGTTTATTAGTTAAAAAACTAATAAAAACAGTGAACTATTAACTGTCAAAGAACTGAAATGCAGACTTCAAGTATAGATTAAAGCATATTGATTTTTTCCCCAGACTTTCTATATCCTAATCTTCTACAAAGTGTTGATTTGGGCAGAAATCAATTCCCATTATTAAAGATAATCCCCGACCATGGTCTTACGTTTTAAATTCTGAGTTTGTGCTTCTCCAGACCAAGCCCCCCTAAACTTTACTGTCTACCAGAATGGATGACATATAAATCCTACCACTCTGTCTTATGTAATGTTTCCTATACATTGATTTACATACATATGATTGAGTAATGTGTGTGCAATGTAAAGTGCTCTGACACCCTTCACTTTTATGAGTGACACTATAAAACAAATTAAATGCATCTGTGGGAGAGTGGTTATGGAGACTGTTACGGGGTGGTGGTAATGCGGGAATTTGTTGCACAGGTGGTCATGGGGGGTGCCAAAAAACATTGTCGCACTGGGCGCCACCAGTGCTAAAGCTGGCCCTGGAACCCACATAGCTCATCAGATGTTAGGGAGAGCCTGCTTCCAGCCAGCTGAATCTCTTTTGATATAACATCCACAGCCCGAACTAAGGGGCATATCAGCAACAACCGGCAATAATTAGCGCTAAGCGCACTTAGCGCTAGGATAATTATCGCCAGCTAGCGTGGATTTTTATCGCTGAGATAGCGTGCTATTAGCAACGCTTACCTCAAAAGCGATAAAAATCCTAGCGCTAGCTGCCTAACGTGAGATTATCGCTGGAAAACCAGCGATAATCCCACGAAGTTTAGCGGTAGCTTGCTGATAGGGCCTCACATACTTAGCCATGATATCCACCTTCCATAGGGTATCATGGCTAAGTCAGTTTCAAAGCAGGCGTAAGGAAAGTAGCGATAACAGAGGTTATCGCTACTTTTCTTGTCGCTTTGCTGCTTTGCGGGAGGCTTGATAATAGGAGAAATGTCGCTTAGCGACATTTCTCCCGTTATCCTGGGGATCTCATTAGAGATACAAAGATGGGCGTTTGGAATTCAGGCGCTAAGGCAAGGTTTCACACGATAGCGTGACCTTGCTGATATAGCGATAAAATTATCACCTCTTTTTGTCCGAAAACGGCCGCAAAAGCGGCGATAACTTTTTATCGCCGCCTTGTAGCTATGCCCCTTGGAAACTATCAATAGTGGTGTGAAAATGCGCTTGGGCAGGAACAGTTACCACAGAGGTGGCTTTCCCATTCTGCAGATAAAGCTATCGAGAACAGTAAAAAAAAAAATTAGAAAGGGGACAGGGAAAAGAACGCATATGTTTCAGGACTGTAAATGACTCAGTACATTAGGTCATGCAAAGGGACCTGGGTGAAGCAGTAAGATACTTAACAGCAGACCCAAGAAGGGTGACCCGGCCCAGCCCAGCCTCTTCCAGGTAATGATGGATGAATACGGCCATGTCTTAGCCTGGTCTTGGCCGGGGACATGTCTGGGCACGTCCCGCGCTTTGGAAGGCTGAATAACCTTTTAAGTGCAGCTGACAGTCTCTGAGCCCACCTCGGGCCAAGTGCAGGCTGGGGGACGTAGTCCCACCCCAGAGTCCAGGAAGCTGATGCGGCAAACAGTGCGGTCAAGGAACCGCTTGTAAGAACACCTGCGCTGTGGGAGGCTGAATGCACTTTTAAGCTCAGCTGACTGTCTCTGGGCCCACCTCCGGCCAAGTGAAGGATGGGGGGCATAGTTCCACCCAAGCGCCCCGGAAGCTGATGCGCCAAACAGTGCAGACGGGAAAGCACTTGTAGTAACACACAAGCTTGGAAGGCTCAATGCGCTTTTTTTAAGCGCAGCTGACTGTCTCTGTGCCCACCTTGGTCCACGGGCAGTCAGGAGGACCTAGTCCCACCCCAGCGTTCAGGATGCTGATGCGGCAAACAGTTTGGGCAGGGAACCGCACATCTATATTAACGTCACAACCTTGGTGATAATACTGATGGTCCACATGCCCCCCTCCCCCAATAAACACAAAGGAAGGAGACTCCTGTATTTCTTAAACAGAAGTGCAATGTGGTAGTTGTTTGCATTTAAGTCCATCTTCAAGTATGATGGTAGCTGAAAATTGATAAGCAAACTCCTCAATAAAAGGATGTGGCACACCTGGCATCCCCTATCATTTCAAAACATTTGTATCAATTTGGTGTGAGCATTCTGTGGATGCTTAGACAAGCATCCATCCCATTGCAACCCCTAAATGAACAAATCCACTGTACTTAAAAAAAACAGGTGCGAATGGCTATCTTTAGAGGCATTTCTGAGCTGCAATCTGTTAGTATTTGTTTTCGTCTACCTCAATTCTACATTATGTTTAAGGCTCCCTGTTTTCCGTTTTTACTGATTTTTACAGATAAATACAGACAGAAAACATTTATTTTCTTGTCTATATTTATTTTTAAATGTGGATAAAAACGGAAATGGGGTTGCTTTTTGGGTAATTCTAAATACTGTCTACCATGACTGCCAGACCAATAGCTGTGTGGGTTGATAGGTAAGGGGGCTAAAAAAGAAAGTAATTTTAGTAAAGAGGCTTTAACAGCAGTAGATATGCACAAGGTTGAGACTGATATTTGCATATTTTCTTCTAAGCACAATGATTTATCTTCTGTGGGTGTTTACAGCATTGAAACCTGAAAGGCATTCAAGCATGAGTTCATATTTACTGGTTAAATAAATGTGGATTTATACTAATTTCAGCTTAATTGTTCCATAAAACCCAAAATAAATGCAGATAAAATTAGCAAAAAATTAAAATGGATAAATACATACGGAAATGTCAAAAAAATAAATACCATAAAACCGGGAGCCCTAATTATGTTGTATTGTCTCACATTTCTTTGATGCTCCATTTTGTTGTGTCCTACTTTGCAAAGCTGGAGAATCAGGAAAAGTAAGGCTCCCACACAGCTTCCACCTAACACCTTCAGCAATCATGGTGTTTGGCGCGCCTGCTTAATCCGACACTGACATTGCTGCAGCCAAAATCAGACTTCGATAGCACCAAGACGCCCTCGGGCATGCGTTTGCGCTTTATAAATCACATTTACATTTACATCACATCACATTACATGCACATGATTTATGGAGCTTGTAGCTTTCGTTTTACCATTATAAGTATGGGCTGAAAATACCCAGCATGCACAGTGGTGGGGGTTTAAAATGCCAGGAATGACTGAAAGTGTTAAATATGAGATGAGGCATTTGGAAGCTATGCTATGGCAATACCCTTCATTTCTATCACAGTCTCCACTACCACCTTTACCTGGAAAGGTCTCAAGTGTCAAGGACGAGGACCCGGTCAGGCTGCTAGTCAGACTGAAAGAGGTAACTGACCTTTAATTCACTCTTTCAAAATATAACTTGACTTCACGTTTACGTACTGTGCCACTCTGCTCTTTGCATAACACTGCGTAACTCTGGTGCACCACCACCATGAAGTACAGTGGGCTCTTTCTTTATCGAGGTGCTATCCTTGAATAGATTACCAAAATACACATGCACATTATATGGGGTTTAAATTACTTTTTGCTTCAATATCTTCTCTAGAAAGGCATGGTGTCCATGGCAAAGTTTATTGCTATTCTAAGACACATGGGGGCATATTTACTAGAAAATGACGCAGCGCCGAGCTGCGTCATTAGGAAAGTGCTGGGATGTGTCGTATTTACAGCAATACGACGCCTCCCTATGCTTTCCTTTGCGCTGGCGCACAATTGGCTGCTTAGTGCCAACGCAGGCAACCTTGCACCATAGGTGCCTGCATTTCAGGAATTTTTGTTTTTGCTCAGGAATTATTGTTTTGTGCAGTAAAGGACACCTTCCTGCACAAAAACAATAACTGATGGCATTTTCCTCCTATGTGTGCTGCAGAATCCAGCACACATAGAAAGAGAAAAAAATGAGGCGTAATAAAGGTGTTTCTCCTCATTGTGCCACTTTAACTCCTCCCCTGGGGAGGGGCTTGAATCTGACGTATTCCCAGGATTATGAAACCTTCTAAATCTGTGAATGCATCGGAATTCATGGGTCTTGGGTGGGAACACCAACAGCAACACCTATGGAACTCCCATGTCACCCAAAGTAATCTGTGAAAGGGGGCAACATTTAAAAGGCCATGAAAAGCCACACTGGGTGGCTTTGCATCGGAACATCGAAAAAGTGATGGCACAAGAGGCTTGTAAATATCCCCCAAACTCTGACAGCCAATGTCAGGCTGTTGTGTGACTAGGCAGCCCTAATAATGTATTCCACAGTACTTTGTATTCTGGGTAGAGATGCAGCTTCCATTGGTGCAGCAAGTGCAGTGGAACCGGGACCCACAGGATAGGGGTCCAATTGAACCCTCCTTATTGTGGTATTTCACAGTTCAAACAGCGGCCCGGGGGTCCAGTTTCCTTCTTTGCACCAGTGCCCATAGCACACTGGCTATGCCACTGATTCTGGCACTTGTAGATTTGTATGTGATCTTCAGTTATTCAATATGGTGAAGCGTGCAGTGACAGTTTATAATGCATTTTTCCAAAGGCCCTAATTTGGGGTGTGTGGAATAGGGTTGGATATTTACCGCACTAGGTAAATACTGTCACTGTGTTTAAAGAATTTATTGCATGCAGGAAATATCTCTTATTTTGGGTTTTAGCCCTAGAAATAAGGCATAATTTAATATGTGTAACTTCTCTGTCAGTTCAAGAAAGCACATCTAACTGTGTGGGATCCAGAAAGATCTACCGAATACTGAATTACCTCTCTCTGCCCCATCTGAGAATGTGCTTCTGCAAACTGAGGCTCAGCTACCATCTCCCCTCTCTTCCAGTGCTTTCCAGAAGCATAAGGCTCCATTTGACTCCATGCTCACAGGGCTGGACTGGCTGTAGCTGGCATTGGGCGTTTTCCCGGGACGCTGGAAGGGTGGAGGCCGGTTTAGCAGCAGTAGAGGTTGCTTTTGTTACTGGGGGTTGGTTTTGGAGCAGTGCTGCAATATCGGCCCGCAGTAACAAAAGCAGCAGTGCTTCACACTTGCACAACACCCCCCACCTTAGGGGGCTGGTCCAACACAATTGCCAGGGCTGCTTTGGGTTCCCAGTCTAGCCCCGCATGCTGAGAGTGAGGAGTAAAAGCTGGAAGATAAACCAAGAATCCAGATTGATGTTTGCATCTATCAGAAGCCGAACCTGTTAGATTCTCAGTCTAAAAAACTTCTTTATTTAGACTTGTCATACCAAATCCGGGTCTCCACGTGACAAGCAGGGGACACTGGACCTCAGCAGTGGTGGGTTGATGTCATTGCCTTTGATGTCCCAGTGTCTTTTCTGCTAAGGCTTTGCACACAGGTGCAAGTACAATCCCTGCAATACTTGACTCTCAGTAGAAGTGACGGCTGACAGTTACAGGCTTCTCAAGGAGGTTTCTCGAGATCAGCGATCACCAATCACTCAGCTATGCAATAAACAAATATTCAAGCCCGTGCTTGGCTTTCAGGAAACAAAAGCATTTAATGCACACAAGAACTAAATGCTGCACATATAACATAAACAAGATGCATCCTAGTTTCCTAGGATCCTGAGGTTGGCTGTGTCAATTCATGCTCTTGGTGCCAGCTCCCCATCATAGTCCAATCAGTCAATTTCAAGCACGTTTAACTTCAGGTGCAAGTTCCCCATATATTCTCTCACACAATCTCTCTAAAAGTTCACTTTATCTCCACAAACAAATGTCAAAGTTCATGTTCAGGTCAGCGCACTTGGAAGGCTGACCAGCTCCCCCTCCGCTTGACCGCTCTCTTGTTTTTGAGACAGCATAAGCAGTCAATTCTTGACAGAGCCTCTTTGGGAGGCGGCATCTTCGAAGAGTCAGTAGCTCCATGTCCCCCAGTGGGTTGGGCAGCTCCTCTCAGGCAGGGAATGCTGTTCTGGGAGACACTGGATCACACACAGCTGTGTAAGAAGGTGGTTGAAGTTTTGTGTGCCCTGCTTGGGCTGATCAGGCCCAGGATGATGCAGTCACACGCACATCAGTCTCATATGGTGTGGCCATGCACTGGCAGGTCTCAGTTGGATGGCAAGGCACCAGAACAGGACAGGGAGATATGCCAGAAATAAGACTAGACTTCTTAT
The DNA here is from genome assembly GCF_964204655.1 of Triturus cristatus. Taxonomy (NCBI): domain Eukaryota; kingdom Metazoa; phylum Chordata; class Amphibia; order Caudata; family Salamandridae; genus Triturus; species Triturus cristatus. The sequence continues at coordinate 721,636,091 of NC_140594.1, read as the reverse complement.
CCTAGACAGTATCTTTTTCTGCAGGGCCAGGCACTCTTCTTCCCTCCCAGAGCAGACAGGCAGGCTTATAGGCACTAGTTCAATCTATATTTTCTCCAGCAAGCTTCACAGCTATAAGGTGGTGTCCCCTCACCTCTGAGAGACTGGCTGTCATGCATATGTCCACCTTAGATCCTATCAGCTCCTCAAGTACTCTGCGGAGCACTCCTTGCCTGGTTCAAGAAGAGCTTGGTGCTGGAACAAGGTGGAATGGTTCGACACCCACCTTTAGACACATTTTTCTGACAGGGATATCGCTGTACCATCTAAAGTCCTGGAACTAGTTTGAGGTGGTTCCCTTTCAAATGTAATTTACTAGCTGCATTGCCAATACGCTCTCTGTACAAGGTGATGGCTCTTGCAGCAGGTAGTTATGATGCAGGCTACATTCAAGTGTACCCCAAAACATGGCAATAGGGAAGTGTGAGACTGCACATGTCTGCCACACCCCTTCCTGAAGTAGAACTCAAGGAAAGACAAAAGGAGAAGCCCTGTCTAGAAGGGTCCTCACCCTTAATAATAGAATCTGCCGCCCGCTACTTCTTTGCTACTATTGCCAAACAGCGGTGCTCAGGAAGGACTAATCAGTGATACCTCATAGAATTTCTGATGGTATCCTGTCTCGTCTCAATCTCCTCCTTTAATTTCCAAAAAAATGCAGGTAATACACTTCAACTGTTTGGCGAAGTTGGATCCCATTGTCCATTTTGTGTAATGCCAAACTGAAGCCATCCAAAATAGATCCCACTGGTCCCAGAAATCAGGTTCTGACCATAGCACAGAGTCTTGACATCATGCACACCTTACATCCACCCTGTCAATACACACAGGCTGTCAGAGCAAGGGTCTGAGGGTCGCAGCAGACTGCACTCCTCCTGAAATATGTTGACTAGCCAAAGAAAATGCAAGTATTTTTGATTCACTAAAATAAAGATTTTTAGCAAATTGCAAATTAGTCTTTCAGTCCAATAGAGATTTTGGACATACTGCTACTTTTTGATGTATGGATTAGAACATAGGTCACGAATAGGGAGAATTTCATGAACCGTCTGTTATTTGGGCCACACGTCAGTTGTCCGTGATGATCCCTTTCACAGACATCTTTTGTCCATAATTCTGGGGTTTGCAGCGAGCTGCGCTGTCCCCTGCAAGGAGCCTAAGTTCTGCAGAGCGCCCTGTCTGGGCCAGCTCACACTCCTCCGCTAAGCCCATGAGCAGCCCATTCAGACCTCACACTTACTGTCACCTGCCCATTGCCATTCTCTTGGCTGGATGATTGTCACATGCAGAATGACAAAGGGCCCTTCCAGCATGTGCTAGGCCTCCTCTTGCCCTGATCTTGGGTAGAACATTCTGCTTTTACCCAGTGGTGTGAGCCACCACACCAAGGGCTAAGCTCTGGGGGTTGCATTTTTAATTATCTTGTGTAGACCGCATAGTTTCCTGTGTGCCCACAATTTTTAGGGGATATAAAGATGTCTGTTTAGCTCTGGTGATTTGCAACTGTTGGAGGGATCTGAGTTTTGCCTCGTCCCAGTTTTGAGTATAAAGGTAGCACAGTGGGATACTGTGTCTCCTGCAAAGCACAAGATGGAACATGCAGAACAATTGTGTTTTTTAGTTAGATGGATTACTGCTGTTTTCACAGAGCTCCTTTTCTCTTTGTAGTTATTTTACACCAATCTTTCATTTTTCTAATGTTGCTAAATATGGTTCATTAGGATAATAATAAATACCTATCAGTACAAACAACACCAACCACTAGGTTATGCTTTAAATCATGTTTGTTTTACTCCAGACCAGACACTCCTAACATATAATGCCTAACAGTATGGATGACATGTGAGTCCTACACCTTGTAGCCCTCATTGTGTTAGGTAACATTTCCAATACAGTGACTTACACACTTATATGCGCTATGGTCTCAGCATAATATGTGTGTGATGTAACACACTGCGACACTCTGCCCTACATACATGAGATGAGTAGTGCTATAAAACAATATACACATCAGAGGGTCCCCTAGAGTGGAGGGGCACCTTTAGAGGGGGGTGTTAAGGCAATCTGTGGAGATGTTGGGCTTTGGGGGTGGTGAGGCAACAAAGATTGTCACGCCAGCTGCCACCTGCACTAAAGCTGGCTCCGTTAGGGGCATGGCTAGAGGTGGGCGAACAAATGAAAGTGTGATCCAGCCTCGAGCCTGAAGCCTGGCTCTGGCTCACCTCTAGGTTCTATTGAAACCTCGTGCCTATGACAACCCCATAATGAGCCAAGCTTTCATGAGACTTCATGCACAAATAGGTAAAAACAGGGCATTAAAATCTGAGGTTAAAAAGAAAGACCAATGGATACCCATTTAGTGGCAATTTGTACAAACTGCAAAATCTTGATTAATCATGGCTTCCCCCTTAACCAAACTGTGTGACCATAGGCAAATATTTTATTTTACCAATCCTTCTTTTTATTCACTTTTGAATATGAAGGCACCTTCAAGTAAGCTAGTTCAGAATACCAGCTGTACAAAAACCTAATGTGTTTGGTTTAATAGACTATAATCGGGGCCACTGGAATTATGCAGCAGAGGAGGGCCAGATTATGTGGCAAGGTTGACTAAATAATGTTGTAAGAAAAGTCAAATTATGAGGCATAAGGCAGCACATTTTATCATGGTATTACGTCATTATTTTGTAGTATTTACACTTGTTAGAAATCTCTGGGTGAAGGTTGCACCTCATTTGTGACAGTTTTTCTCCCAAATATTGCAATAAACAACAGAACGATGACCAGTCAACTTTTGCAAAGGGTCTGCCACTGCAGGGCAACAATGTCATGCCACTTCACCTCTAATCCACTTACCAACCCCTTTAGGACCTATTGGTTTCATCTGTAAAACAGTCAGCTCAATTCAGGATGCCTGTGGCACTGAGCAGCAAGGCTTAACAGAGTACCACCAAAACAACTGGAGAAGATATAGACAGAATACTCAAGAAATCCGAAACCAATTTATAAAAATAGAGTGTATTTTTAAAAGATTTTTAGACACTATAAAATAAAAGATCCTCCAGAGGGTATAGATTTTACAAGCAATAATAAATCAGTGCAATTTTACTCAACCCTAAACAAGCCTTGGCAAAATCAACAAATTGAACACTTAGGACCATATTTATGATCAAGTCATGCAGTGTGCTGCCCAGCATGAAAGGGAAAGGGCAGGAATTTGCCATATTTAAGTCAACACGGTGCATTCCTGCTTTTTCCTTTGAGCTTGTGCCCTTTTGGCTGCCTAGCGTCAAAGCAGACATCCTTGCACCATGGTATAAGAGTGCCTGCATTGTAAGGAAGATTCTTTTTGTGCAGGAAGGGGCACCTTCCAGCACAAAAGCAATCCCCGTGAAGCATTTTCCTCTCTTTATGTGTGCTGTAAAATGGAGCACACATAGAAAGAAAAAAAAATGAAGAGAAATAAAAATATTTCTCCACATTACGCTTCACATGGGGAGGTATAGGTGTTTAGTGCATTCCCAGGTCTATCACTTCTGGCAAATCTGGAAATGCATCAAAATCCATGTATGTTGTGTGGGAACACCCACGCAGCGCCCATAGAAACACCTCCCTGGTGCAGAGTAATGCAACGCAGCCATTTGCGCTGTGTGTTTTTTACTCGAGATTTATGAAGCCACTCAGGGCCATGCCAGGTGGTCTTGTGTGGCTTCATAAATCTAATTTTTATGTTGTGTCACTCCTGCACCATATTGCGTGGTGCAAAAGTGATGCAAAGGGGCTCATAAATATGCCCCTTATAAACTGTTCCAGATAAAACTTATGTAAGTGTCTATAAAGTCAGTTAAAAGTACTTGGAGTGACCAGCTCAGGCAGAGAGCTAATCAGGGGGACCAGCAAGGTCATCAAGAACAGTTACTTTCACAGAAAGCAGTCCTTCAGCAGTTCCAGGCATATTATCTGTGTTGCAATGAATTACTACGGTGTGGCCCTGATGAAGGGATGAAGAATGCTCAAGATGCTCTAAGGAAGCTTTGGCTTTGATGTGGTCAACAGGGGTTTTCCTGCAAGGATTCCTTGGTCCACGAAGATGGTGAGGTGGTCCTGGTTGCAGGATCGATGTACCATGAAGTCTTCTCTGGTCTGGCTGAAATCCAGTCATCACTGGACTACCAGTCGTCCTTTGTTGCAGTCACAGATCAATTATTCCTGGATCAATAGCTTTCCTTCTGATCATCCCAGCAAGCCTCCAAAAGCACTCCTGGGATCAGTAAACTTGTATGCAATTCTGTGCACCAGTCTTGGTCCTTGGTGTTGCAGGCTCCCTCCTACGTAGTCACCACTTCCTGAGGAGCATTGCATTTGGCTATCCCAGGATGCACCATTCTGCCCACTCCCAAGATGACAAGACCCCACTCCTGCTCCATAGCCCACCCCCTGGTGTGCAGCTACCACAGGGCTACAAAAACCGGTTTGGTAACTGTTTTCCCCTCTCTGCCTCTCATGCCAGCCTGTCTATCTCAGCAATGGGGCAGCCCCCTGCCCCTGGTGCTACATATCTGCCCTTCAAAGGCGGCGTCACCTTTGAAGCCTGCCTTTTGGGGCTAACACGCAAGTGGCTTCCTGCGGGAGAGATGTAACACTTCCCTGGCCAGCAATCCCTCATTGTTCTCATTCCTGAGAGTCATTAGCAAGTCTCTCCAGGAGGGCAGAAAGTTGTCTCTTGGGGCAGATTTCATGTGTGCCTGGGACACAACAGGAGTTTTAAAGGCAACAAAGTAGCAGCTTTGCTAAAGCTGCACACTGTAACAAGTTATATCCATTTCAACTTGAGATACAAAACAGGCTTAATGTGAAAAATTGTTTGATACCTTAGAGTGCGTAGCTGAGAGGTCAGCGTGTAACCCTGCACTCACCAATTGGGCAACCAAGTCTTTCCACAGTAAAATGGTAGGTTTGCATGTTTTACTGCCAGGACATGTAAAGCACATGTCCTGCCAGTGTCATATGTTGCACCCTGCCATAGGGCTTGGTAGGGCTGCCAGAGGGGTGACTTACACATATGCCATGGGGAAGTGGTGGCTTTGCCATTGCTTTCAAGGGCAAAGTCAGGCTAGTAGTGCAAGACTACTCTACCAGTCTCAGTGACAAACTTGTTTTAATTGTGGACCTCCATGGTGGCACAATCAGTGCTGCAAGCCCCGGGTACCCCTCTAACTAACATGCCCTAGGTACAAGGGTTTCATTTACTAGGGACTTGTTAGCAATTTCCAGTTGGGTACAGCCAATTCGACATACACTTTAGGGTCAGGGCACTGGCACGGAGGTCTGGTTACCAGGCTTTAGTGCATTCTCAGAGTCAAAAAACCAGCAGCATCAGTCGAGGAACTTGGGGGTGCCTATACAAAGAAAGGCATTTGCTTACTCAGCACAATCATATAATCCCTGTGGCACTTACTATAATGTTGCTTTCTATAACAAATTGGCCCACATATGGGGTTCAGATGGAAACTGTCTGGGCTCTTAGTTTACTAATGGCACTGTCACCACAGTGGGGCGTCAGGAAGGGTGTTTCTAAGTTCATATTTAAAAACTATAACTTTTAATTGGTACTTCTCAGTGCAGTGCTTTAATTTGACGTTTTCATGTGAAAGCTTCTACATGATAAAAAATACTCTTTTTTAATTATGAGGAGCCTTTATCATATTTTACTTGATGTTTGTTATATGATTTACATGTCAAACAATTCCAGGACTTGGCATGAGCATGGGCTCAGGCTCTTGGCTCGGCTCTGTTTCGGCTCGCCCAGCTAATTTGTTGGCTCGCCCACTTCTAGGCATAGTGATCATTCCTGCAGCCGGTGCAGTGCTGAAGGCCCTTAGGCAAAGGCACTTTTAGAGTTGATTGTACTTTGGACTGGAAGGAAGGCATAGCCTATAAATTGGGAGGTTTCATTTTATTGTAATCTCTATTTCTGCGAAGTTTTTATTTCATCGTTTCTAGTTAATGGAGAACGAAGAGTACAATAAGAAACACAAAAAATAACATTACCAGTAGGCACTAATCCCAAAATCTTTAAGTGCTGCACTGTACCCTGCCAGACAAAGGCTCTGTACTGGAACCTTGGATGGATTTGCTCATTCTTTGAAAAATAGCCATTTCCTAACAAACAGTGACTGAATGTCAGTAAGTTTATATGTTATTTTTGTAGAGCAGCCCTAGGTAAAAGGCAGCAGAGCGCTGTACAAGGTCAACGATCACATTTATATCTGGACACCTGTGCTAAATCATTGAGGGGCATGCTTACTAACATTTCACCCAACACAGAGCAGTAAGTGGAGTATCCATGCAGCTTTGCGTGAAAGAGCAGAACAGCACCAGATTTTCAAAGATATGGTACATTGGAATTGGGATGGAAAGCTCCGACATACAAGTTACGAAGTGAACCCTCTGTTCACTCCCTATTCAAGCTCTTCCTCTCTCAGTTCCCTTTTCTATATGTGTTCTCTCCTCTCTTCTACCTTGCCATTCATCGCTGTCTCCCACCCCACATGCTTTGTCCTGGTTCCCTCTACCTTGCCTTTTATATGCCCCCTTTAACTTTTTTTTCTCATTTCAACCTTATCCCTGTAACCCTCAGCATCTTTGTGTTTGTTTTTCGTTCCTTTCTCTGCTCCATATTGTTCTGTGATCATCATTTCACCATCCGTCATCATCCGTTCTTTTTCTCTCTCAGCTGGCAGATGCTCATTTGCTTTCCTCTTCTCTCACTGCTCACTCTCATGTTCCAACATTCTGTCTCTACCTCTTTGTATACATCCCTCTGTCCTCCCATCTTACCATAATTTCACTCTCTATTTCACACTTTGTAATAGTGGTATTGCCTGTGAACTCTAAGGGCCAGATTACGAGTCTGGCGGTCCTTGGACCAGCAGGCTCGTGGTGGTGGGGCAGTGGCAGATCCAACCACCGCCGCACCTGTGGTCCGACTGACTTGTTTACGACTCAGGCAGTCAGTCTGCACGAAGACTGCTGGCGCCGCCAGGGAGAGCGGTCAGAGGCTGCAATATGCTTGGGAGAGCGCCACCATCCCACCAAGCATTTTACAAGTTTCCTCACAGCCAGGCTTTTTATGGCAGTTCAGCCGCCATGAGAAACCTGGTGGAGACGAAACAAAGGAGCCCTAGAAGGCCCCCCTGTGCCTCAGACATGTTTGGATGCACACAGGGGGGCATAACATGTGCCGCCCTGTGTGCATGCACATATGTTCCTGCATGGCATGGACTTACATGGTCATGCCATGCAGGAACCTTGTGAGGCGTTCCTGTTAGAATCCGGGTTCTCTGGTTGGCACAGGTAGGTACTTGTGACAAGCAGGGAACCTTTCCTCTAGTCAGGGTAAGGGGTTACACTCCTAAAACAACCCCTGCTCACCCTCTAGGTAGCTTGGCGCGAGCAGACAAGGCTTATCTCAGAGCGTTATAGGTTAAGCATTTATGAACACATACAGTAACCAAGTGACAACACTACAAATGGACACCACACAGGTTTATATATTAAAAATAAGGATTCTTTATATAGAGTTACCACAAGACCATTAAACGACAAAAATACACAATACGGTTACTTTAGTTGGTAGAAGTTTGCTTAGTTCTCTTAAGTTCTTAAATGCGACACTTTAAGTCAATGTAGCTTAGATGCGACACGCAGGGCAACGAAAGTGTTGCAACGATGTGATGCGATGAAGTTCTTGGTGCAAAAGAAATAAAGACGGGATCTTCCAGATGTGTTACGCTTCTCCGATGTTGCGAGAAGACTCGACGCGTCAGCTACAGCGGCGTCACCTTTGACGAGATGCGACGACAGCGGCCTTGGCAGCGGCACTCTTCTCCGACGTTTGCGAGACGCTTCCGCTCGATGCGATGCTGCTGCAGCGACACCCCTTTGCGTGATGCGACGACAGCAGCTCCGATGGCGGCACGCTTCTCCGTGGATTCGAGGCGCTTTTCTTGATGCGGTGCAATGCGGCAACTACGATGGCTGCGCTGCCGACACACTTCTTCCTCGATGCGAGACTCTTCCCTTGATGCGGTGCAATGCGTCAGCTACGATGGCTGCGATGGCGACATGCTTCTTCGGCGTTGCGGGACACTTCCGGAGTGACGCGAGACGCTTCTGCTCGATGCGATGCTGCAGCGGCGACACTCTCTGCGAGATGCGACAGCAGCAGCTCCGACGGCGGCACGCTTCTCCTCCTTGCGTCGCGCTCCCAGCTCCTTGCGACACGCAGTCCCTCAGAAGGCCCAACAACAGCAGCAGGCACTTCCAAAGAACTCTGGGGAGCTGGAGGGTGAAGTCCACTGGTCCTGGGACTTCGTTCAGGGGGCAAGCTCAGCACAAGCCCTTGGAGATCTTTTAAACACAAGTTGAAATAAAGTCTTTGTAGTCTTTTCTCCTCTCCTTTCAGTAGCAAGGCAACCACTGCAGGCCAATCCCCCAGGTCAGGGACAGTACTCCTCCTTACAGCTTTCCCAGTTCCTTCTCCTCAGGCAGAGGTTCTTCTTGTCAAGCAGGATCTAATTTCTTGGGAGCAGGGTCCCAATACTTATACCCCTAATTCCTTTGTTCCTCTGGGGTAGAGGGGCCTTTGCCCAGTCCAAACCAGTTCTTGAGCACTCTGTTGACATGACTCTGCCTTTCTATTCAGGGTGCAGGGCAGAGACATCAGCCGCTCCACAGGAGGTGGAGCCAGCATTGTGGTGGCAGAGCACAGACCTATTCAGAGTCCAGGTGTACTCCTCCCACCCATCTGGCTGTCAATCTCTCTATTCACCACCAGGCTACCTAGCCCTGCCCCTCTGGGTTTCCCCAGCCCTGTCACTCACACAAACCAGACAGGCAGATAAACATCATAGCAGAGGCGGGCTGAAATGGTCAGGCAAGCAAATACCAACTTTCTAAAAGTGGTATTTGCAAACACAGAATATTAAAATAAACTTTACTAAAAGATGTATTTTATTATTCTGAGTTCAGGCACACTAAACTCGAATTTCTACCATGTTCCCTGGGTCTGTTAGGATCATAGAATGTAACAATTCTAACAGCCCATTCTGGCCTATGGGAGCAGGTAGCCTTGCAATAGTGAAAAACGAAAATGGCTGTAATTCGCTATTAGGACATGCCACGCACTTCAGGGCTTGTCCTACCTTATGCTTACGATGCACCCTGCCCTTGGGCCTACCATAGGGGTGACTAATATGAAGTTAAGGGAAGGTTGAGGGACTAGGAAGTGGGTGCACTTGCCCAGTCAGCATGACAGTACCAGACTGCACGCAGGTTCTGCAATGGCAGTCCTTAGATATATTTTACCAGGCCGCTTCTGTGGGTGGCACAACCAGTGCTGCAAGCCCACCAGTAGCATTTGTATTTACAAGCCCTGGGCACTCCTGGTGCCCTTTACTGGGGTCTGACAGTAAACCAAAGAAGCCAATCATGGAATCCAACCAACATATACATTTTAAATAGGGAGCACTTGCACTGTGGCACTGGTTGGCAGTGGCACAGTGCTCTGAGCAACCAACACCATAAAAACACATGAGGCACAGCGACAAAAAGTGGAAGGGAGACTCACGCCAAGTTGCCAAGTCTAACAGTTCCCTTTGTAATGCCTTTTTAAAGGCACCGCTGCCTTTTAAAGGACACTGCAGGGGAAACCGCCACGCCACCTACCCTCCAGACTACGAACAAGTCGTACGAGCTTTGGCGGAGCTGTGGCGCAGTAGTTTACTCTGCCAAAATAGGTCCCTAAGTCTATGTTCAGTAACACAGCACTGCTTGTGGCACTATCATTCATGGTACGGGGGTCGAATTGTGAAAACGGCCCCTTATGTTGGCTGTCAAATTCTGCATGGAGTGTATATGTTTGCTAGTTTTTCATCTTTCAATACATCCAGCTATGTGTGAATGTTTGCTCAGTACTCCACTGTGTAATATAAACTAAAGAACATAACATAAACCTAGTTTAGCTTGTACTTCTGCCAGCTGTCTATTTTATAATGTTGCAATGTCCTCTATTGTGTCCATTAAATGTAACTTTTGTCCTAAATTTGTGTCCTGAACTTCGACCCCTTGTCCAGAATTGTTACTGCTACTGTCCAGAACTTGCTTTCTTGGCAGGTGGTCACCTTAGCCACAAATCAGCTCAGGTGTTCGCTATCTTTCTAGTTTAGCAAGATGTTTTAAATTATGAACACAAATTTGAAAATAGCCAGCAGCATATCCCTTTCAGATAAAAACATTCTTAGATGCTTCTGGTCTGTTCAAATATTGGATGATTTAACTCTTTCCTGAGCCTTTTCAGAAAACGGACAAGAAACCTTTTAGGACATTTTTTAATTATTTGGAGCGATTGAAAATGCTGGTTGATGAAAAGTCTTATTTCAGACCATATAGACAACACTGTTCATTTTGATCTTTTTTCTTGTTGACTTTTCGATGGCAGCCAGCTTTCGGGGTGTATTAACTACAATATTGCTAATAACACCAGCAGTCATTGATATTGTAAACTATAACCTCTTGATGTAGTCCTGGTAGGGAGGTTCCTTATCCTGTTTCAGTTCTTTCTCTTTCAGAGGAACCGAGCAGCGTCACTCATGCACTTTAAATCACAGATTAGGACAGTCAGGTGTAGAGTCTCTAAATTGAAGGGTCACATTTAAGAACTTGAGTATAACTCTAACATCTTAAAATCTGATTATAGCTTACAAAAAATACAAGTACTTCTCAGGCTCAAGTTCAAAGAAGAATGGTTTGACAATATTATATTATATTACATGATATCCCACATACAACGACCCAGCTGCGACCTGAACTTCAGGGATTTCCCAACACTCCTAAATAGCTTAGAGTAATGATCAGAAACCAGGATCAGTCATTTCATTTCTGTACTCAGGCCTTTGCTGCTTTAAAAACCCTCCTGCATCTCACAAAGGGAAAACCTTAACCTTAAATACACATTAATGGGAGTCATTACTTCAGTATAATCACTAGTTAGCTCATTACATAGGACATTGCACTCAGTGGGCCCAGAAGACAAACTATATGATCTGTATTCGGAAAATCTTGAAAATTAGTGGGAAAGTCTGCCAGTGCGTAAACCCGGGCAACATCTACTTGCTTGATCCTATGTGGCACTTTCTCATATCTGGATTTACAGACGAGGTTAGACCTCCTCTCTGAACCTGCTGTTGGATTATATTGACTGCAGTGACTGCTCCACTGAGTCCAATGCCCACAGTTTCTTTCCCCTAAGATTTATATAGCGCAAACTTGACCCGAAGGTATCACTTATCAGAGCGCTTTACATGAGCACCAGTTGTGTTACACAAGGACACATTCATTTTTTGTGGGCAGGGGAGATTAAGTGATTTGCCCAGAATCACAGGATGATGAGCAACATTCCCGAGACTTGAAACCGGTTCCCCATATTAGAGATCGACTGCCCTAACCTTTAGGCTACATCCTCTCCCTACAGTTGGACCAAGGACCTGAAGAGCCCACCTATAAACAATCCACCAATGCCTACAGTATTTCACAACTACATGCGACAACTTGGAATATTGCACTGACTACATTTTACAAGTCACTTTTACTTCTAGGAGGCTCTATATTCATAAACACGGGCCAATATCTATGCAACAATACCCTGGAGTATCTCTTAGAGAGACCTTGCTTGCGTCCTCCAAACTGGCTGATGGCACTGGTTATACTTATTTATTTACATCTTTGCTCATTTGAATCTCTACTCCTATTGCATATTTTGTGCATTACCACTAAGCCATTCAACCACAGGAGTGCGCTTCTCTAAGGGCATTTGCTTGTTTTGGTTCTAAACTTCTCAAAATGTAAAGTCACTCCATTCCCTCAGCTGGTGTGCTTTACATATAGGATCCATGTAGTTGAGATGGGTTAAAGTTAAAAAGAAGATAGATATTGTCAAAAAGCAAGGCGGGCTTTGTTCCAGGTAATGTTTTTAAGAACCTTGAAATTGTTGTGCAGATTATTAACCTGTGCAAGATCCATTCCACCAGATTAGAGCCTCTGAACTTTTTTCATACCCTCACAGTGCCTTTGAGCGGAAGGGCACTGTTTCAGCTTCTGTCATACCATCTTCCACTTCACCATCATATGAGATAGTTTCTCAAGCTGACACGAGTACAAATAATGAAAGGAATAGCTACGCAGGTAGAGCTATCAATTCTAAGTCAAATTATCCAATCAAGGACAGGGATAGCACAGTAGAAAATATTCCAAAGCAAGGGGGTCTACTGTCTGATAGAATAAGTCATAATTTGGATCCCTCGGCTAAGATACGTGGTCCTTTTTCTATTAATTTACCACCAGAAGCTGTCCCTCTTGTAGTTGTGCTTGCGGGGGTTTCCACGTTAAAAACTGATGCTACAGAAGGGTACCTACAATTAAAAAACAAGGTCATTCATTGGCTAGGTCAAAATCGCCCTCTTCCTTCGTATATTAACGGGGAAATTTTACACGTAAGGCGCCTACCTTGGTTAGGCAATATACCAAAAAACATAAATGGGGATGTTATCTTAATTAATTTTAGGGACTCTAGAGCTGTCAGCCATATTTTAAACTGGAACACAAATCATAGGAGGTCTCTTATTACCACGTGGGAATTAACCTATTTTTTCCCAAGAACCAGGCCAGTCTTTACCTCTAATTTGTGGGGTTTCACCTCATATTCAACCAACTTCTCCGATTCAGTTGAGAAATCGATATGAGGTTTTAGAAAACCTAGAGGACGTAGATTGACTCAATAACTATAAGGCCACGACAGTGCCATCTGATGAGCCATTGACTGACCCATATATTCTTTCCAATGAGCCAAGGAATGTACCACTGGCAGTAGGCGTAGAGCATTGTTCCAATCAACTTATTGACCCTGATCCTCTAACATCAGTTAACGACCTGGCTAACATTCAGGAATTAACGGGGAATCTATTCTCATGGAATATTGCAGGGTTGACCTCCAAACTGGAATCTGTGGAGTGGATGTGTTTTGTTAATAAATTTGACCTATGCATATTCCAGGAGACTTGGTCATGTGAACCCCGTTTTGCGCAGGGATATCTGAATTATTTTGTCCCTGCGTTAAAAGGACCTAGGGGCAGACCCATGGGGGGCCTAACAATATGGGCTCGCCAATCTCTAAAGTTGGCCATTAAGGTTGTTGACACTAAAAATCAGGACATCCAACTAATTAGATTGGATTCAGATAAATTGGGAAGTTTAGACATCTATAATGTTTACGTCCGGAGTAAGCGGGGAGGGAGGTCTGAGGTATTAGAAGCCCTGGTCAGTCTTATCGACACACAATCGATGAATAATAATATTGTCATTGCGGGTGATTTTAATAGAACATTTGAACCCCTGATAAGCGATGACGATTTATTTGCCGATGAGGAGGATCGACAATGGGGTGTCCCTAAATTAGAGCTCCCTCCCATTGTGCGCTGGACTGCTGACGTTATCGGCCTAAATGCCCTATGCTATGAAAAGGGACTAAGAGCCCTAAACGGTAGGACTAGTGGAGACAGGAATGGGACAAGTACATTTGACAATGGCCGATATAACAGTAGAATTGATTATGTGTTATGTAGTTTAAAATTATGGCCATTGATATGTGATATGAAGGTTGTAGGGAGGATCGAGAGCGATCACAACCCCTTGTGCTCAACTCATAAATGGTGGTCTCATACCAACTCGTCCACAGGTTCTTCTGTGTCCGTCCCTCCCCGGACTGTTCCCACCAATGATATGCAGAGATTAAGATGGGAAAAGGTAGCAATCAACCATCAGGCTATTGCTAATATCAATAGCCATGTCGATACAGCAATATTAGCCATAGAGCACTGTAATACACTTAGCACTGGCTCTGACAAGGTAGAAGGACTACATAATTCCCTTTTTTGCACAATCAAGGAATATTTCCTTAAACCTGTGAAAAATAAAGGTGACAGAGCCCCAAAGCTTGCTAAGTGGTATAACGAAGAATGTAGGGAAACACGATTTGCTTTGGGTAAAGCTATTAAGGGGGGGCAAATAGCTTTAATCCAAGTTGCCAGAAAGAATTACAAAAATAGTATACTCAAGGCTAAAAAAGCTTGGGACGAACATTACTGGACCGAGCTAAAGGCAGCTAGTGATAGAAGGGATTCCCGGTTGTTCTGGCACATTGTTAGATGGGGAAAATCAGGTGTTCCTGAGTCCCCTCATAACAATGTCCCAGAAGCAGAATGGATAAAAAAAATTAAAAATCAGTATGCTGCACCAAATAATGCTAACCCGCCCGAGGTAATTAGTGTAGATCACCCAAAAGTAAACCTCTTTGGTCTTGGTGAAATTATGATGGCCCTTAACACGGTTGCTTGTGGACGTGCCCCCGGTCTTGATGGAGTGCCAGCTGATCTATTTGTAAATGACAAAGAGTGCTGGTGTCTGTATATCCATCACCTTATTAATGCTATTGCTCTGGGTGCAGCAGTTCCAAAATCCTGGCAGGGTGCAGTAATCATCCCTGTGTTCAAGAAGGGCGATCGATCCCTGCCGGGTAACTACAGGCCTATAAGCCTCATAGATACCATTCAAAAGGTTGTGGGACGTGTGATCGTCAATAGTCTCCTGGATTGGGCGGAAGAGACCAATGCCATTTCGACATTCCAGGCTGGCTTTCGACGATCCACAAGTACGGTGGACCAGGTCTTTCGTTTTACCTTGCTACAATGGAGGATGGTTGTGCTCGGTAAAGGAAGCTTGTATGCGGCCTTTGTCGATCTGCGGGCCGCCTTTGACCTTGTCCCCCGATCTAAGTTATGGACGGTCCTCCAGAAGCAGGGTCTTCCTAGTGATTTACTGTCCATGATAATGAGGCTTCATGAATCTAATTATGCCAGAATCCAGTGGGGGGGATTAGGTTCGGTAACCTCGGACTTCCCTGTCGAGAGGGGAGTCCGGCAGGGTTGTTCGATGGCTCCAGTTCTTTTTACACTTTACATTAATGATGTCGTAGCATGCATGACTTCTGCACAAGTGGATGCTCCCTTTTTAGCTGGGATTAAAATCCCTATTTTAATGTTTGCTGATGACACGCTCATCCTATCTAAAACCCCTAGTGGATTGCAGTGTGCTCTGTCTATCTTTGATAAATTTTGTGGCGAGTATTGCCTAGAGGTAAACACTGCCAAAACAAAGCTTATGATTTTTAACCCTCATCGCAGTTTTAAATCAAAAATCATCTTAAATGATCGACCGCTAGAGGTAGTGAACACCTTTACTTATTTGGGCATGCATATATCTAGTGCCAAGAGCTGGCGGCATCATATTGAAATCGCCACAATTAAACACAGGCAACTGGCCGGTGCCATCTGCACAGAGCATAGAAAATCCCTGACTAAACCTGTAAAACCAGTTCTACAGGTTTACGAAGCAAAAGCTCTAGGATCTGTACTTTATGGCGCCGAGCTGTGGGGTTTCGAGAAGATGGCTGCTCTTCAATCCTCAGAGAACAAATTTTTTAGGGCCATAACAGGCGTCCCCAAAAGCACTCCATTGTTGCCCCTTAAGTATGATTTGGGCAGAAGAGCCATCTTAGATTTGGCACAACTTCGTCCGATTCTGTATTGGCACAGGTTATGGACAATTCCTGCGCTTTTTCACTATGCCGAAGGTTTTTTAGACATCATAAGAACCGATGTTCATCACAAAATTGGATGGTTAAAATCGCTTAGGATGTCCCTGTCTGAGCTCGGTTTGAGCTCACTCTGGGATGATCCGGTGAGTTCTACTTTTCCATCTAAAAGTACTCTAAAGATTATTTACTGGGAGATGGTCGCCCGCCGGCATTGGAGCAGCACCAGTGCTGGCACCATGACCGGAGAGTTCCTAGAGGCCAAGATGTATCCCTATCTAGAACCATATTGGGACATTATAACAAGGCCCAGAGATAGGAAGCTCCTTTTTCAACTGAGAGCAGGTGCACTTCCCCTCAAATCTCTGACATCCAAGTGGGAAGTGGGATCCTGTGATGGCTGTCCTGTTTGTGGTACTAACAAAGAAACTATCGGACATTTTTTATTTGCTTGCAAACTCTATGCGGCACCAAGGCGTACCTGGCTGTCTCCGATGTGTAAAAATTTAGGAACAACTAGCAGTACTGTAGCTCTGCGCATCATATGCACCAGTACATTGACCTGGATTTCTGTAGCCACTGCAAAATATTTAGGATGGGCGTGGACGATTAGACAGAGACTGCTAGTCGCTTGACTATTCTCTTGATTAAGGAGAGACTGCTAGTCCTTTGACTATTCTCTCCTATGCTACTTTTCTGTATTTTATTCCTCGTACTTTGTTTTTAAATTTATTCCTATTTTATTTTTATCTTGTTTTTAAATAAACAACATCCACTGTCAATAGAACGGAATGTCTTACCTAGGGTTTTTTAATAAGTCAGAAATTTGTTGAATCAAACAAACAACATCCATTGTTAATAGACCATAATGTTTTACTTAGGGTCGTTATTAAGTCAGAATTTGTTGATGTATGTTTTGTATCGATCCCTTGATTGAAATTTAATCCTTTTTTTAACTTATTGTATGAAATTGATTACTGTAATTCTATTCTGCTTTTATGAATGATATTCGAATAAAGCATACTCTGAACTGAACTTATTTATTTACATCTTTGCTCATTTGAATCTCTACTCCTATTGCATATTTTGTGCATTACCACTAAGCCATTCAACCACAGGAGTGCGCTTCTCTAAGGGCATTTGCTTGGTTTGGTTCTAAACTTCTCAAAATGTAAAGTCACTCCATTCCCTCAGCTGGTGTGCTTTACATATAGGATCCACGTAGTTGAGATGGGTTAAAGTTAAAAAGAAGATAGATATTGCCAAGAAGCAAGGCGGGCTTTGTTCCAGGTAATGTTTTTAAGAACCTTGAAATTGTTGTGCAGATTATTAACCTGTGCAAGATCGATTCCACCAGATTAGAGCCTCTGAACTTTTTTCATACCCTCACAGTGCCTTTGAGCGGAAGGGCACAGGGCAGGTGTTCAGGACATGCTCAATGGCACAGACGTTCACATTCTGTATTGGTTAAAGAGGACATGTCCAGGCAGATCTCCAAGACACAACCATGCCTATTAGTTACAGCATGCACGGACTCTAAAGAAAGGGACATGCCTGAAGGCAGGGACATCTTAAGGATTTTGGGGGCCCTGGGCCAAACATATTTTGGGGGCCCCTGTTCAGAACAGCTTTGAATGTATGATCCAATTTGAGCCCCTGTTTAACCACACAGTTTCCGCTTCCTCAGCGGCGTTAGCGATCCTGTTTGCATCATAGGCACTAGCCTATATATTCCCGATCTAAATGGACGCGTGCAGCTGACTAGGAATTAGTGTTTCCTGCCCTTTAATACTTTTTAAAATGTATATGTGTGGCTGAATTACTCTGTGCTTTTTAACAATTTCTCCTACCTACGAGCACTTGAACTTTACTTGATTCTGCTTGCCTACACCTTCTCAGCTGCTTCGATTCACATCTCGCTTTTCCTCCAGTCCTGGTCAGCCACGGCTGATACTCCGATTGTGCGGAGGGCTGTGGCTACTATAAGGCTCCTCACTTCCACCCACATAGTTTCCACTTCTTCAGCTGTGCTAGCGATCCAGTTTACATCATAGGCATTAGTCTATATATTCCTGATACAAGAGGATGCGCGCAGTGGGCGCGCCGCCGGCGCATCGAAGGCGCACCAAAGGCAAGCCCGTCTGCGCCCGGAGGCTTCTGGCGCCGGCCATGCTGCCCAGTTCCCCTCCGGTGAGTTTCTTCCACTATATTACAATAGGGAAACACTGCTTAGCCTTATGCGCCTACCATTATGTCAGTGTACAGCGGCTGATCCGAGCTTTAAGGTAGACT
Organism: Triturus cristatus; assembly: GCF_964204655.1. Taxonomy (NCBI): domain Eukaryota; kingdom Metazoa; phylum Chordata; class Amphibia; order Caudata; family Salamandridae; genus Triturus; species Triturus cristatus. Next base: position 721,618,054 of record NC_140594.1, on the reverse strand, counting down.
TTCGATGCAATAAGTGCAACTGGTCTCTCCTCCATCCCCGGAAACCCACACCCAAGATCCTCCCATGCAACAATAAGTGTAAAAACAATAAGAAAACAAAGGACTTAAAGGCCACCCTTTTAAATTTTTGCTCTATGCAAAAGCATGAACCACACATTTATGGTCTACTTTTAGACGAACAGCCTGATCTTTTATTTCTCACTGAGACCTGGCTGTCTGAAGCCTCCAACCCTACTATCACCTCGGCCATCCCTACGGGTTATAAAATCCTTAGGAGGGACCGACCGAGTGGGAAGAGGGCGGTGTCGCCATAACTTACAATCAATTACTAGACTGCTCTCCCATCCCAATGGAAAACATTGAGGGCGCAGAGTCCTTAGACTTCAACTGTACCTTCTTCCCCCATCATAGCATAGCTGATTTTCTAATTTACAGACCACCCAGTGCAATTGGAAATGTTATTACTATGCTTAATACAGCCACCACCTCCCTGGCCTTAAAATACAACAACTGCCTTATTCTGGGAGATTTCAATATACATATGGACAATGGAAAAGACCCTCAACCAATTTCCTTGTTAGAGACGCTGCAGGCCTGCAACACGTTTCCATCTATTTCTTCGGCCACCCATGAGAAGGGCCATACCCTAGCCAAATCATTCACAACTTTGACATATCAGTAAACCTACCTCTTCCCATTATCTGGTCTCACCACCTCCTATTAAAATTTGTCATTCCCAACTCTGCCACAGCCCCTCGGGCTAACGCAGGGAAGAGGGTCCCTAATTACAGGACGTTCCATAAAATATCGATCCCGATGTTAGCAGATGCCCTCGGTCGTTCCTCACTGGAGCTGTCTGGCTGCCCCGACTCGGATGCCCTCTCAATAGATTCATGGCTCCGAACTAACATTGATGCACCTGTACCGGTTGTTTCCTGCTCCTTAAGGAGTTCGCCCCCACCAGCTCCATGGTTTAACGATTCCCTCAGATCTAGCAAAAGAAATTGTAGAAAAATGGAACGTAAATGGCGTAAATCCTATCTACCTGTGGACAGGAAGGTGTATAAAGACAACTTAAAAGCTCATTAGATTCTCGTTAAGGCAGCCAAGAAAAACTTCTTTCAAACCAAGATAGAAAATGCCCAAAATAAGAGTAAGGTAATCTTTAGCATACTTAAATCCTTTAACGCCCCGAAAGCTGGCACAAAGGAAGGGCCATGCACGCAAGAATGGTCTAAGCAAATAGCTCAATTCTTCCACAAAAAGATCCCCGTGATCGAACAAGCCTTCACTAACATCTCAGAGGAAGAACTGACCTTCTACCTTAGTTCTAATAGCAAATTTCACCTCTTGGATCCTCCATCTTTACTAGCTTTCCCTGAGTTTCAGCTTGAAGAGTCACTGACCCTTCTCCAAAGCATTAAGTCTGGCTCTCCTACCGACCCATGTCCAGCGAATATCCTGAACCTATTAGCTTCCACCATAAACCCCACTGTAAACCAGCTCTTTAATGCTTCCCTCTCCTCAGGCAACACGCCGAAATTATGGAAGAATGCTAAGATTCTTTCACTGATAAAAAAGACTAACGCCAAACCGACGGACCCTGCCAACTACAGGCCAATCTCCCTTCTTCTGGCCCTCTCCAAAGTATTAGAGAAGCATGTAAACAAGGCCCTCCAAAAACACATTGAAGATGGGAAGCTCCTTCATGTGTCCCATTCTGGTTTTAGGGCTAACTACAGTACGTAGTCTGCTCTGCTGGAATTGACTCAATATCTCAAGGGTAAGCTGGACCAGGGAGGCAAGGCTGTTCAGATACTGTTCGATCTGTCGGCGGCCTTCAATACGGTCCCAATTGAGAGGCTCCTGGAGAGACTTGCTAACATCCAGGAGCCATAACATGGATGTCATCCTTTATGGTAAATGGATCTCAGGACATCTGGCTCCCCCTTTCTCATCCTCGGTTCCAGCCATGAATGTAGGTGTCCCTCAGGGCTCCATTCTTAGTCCTAGCCTTTTTAATCTATATCTATCCCCCCTTGCATTTCTAGTATAGGAAGAGGGCGCCAAAATTGTTTCCTATGCTGATGACACTCAGCTGATTTTTATGTGTGAAAAAGGAACCAACTTTGACGGGGCAATGATTAGGTCTTGCCTCACAAAGGTTTTTAACTGGCTTAAGATCAATCAGCTGAAGTGCAATCCTGACAAAAGTTAAGTTGTTTTCTTTGGTAATCCAGAAACTTCTGACAGAAGCTCTTGGTGGCCAAAAGATCTGCCATCCCCACCCGCAGAAACGGAGAAAGTCAAAAACTTAGGAATTGTCATAGAAAAGACAATCTCCATGCGCTTTCAAATCCAAAATCTAACTGGCGCTTTGTTTGGCATACTCCGGATGCTAAAAATATTGCTGCACTGTTGCTGCTTGAGAGCACAAAGATCGTGATGCAGGCTCTGGTGACATCAAAGCTTGACTATGTCAACAGCTTGTACCTTGATCTTCCCAAATCCCTTATTTAGCACCTACAAGTGGTACAAAACACGGCGTCCAGGGCCATCCTGAGACTTAAACCCAGATCTAGTATGACCCCTATTCTCAAGTCTCTACACTGGCTCCGCATAAAAGAACGTATCGACTTCAAAGCGAGGACCATCTTCTTTAAAGCTTTCCACGGCTTAGGAGCTGTCTACCTAAATAAGCGCGTTAATCGCTATACAACAGCTAGACCCCTAAGATCTTCCAATGCCAACCTAGCCCTCGTGCCTAAAAAATGCTGTGCCCGCACTGGAGGCAGATCCCTCGGATTTCTAGGCGCAAAACTGTGGAATATAGCCTCCCTGAGTCTCTGAGACTAACCACAGACCTACTCTCTTTCAGGAAGAACTTAAAAACCTGGATTTTACTAACTGATGGGTCTTTTACGCACGTTTTCCTCCCGCTGTCACGCGCCAGGACACTCTAGTCTGAGTAGTTGCGCACTTTATTAAATACACTATTCCATTTCATTAGGTCCCTGACAGTGCAAAGGAACACTCGTCCAAATTCTAAGGGCCTTATTTATGAGGCCTTGCTTCACTTTTATGCCACAAGTGCGTCACTTTTTGTGACGCACCGGCAGCGTAAAAAATGTGCCATGTTGCTCTATATTTGCAAAGTGACGCATCTAGGCTGATGCATCACTTTGAAACTCCTGCACCACATTATACCTGCACCAGGTATAATGTATGGAGGGTGGGTGTTGCCCCTCAAAACGCCTCGTAGAAGTGGCGCATTGAAATCTATGAGAACTCAGTGTGCCACTTCTAGGACGCCATTGCCTCAATATCTTACACCTGCCTCACAGCAGGCGTAAGACTGATGCAGGCCCTTTCACATGGGGCTTGCCCCATGTGAAAGGACACATTGCTGGAGTTGCGTCTATTTTCAGACACACCCCAGCAATGCATCACTTTTGCGCCTACAGATTACATCAGAAATACTGACGTATCTGTAACATGATGCGACATGATGCGTCATACAGTAAATATGACGCATTGATCATGTCGCAAGGAGGGCGCACTAAGAAGTGACGCATCCCTGTTTTCACACAGCCATGCATCACTTCTCATAAATAAGGCCCTAAATGTGTTTACATCTAATATTCAGGGATAGTTATATGTGTTTTCAATATTGTAACACAGCAGCAGCTCAGCAATATTACTGCAAATAATCTTTGTAACCCCCTCCCATTTCTTATATGTAAGGCCTTGTTTTGATCTAAAAGAAACTTTTTTATGTATATTGCATGAAACATAAACACAACATTTCTCTGCAAAATGGCTATACTAGACTCACAAATAAGGTACATAAAAAAATTAATTAAAGGAAAACAGTATTTAAAACAATCTGTTTAAGAAATATTCAAGGTCATTAGGGCAAAACTCTGGAGAATGGAGCTGGCTCTGTTAGGGGGCCCCCTGAAAGGCTGGGGCCCTGGGCCAGAGCCCACTTTGCCCATGCATTAAAACGTCTCTGCCTGAAGGGCCAAGTAGTCAAGCATGACTGCGGGCAAATTCAGTGGGCAATATCCACAAATGTATTTTCAGATGTAGAAGCAAGTTTACATCTGAGAATCCTCATTTATGCCTGCCAGAAATTTCCTGGCAGACTTAAATTGATATACTACTGCCATAAATGTGGAGAAATACAGAGTAGTATATCCCACGCAAGGGGATGGAAGTGGAAGTTGCAAGGTGTGGTTTGCTGTGAAAGTTTGTGAATGCCCCCCAAAAATGCACGTTTGTGGGTATTCACAATCTCTGATCTGGAACCTTCTGTCTTGGAAGCAGGTGGAAATGTACTGCAGCCGGGTGCTGGAGTAACTTACCTTCCACAATGGGAGCTGGAATTAATCACCACTAGATTTCACCACTAGAATGCGAAGGGGAATGAATCACCGCTAAACTATGTTCCCCAACGAGAAAAAAGGAAAAAATGGGCAATTACACAGCACGTTCAATCTTTCAATGTTGAAACCTGCACTATGTAGGATCCAAATGGACCAACTGGAGCCCATGGGAGACGCCACATGATATTCTCAGTAGTACACATGGGAGCCTATGCCTTTTGGAGCATTTCCAGGTGTACGTCTGGGAATGTTAATGAGTTTTAAAAAACTCACAAAGGTAAGTAAATCAACACCCATTCTTTTAATTTTAGGGCCCATGACTTTTACGTTCGAAATCATAGCATAAAGTCGCTTCATCATGACCGTTCAGACTGTTCAGTATAGTCGGCTTTTAATATTGCTCACTCAAACAGCAGTGGTTTTGTATAACATGATATCACGAGAATGATGCCATACCAATGACGTATTTTCCTTTAGTTTGTGGGATGTACACTATTCCTAGAATTAACATTTTAGCAATGGTAAACATAGTAATTTGTATAATGTACTACTGCAGTACAGTTTCCTATCAATCAGTTGACTTATAGAGTGCTACTTGTCACCCGTGAGGGTATCCATGTGCTGGCAGGGTCGGCTCAGTCGAAGAGCCAGGTTGTCAGTGTCCTAGGGGATTCTGTTAGAGTAGGGGAGGCCCTGGCGTGCAGGGGAGGCCATTCCAGTCTTTCGCTGCGAGGTACCAGAAGGAGCATCGTTCTGCTCAACAGCGTTGTGTGAAGGCAGGCGGTAAGGGCCAGTGTGAGGGAGGCGATGGGGAGGTGTCTGGAGGGTTTGCAGAATCATAGGAGGTGGTTGATGTAAGTGGGTCTGCAGTCGTGTAGGGCTTTGAACGTGTGGGTGAGGAGCCTGAACTGGCATCTCTTCTGTACCGGGAGCCTGTGGAGTTTTTTGAGGTGGGGGGGTGATGTGGGTGCGATGAGGGAGATCCAGCATGAGTCTTGCTGTGACATTCTTGATGGTCTGTAGTCTTTAAGCTAAGTGAGCTTCAATTCCCACGTGGAAGGCATTTCCATAGTCCAGTCAACTGGTGACGGAGACTTGGGTGATAGGGCATCTTGTGTTTTGGGGAAGCTACTTGAAAATCCAATGTAACATGCGCAGGATGAAGAAGCAGGAGGATGACATTACATTGATTTGGAACCTCATGGTCAGTTTGCTGCCCAGGGTGATACTTAGGTTCCTGCTGTGCTCAGCTGGGATTGGAGTGGGCCCTAGTCCTATGGGCCACCACGAGGCATCCGAGGTGGAGTTGTCGCTGCCGAAGATCAAGACATCCGTCTTGTCTGTGTTGAATTTGAGGCACAGGGTCAGACTGATTTGCATATGACCATGTCTGAACTGGGGTGGCAGAGTGGGCTAAAGAACGGTGATGGATTAAACCCAGATCTGTTGACTGGGTGTGAGTGTTTGATTGGTTCTGATGCTCCGTCCATGACCACCCCCTTTTGTACCGCTTTGTTCTCCATAAGTTGGCAGGGTATGCTCAGACGTGAGTCCCTTGCTCACTTTGCCACTGGATTAAAGCTAGCCTGGCTGAAGACGGCTGAAATGCCAGAAACCTGTCCTAGGAAGCTTGTTTCCGGTCCAGGGAAGGCATGGCTTGGCAGTTCGGGCTGGACTGTTCCCATGAGGCACAGGGTCAGACTGATTTGCATATGGCCATGTCTGAACTGGGGTGGCAGAGTGGGCTAAAGAACGGTGATGGATTAAATTCAGATCTGTTGACTGGGTGTGAGTGTTTGATTGGTTCTGATGCTCCGTCCATGACCACCCCCTTTTGTACCGCTTTGTTCTCCATAAGTTGGCAGGGTATGCTCAGACGTGAGTCCCTTGCTCACTTTGCCACTGGATTAAAGCTAGCCTGGCTGAAGACGGCTGAAATGCCAGAAACCTGTCCTAGGAAGCTTGTTTCCGGTCCAGGGAAGGCATGGCTTGGCAGTTCGGGCTGGACTGTTCCCATGAGGCACAGGGTCAGACTGATTTGCATATGGCCATGTCTGAACTGGGGTGGCAGAGTGGGCTAAAGAACGGTGATGGATTAAACCCAGATCTGTTGACTGGGTGTGAGTGTTTGATTGGTTCTGATGCTCCATCCATCACCAACCCCTTTTGTACCGCTTTGTTCGCCATAAGTTGGCAGGGTATGCTCAGACGTGAGTCCCTTGCTCACTTTGCCACTGGATTAAAACAAGCCTGGCTGAAGACGGCTGAAATGCCAGAAACCGGTCCTAGGAAGCTTGTTTCCGGTCCAGGGAAGGCATGGCTTGGCAGTTCGGGCTGGACTGTTCCCATGAGGCACAGGGTCAGACTGATTTGCATATGGCCATGTCTGAACTGGGGTGGCAGAGTGGGATAAAGAACGGGGATGGATTAAACCCAGATCTGTTGACTGAGTGTGAGTGTTTGATTGGTTCTGATGCTCCGTCCATCACCACCCCCTTTTGTACCGCTTTGTTCGCCATAAGTTGGCAGGGTATGCTCAGACGTGAGTCCCTTGCTCACTTTGCGACTGGATTAAAGCAAGCCTGGCTGAAATGCCAGAAACCAGTCCTAGGAAGCTTGTTTCCGGTCCAGGGAAGGCATGGCTTGGCAGTTCGGGCTGGACTGTTCCCATGAGGCACAAGGTCAGACTGATTTGCATATGACCATGTCTGAACTGGGGTGGCAGAGTGGGTTAAAGAACCGTGATGGATTAAACCCAGATCTGTTGACTGGGTGTGAGTGTTTGATTGGTTCTGTTGCTCCGTCCACCACCACCCCCTTTTGTACCGCTTTGTTCGCCATAAGTTGGCAGGGTATGCTCAGACGTGAGTCCCTTGCTCACTTTGCCACTGGGTTAAAGCAAGCCTGGCTGAAGATGGCTGAAATGCCAGAAACCGGTCCTAGGAAGCTTGTTTCCGGTCCAGGGAAGGCATGCCTTGGCAGTTCGGGCTGGACTGTTCCCATGAGGCACAGGGTCAGACTGATTTGCATATGGCCATGTCTGAACTGGGGTGGCAGAGTGGGCTAAAGAACGGTGATGGATTAAACCCAGATCTGTTGACTGGGTGTGAGTGTTTGATTGGTTCTGATGCTCCGTCCATCACCACCCCCTTTTGTACCGCTTTGTTCACCATAAGTTGGCAGGGTATGCTCAGACGTGAGTCCCTTGCTCACTTTGCCACTGGATTAAAGCAAGCCTGGCTGAAGAAGGCTGAAATGCCAGAAACCGGTCCTAGGAAGCTTGTTTCCGGTCCAGGGAAGGCATGACTTGGCAGTTCGGGCTGGACTGTTCCCATGAGGCACAGGGTCAGACTGATTTGCATATGGCCATGTCTGAACTGGGGTGGCAGAGTGGGCTAAAGAACGGTGATGGATTAAATTCAGATCTGTTGACTGGGTGTGAGTGTTTGATTGGTTCTGATGCTACGTCCATCACCACCCCCTTTTCTACCGCTTTGTTCACCATAAGTTGGCAGGGTATGCTCAGACGTGAGTCCCTTGCTCACTTTGTCACTGGATTAAAGCAAGCCTGGCTGAAGACGGCTGAAATTCCAGAAACCGGTCCTAGGAAGCTTGTTTCCGGTCCAGGGAAGGCATGGCTTGGCAGTTCGGGCTGGACTGTTCCCATGAGGCACAGGGTCAGACTGATTTGCATATGGCCATGTCTGAACTGGGGTGGCAGAGTGGGCTAAAGAACGGTGATGGATTAAACCCAGATCTGTTGACTGGGTGTGAGTGTTTGATTGGTTCTGATGCTCCGTCCATCACCACCCCCTTTTGTACCGCTTTGTTCGCCATAAGTTGGCAGGGTATGCTCAGACGTGAGTCCCTTGCTCACTTTGCCACTGGATTAAAGCAAGCCTGGCTGAAGACGGCTGAAATGCCAGAAACCAGTCCCAGGAAGCTTGTTTCCGGTCCAGGGAAGGCATGGCTTGGCAGTTCGGGCTGGACTGTTCCCATGAGGCACAGGGTCAGACTGATTTGCATATGGCCATATCTGAACTGGGGTGGCAGAGTGGGCTAAAGAACGGTGATGGATTAAACCCAGATCTGTTGACTGGGTGTGAGTGTTTGATTGGTTCTGATGCTCCGTCCATCACCACCCCCTTTTGTACCGCTTTGTTCGCCATAAGTTGGCAGGGTATGCTCAGACGTGAGTCCCTTGCTCACTTTGCCACTGGATTAAACCAAGCCTGGCTGAAGACTTCTGACATGCCAGAAACCGGTCCTAGGAAGCTTGTTTCCGGTCCAGGGAAGGCATGGCTTGGCAGTTCGGGCTGGACTGTTCCCATGAGGCACAGGGTCAGACTGATTTGCATATGGCCATGTCTGAACTGGGGTGGCAGAGTGGGCTAAAGAACGGTGATGGATTAAACCCAGATCTGTTGACTGGGTGTGAGTGTTTGATTGGTTCTGATGCTCCGTCCATCACCACCCCCTTTTGTACCGCTTTGTTCGCCATAAGTTGGCAGGGTATGCTCAGACATGAGTCCCTTGCTCACTTTGCGACTGGATTAAAGCTAGCCTGACTGAAGACGGCTGAAATGCCAGAAACCGGTCCTAGGAAGCTTGTTTCCGGTCCAGGGAAGGCATGGCTTGGCAGTTCGGGCTGGACTGTTCCCATGAGACACAGGGTCAGACTGATTTCCATATGGCCATGTCTGAACTGGGGTGGCAGAGTGGGCTAAAGAACGGTGATGGATTAAACCCAGATCTGTTGACTGGGCGTGAGTGTTTGATTGGTTCTGATGCTCTGTCCATCACCACCCCCTTTTGTACTGCTTTGTTCGCCATAAGTTGGCAGGGTATGCTCAGACGTGAGTCCCTTGCTCACTTTGCCACTGGATTAAAGCAGGCCTGGCTGAAGACGGCTGAAATGCCAGAAACCGGTCCTAGGAAGCTTGTTTCCGGTCTAGGGAAGGCATGGCTTGGCAGTTCCGGCTGGACTGTTCCCATGAGACACAGGGTCAGACTGATTTGTATATGGCCATGTCTGAACTGGGGTGGCAGAGTGGGCTAAAGAACGGTGATGGATTAAACCCAGATCTGTTGACTGGGTGTGAGTGTTTGATTGGTTCTGATGCTCCGTCCATCACCACCCCCTTTTGTACCGCTTTGTTCGCCATAAGTTGGCAGGGTATGCTCAGACGTGAGTCCCTTGCTCACTTTGCCACTGGATTAAAGCAAGCCTGGCTGAAGACGGCTGAAATGCCAGAAACCGGTCCTAGGAAGCTTGTTTCCGGTCCAGGGAAGGCATGGCTTGGCAGTTTGGGCTGGACTGTTCCCATGAGGCACAGGGTCAGACTGATTTGCATATGGCCATGTCTGAACTGCGGTGGCAGAGTGGGCTAAAGAACGGTGATGGATTAAACCCAGATCTGTTGACTGGGTGTGAGTGTTTGATTGGTTCTGATGCTCCGTCCATCACCACCCCCTTTTGTACCGCTTTGTTCGCCATAAGTTGGCAGGGTATGCTCAGACGTGAGTCCCTTGCTCACTTTGCCACTGGATTAAAGCAAGCCTGGCTGAAGACGGCTGAAATGCCAGAAACCGGTCCTAGGAAGCTTGTTTCCAGTCCAGGGAAGGCATGGCTTGGCAGTTCGGGCTGGACTGTTCCCATGAGGCACAGGGTCAGACTGATTTGCATATGGCCATGTCTGAACTGGGGTGGCAGGGTGGGCTAAAGAACGGTGATGGATTAAACCCAGATCTGTTGACTGGGTGTGAGTGTTTGATTGGTTCTGATGCTCCGTCCATCACCACCCCCTTTTGTACCGCTTTTTTCGCCATCAGTTGGCAGGGTATGCTCAGACGTGAGTCCCTTGCTCACTTTGCGACTGGATTAAAGCAAGCCTGGCTGAAGGCGGCTGAAATGCCAGAAACCGGTCCTAGGAAGCTTGTTTCCGGTCCAGGGAAGGTATGGCTTGGCAGTTCGGGCTGGACTGTTCCCATGAGGCACAGGGTCAGACTGATTTGCATATGGCCATGTCTGAGCTGGGGTGGCAGAGTGGGCTAAAGAACGGTGATGGATTAAACCCAGATCAGTTGACTGGGTGTGAGTGTTTGATTGGTTCTGATGCTCCGTCCATCACCACCCCCTTTTGTACTGCTTTGTTCGCCATAAGTTGGCAGGGTATGCTCTGACGTGAGTCCCTTGCTCACTTTGCCACTGGATTAAAGCAAGCCTGGCTGAAGACGGCTGAAATGCCAGAAACCGGTCCTAGGAAGCTTGTTTCCAGTCCAGGGAAGGCATGGCTTGGCAGTTCGGGCTGGACTGTTCCCATGAGGCACAGGGTCAGACTGATTTGCATATGGCCATGTCTGAACTGGGGTGGCAGAGTGGGCTAAAGAATGGTGATGGATTAAACCCAGACCTGTTGACTGGGTGTGAGTGTTTGATTGGTTCTGATGCTCCGTCCATCACGACCCCCTTTTGTACCGCTTTGTTCGCCATAAGTTGGCAGGGTATGCTCAGACGTGAGTCCCTTGCTCACTTTGCCACTGGATTAAAGCAAGCCTGGCTGAAGACGGCTGAAATGCCAGAAACCGGTCCTAGGAAGCTTGTTTCCGGTCCAGGGAAGGCATGGCTTGGCAGTTCGGGCTGGACTGTTCCCATGAGGCACAGGGTCAGACTGATTTGCATATGGCCATGTCTGAACTGGGGTGGCAGAGTGGGCTAAAGAATGGTGATGGATTAAACCCAGACCTGTTGACTGGGTGTGAGTGTTTGATTGGTTCTGATGCTCCGTCCATCACAACCCCCTTTTGTACCGCTTTGTTCGCCATAAGTTGGCAGGGTATGCTCAGACGTGAGTCCCTTGCTCACTTTGCCACTGGATTAAAACAAGCTTGGCTGGAGACGGCTGAAATGCCAGAAACCGGTCCTAGGAAGCTTGTTTCCGGTCCAGGGAAGGCATGGCTTGGCAGTTTGGGCTGGACTGTTCCCATGAAGCACAGGGTCAGACTGGTTTGCATATGGTCATGTCTGAACATGTCTGAACTAGGGTGGCAGCGTGGGCTAAAGAACGGTGATGGATTAAACCCAGATCTGTTGACTGGGTGTGAGTGTTTGATTGGTTCTGATGCTCCGTCCATCACCACCCCCTTTTGTACCGCTGTGTTGAATTTGAGGCACTTATCACACATCCAACTAGTGATGCTGGTCATGCATTGACGGAAGTTGGTTCTGGCAGCGATGGAGTTTTCGGAGAGGGAGAGGATGAAGTGCATGTTATTGGCGTAGGATATAATGTTGTGGGATCTGACTATGTTGACCAGGGGCGACATGTAGATGTTGAAGAGGGTGGGGCTGAGTGATGAGCCTTGAGGGACACCACCAGATGATTGGTTTGCGTTCAGAGGTGAAGGGTGGAAGGTAGACTGTTAGAAGGTGACCCCAGAGGAGTCAGGGAGGTTACCTGAACCCCCTGAGACCTACCCTCGGGGTATCGTAGCCGGGCACTGGCGGGAGACTCCTCAGGGGGATGAGTCTCGTATCTAGGATCGCACACACGGCACCACACGACAAAGAGACACCACACGGTAGGTTCTTGGGAACAGATCTTTATCTATTCAGCTTCGTCAGATCTTTATGATCACGAGGTAGATATGTACAAAATCGAGCACGGGCTCCGAGAGTCTCGGTAGGGAAGGGGGTAGCGGGACAGTCTTTGGGGGATCCGGATAGATGCAGGGGCGTACCCCACGCACAGCTCACAATCCTCGAGCCGGGGGATACGCTGTGGTCCAGCCGGACCAGAGGAGTCCTTAGGAGCCGCGAGTCAATCAGCGGGGCTCAAGCACAAGTTCGGAGGTCTTACGATCTTCAGGGGAGCCGCGAGTCACTCAGCAGGGCTCAAGCACAAGTTCGGAGGTCTTACGATCTTCAGGGGAGCCGCGAGTCACTCAGCAGGGCTCAAGCACAAGTTCGGAGGTCTTACGATCTTCAGGGGAGCCGCGAGTCACTCAGCAGGGCTCAAGCACAAGTTCGGAGGTCTTACGATCTTCAGGGGAGCTGCGAGTCACTCAGCAGGGCTCAAGCACAAGTTCGGAGGTCTTACGATCTTCAGGGGAGCCGCGAGTCACTCAGCATGGCTCAGAGGTTCCAAGGTTGCAAGGGAGCCGCGACCACGTCAGCAGGGCTCTCGTCGTTCCGGAGTCGAATCTGCCAGATAGCCCCAGAGCACCCCTTGTTATAGGTCAGCTCCTCTTTGATGTCCGGGGTCCGTGTGGGCAGGGGTCTTAGCACCTGGGGGCCGCTCGTTGGAGTTTCCTGCCCTGTTGTCCTTTGATCCTTTCAGGGCCGGGTCGGGAGGAGTCCCAGACACCCAGCAGGCGTGGAGCCAGCCCTCAGGGAGGCCAGAGGGCCGATCGAAACCCATCTCCCAAGGGGAGGCCAGAGGTGTGATGGAAACTGCTCCTCCCTCTCTCACTCTATGGGAGCGCGATTTTCCCCAGCCGGGGTGGCGCCTCTAGGCCTGGGTTGTGCTGGGGCCGGGTGGCCATCGTAGGTGCATGAAGTGCGCACGCGGGCCCGGTGGTGTTGGGAAGATGGAGGGCACAGACAGGGAAGTCCGGGTCGGGTGTGTGTGGGTCCTGGTGGACAGGACTGGCTAGGCCATGTACTGAGGGACTGAAGGAGGTGTACGGGTCAGGGGGTGTGGCCAGGGGTCAGGGATGGCCATGCCACAAGGCCGGGTCTAACATAGACTCATTGTGTTCTGTCAGTGAGAAAGAAGGCGATCTAGCTGAGAGCGGCTCCGTGGTTGCCTATGTCGTGAAGACTGAAAATGAGCATGTGGTGGGAGCGGCTGTCAAAGGGCTGTGTGAGATTGAGAAGGATAAGGGTGGCTGTCTTTCCTTTGTCGAGAAGGGGCCGAATGTCATCTGTGGCCATTATCGGGGCTGTCTTGGTGCTGTGGTTGCTGCAGGATCCAGATTGGGAGTAATCCAGGAGATGATTGTGTTCCAGGTAGATAGTAAGTTGTTGGTTGCTGGCTTTTTCGATGACTTTGGGAGCAGGCAGATGGGTCTGTCTGTGCTGGGTTTGTTGGGAACAGCTGAAGGTTTATTCAGCAGGGGTTTGACTTTAGCATGCTTCCAGTCTTCTGCGAAGGTGGCAGAATCCAGTGAGAGATTGAGTAGGGTGGGATGTTCAAGGCCAATCCTGGATATTCCTAGGTTGAAAATGTGGTGGGGGCAGGGTCAAATGGGGCCCCTGACTGGATGGATTTCATGATGGTGATGGTGTCCTGAGTGGTGAGTTGGTTCCAGGTGGTTAGCATTGGGAGGGTTATGTGTGTGGTGGTATGGCTGTTGAGAAAGTCTCCGGGCTTGAGTTGGGGTTTGAAGTTTCTGGATATTTTGGCGATTTTGTAATGGAAGAAATCGGCAAGGCTGTTGCAAAGGTCTTGAGAGAGAGAGAGAGAGTCACAGCCTGTTGCCGTTGCGGGGTTGGTGAATTTCTTGACTATGCAGAAGAGCGCCTTACTGTCATTGGGGTTAGCTTCGATGTACGATACCAGAGCTGTTTTCTTCATTTCATGTAGTTGGCGGTGAAATAGGTTGAGTGCAGGTTTGTAGGCGGCTTTGTCAGATGGGTCTTTGTTGGTCTCCCACCTTCCCCTCGAGGAGCTTGCAGTGGCAACTGGCTGTCCTGAGATCCTCATTGTACCAGTTGGCTGGTGTGGTGATTCTTCTGTGTTTCATGTTCTTGATGAGGGCAACAATGTTAGCACAGTCAATGATCCAGGTGTTGAAGCTTCTGACGTCCTGGTTCATGCTGTGGTGGTGATTGGGTGGGTTGAGGGCGACAGTGTAGTACCATTCGGTCTCTGAGGCTTTGTCTCAGCTGTGATGGGCGGCTCTGGTTTGCTTCGTGGGGACCATGGGGGTTGTGATGGTGAAGTGGACGATGGAGTGGTCGGTACATGTGAGTTTGGTGGTGTGGCTGTATTTGTTGTGGTCGCTGGATGTGAATATAGGGGCGAGCGTGTGTCCTAATATGTGCATGGGGTCGTGTATGAGTTGGGTGAGGCTGATGTTGTTCAGGCTGTCGAGGAGGTTGGCAGAGTTAGGGTCCATTTTGTCATTAAGGTGGAAGTTGAGGTCACCAAGGAACATGTAGTCCTTCGAGCCGATGGCGAGAGGGGTGATGAAATCGATGATGAGGTTGCAGAAGGTGGTTCGAGGTCCCAGTGGACAGTTATGTTAAAGTGGATTTATAGAGCGCACGGCTACTCAGAAGAGTGTCCCGGTGCTAAGACAGAAAAGCACACAAGAGGAACCAAGAGGAGGGGAAAAGAAGAAAGGAAAAGAGGAAAAGATGATTTAAGATGTTTTTTAGAACAGCCAGGTTTTCGGTTGTTTCCTGAAAGCAAGCAAGCTGGTAGCTTGCCTAAGTGGGAGAGGAAGCTTATTCCAAAGTCCAGACACTAGCACTTGAAAAGAGCGACCGCCTCTGCGGGCTCTAAGGTACTTGGGAGTGACAATAAGATGTTAAATGAGCAGCTCTGAGAGATCTGCTGGGAACATAGAAGGAAACTCTTCTGCTTATGTACTTTACTCCCACACCATGCAGGGCCTTAAAGGCCAAAACCAGGGCTTTGAAACAAATTCTACTGCGGACAGGTAGCCAATGCAGATTATTAAGATGATTCGAAATCCGCCCTCTAATCCCGAGACTCAGGACAGCCCTGGCTGCCACGTTCTGCACCACCTGCAATCTGTTGAGTAAGGAGTCCGGGAGGCCTAGATAGAGGACGTTGACATAGTCCAATCTAGTGATGATAAGGGCCTGAATGACTATTTTTCTGTGCGGGGTCTGTAATAGAAATAGAAACCTCCGAAGCATCTTCAGGAGACCAAAGAAGGTCCCGGTTACTGACTGCACCTGGACTGCCATAGAAAGAGTCTCATCCATTTTAATTCCCAGATTCTTCACAGTCCTAACAGCAGCCTGCGGAGGAGACAGATCTTGTGGCCACCATTGTTTCCAAGCGTCCAGCGGGGGGCAGCCGAAGAAAATGATCTCGGACTTATCTGAGTTACATTTCAGATGGTTAAAGTTAAACCAAGCAAAAATGTTTTTAAGGCAGTTGTTAATCTTCTCCCCATTGAACTCTTCCCCCTTCCTACAGGTGAACAGCAGTTGAGGGTCATCAGCATACGATTTTATTGCGACCTCATTCTCTTCAGCCAAAATAGCCAGAGGGGCCAAGTACAGATTGAAAAGTAAGGGGCTCAGAATAGAGCCCTGTGGTACACCCACACTCAAAGATGGTATACTGGCCGAGAAAGGGGGTGACTATACCTCCTGATTTCTATCCTCTAAAAAGGAAGCAAACCACTTCAACACCGTGCCCTCAAAACCACCCTCCCTCAGCCTCTGAAGGAGGTGGCCATGGGGCACGGTGTCAAAAGTCGCAGAGAGATCTGAGAGAACCAGGACCGCCCTGCCACCAGCATCCAAGGTCTCTTTGATAGATTCAGATACTTCCAGCAGTGCCGTCTCTGTACTGTGATTCTGCCTGAAACCAGATTGACTAGAATGAAACAGATTACTGGCCTCTGCAAAATTGCTGATTACTGTATGAACATATTTCTCAACTGTTTTAGCAAAGAAAGGGAGAAGACAGTATGCAAGGATTCCCATAAAGGTGGATTTCCTGTCCGTTTGGATAATGAAATGAGGTGTTCCATTGCTGGGATGGTGTCGCCAATGGCAGTGGTGCATGTGATGGAGTCCCTGTGAGATATGGCAATTCCTCCACCTGGCTTGTTGATGCGGTCACAGTAGGTGATTCTGTGTCCTGCCGGTATGGCGGTGGCATGTCAGGGGTATTAGGTATTAGTGAGGAAGATGATGTTGGGCACCAGAGTGTCGATAAGGTCCCAGACCTCATTGCCGTGTTTGCTGAGTGAATGAGTGTTAAGGAGGGTGCATGCAAGCTGGTGGTGGGTAGCTGGTGTTGTGCATCGAGTGGTCTTGGTGTTGCTGAGATGGGTGAGGGTGTGCTTGTTGTGGCAGTTAAAGTAGCAGAGTGTGTAGGTGAAAAGTCCTACAGTGGAGTGTGGCGCTGGGCAGTGATAATGTTTGTATCACAGTTCAATATCGACAAAATGGAGGGCAGTAGATGTGTAGCTGTGGGTGGTGGTTTGATCAGGGTTTCTGGCGCTAGGCATGTACAGGCGCGGACAGGTGCAGACAGGCTTGCTTTCTCTGTCTGCTTCCCAGCTGAGCTGCGACGATCATTAAGTAGGTCCTGGGAGGTGGGAGGATTGCTAGCAGGTGGTGGGTGGGGCTGGTGAAAAGTCAGGATGGCAAAGCATGAGTAGGTATGGAGAGGGGGTGGTAGGAGGAGGCAGGGGAGGCGGCAGGCACGAGAGAAAGGAGTGGGAAAAGGGAAAATTGGGCGACAGCCAAGGCTGGCTAAAGGGGCTCAAAGAAGGCAGAAAAATCAAAAAGATAGTAAAAAGAATGAAGAAATTAAGTGGTAATGAAGCAATAGGGAAAAGATTGAAGTGGAGAGTGAAAAAATGGACAAGAAACAGACAGAAGAAGCAGCAAATAGGCGGGAAAGAGAGTAGATAGAGGGGAGTCGCGCAGAGGTAGCTGGATAGCTCAGCCTCGGCTACAACAGCCGCTGAATTAAAGGTTTCAACCAATCCTTTGCATGGTAACTATTATTTTACTCTCCTTTTGTACTATTGCATTCTTTAGTAGTGCTTTCAATACACATTTTTCTGTTCAAAAACGCTTTTTAAATAAAATACATACTGATATGGAACGTCGATGGCTGCGTACGACGCCGCGTAGCCATACGTGATCTCCGCCCCCCCGCCCCACGGCAATGGCGGTCTGCTTTGTTTTCTCTGTATCCCGGTGAGGAGACGCGGAGACGATGGTTCACTATCGACGGCTGCATTTCTCGTGCCCCCGGGAGACGGAAAGCGGATGGCGGAATCTTTTTTCAGAGGTAGCGGTTAGCTTGAGGCGCTTGGCACATATACTGGGATTATCGGACTTCGCTGGCTGCATTTCGGACATAATACCCGCGCTTCGTCCCTGGTGGAGGAAAATTTAGTACTGGCTACTGGTGAGGAGAGGAAAAGCTGCTGGTTAAAGAGACTGTAATTAATGCTGGAAATCTGGAAAACTTGAATGGCTGGTGTGAAAAAGAAAAAATAATAACACTGAAATTTGAACAACTTAACATTCTCTACGTTTGTCCCTTCTTATAGGGTTTTTTTATTTTTTTTATTTTTATTTAAGTAAGGTGTAGTAAGAAGCAGAAAGCCCTATAATAAGGTTGAGCCAAGTCCAGTAGCAAGAAGCAGAAGCCAGAATTTCATCATTAGAAGATCAAATGGTTATTGTATCAGAAAAAGTTAAAGAAGCCGGTAAAGATAAAGATACCCTGATAAATAAATTAGAGGAGTTGAAGAATCACTCTAGGAGATCTAACCTCCGAATTGTGGGTATACCAGAGGGTCTTGAAGGATCTCAGCCCTTGCAGTGGATTAACTCTTTTATTAAACAAAAAGTGGTCCCGGAATTCGACGGCGATCTTACAATCACTAGAGCTCATCGGGTGTCGAAACATCCTTTTCCTAACTCCTCTCTGCCTCGAACATTCTTGCTAAATTTTGCAGACTTTCGTGTGAAAGAAATAATTTTGTCTAAAGCAATTCAACAAAGACAGTTTGCTGTTAATGAGACAGCAAGTTGTCGGATCTTCTCAGATATGACAGCAGCTGCTGTACGTAGAAGAAAAGAACTTGTGAAAATGCTCCATCTTTTTAAAGCAAAAGGAGCACAAGCGTCGATCGCTCAACAATCTAAACTGAAAGTGTTGATTAGAGGCAAATTTATAATGCTCTCTGATTTAGAGGAAGCTCAGAAGCTGTTAAAGGAAATTTCGTAGGGCCCAAAGCTGCATTAGTGGTCTATATTTAAGGAGGCTTTAGGTTAAGAGAATAGCTGGATTGTGGGTGTTCCGAGTCGTTCTTAGAGGTTAGAGCCGGTATTTATGAGATGATTGAGTTTTGAGAATTGGGGGGTCGGGGGGGCAAGGTCACGGGGGTGTAATTCCAAGACACCCAGGTTAATTGGGGGAGGTAAAATGTGGAATGTGTGGTGTTGGGGAGGGGTTCCACATTCTGGGAAGGGTAGGGGTGGTGGCATAGGGGGAAAAATGAAGTCCTTGAATTTTTGCTTTTTTCAATTCTACTGTAAAATTATAAAAAATAGGTTGAATTTGATTCAGAGGAAGGACCATAGGTTGACAGAGTTCAAGTCGAGCAGATATGATGCCCAGGTTATTTCATTTAATGTAAACGGCCTAAATAATAGCAACAAAATGCGGGCCATTAAATTATGGATTAAAACAGAAAATCCGGCAGTGATAATGTTGCAAGAGATGCATATTTCCGATATTAAGCTGCCTGATTTTCGTATGTTTCAATCGTGGGCTTCGTACGGGGGTTTTCTTCATCCTCTGCCTCCTTGAGAGGTACGGCCATATTTCTAAATAAAAAATTACATGCAGAGGTAGTGAATTTTGAAAAAGACCAAAATGGTCGTTGGAGCTGGGTAACTTGTACCCTTAGACAGTTTAAAAAACCTATAACTTTTGTCAATTTTTATGCACCAACAGAAGATAGACCCAAAGTCTATGAGGAGTTATTTCAATCTCTAATTCAGGTACCGGGGGATCTGATAATAGGGGGGGATTTTAATATCCTTATGAATCCTTTATTGGACTCCTCCGAGTCAAAGCGTAAGCAGTGGAAACCTAGATCTTTTAAAATTCTACAACAATATAGCGTTACACTTGACTTACATGATTCCTGGCGAATAACTAATCCAAGTAAATCCGCATTTATATGCTGGTCTGGGAGGTATCGTTCCTCATCTCGTATTGATTTCTTCCTGGTATCCCGGACGTTAGGCTTTAATCATCAGGCTTTTATTTTTAATGGATTTTCTGATCATGCGATGCTGAGGTTGAATTTTTGCTTTTTTCAATTCTACTGTAAAATTATAAAAAATAGGTTGAATTTGATTCAGAGGAAGGACCATAGGTTGACAGAGTTCAAGTCGAGCAGATATGATGCCCAGGTTATTTCATTTAATGTAAACGGCCTAAATAATAGCAACAAAATGCGGGCCATTAAATTATGGATTAAAACAGAAAATCCGGCAGTGATAATGTTGCAAGAGACGCATATTTCCGATATTAAGCTGCCTGATTTTCGTATGTTTCAATCGTGGGCTTCGTACGGGGGTTTTCTTCATCCTCTGCCTCCTTGAGAGGTACGGCCATATTTCTAAATAAAAAATTACATGCAGAGGTAGTGAATTTTGAAAAAGACCAAAATGGTCGTTGGAGCTGGGTAACTTGTACCCTTAGACAGTTTAAAAAACCTATAACTTTTGTCAATTTTTATGCACCAACAGAAGATAGACCCAAAGTCTATGAGGAGTTATTTCAATCTCTAATTCAGGTACCGGGGGATCTGATAATAGGGGGGGATTTTAATATCCTTATGAATCCTTTATTAGACTCCTCCGAGTCAAAGCGTAAGCAGTGGAAACCTAGATCTTTTAAAATTCTACAACAATATAGCGTTACACTTGACTTACATGATCCCTGGCGAATAACTAATCCAAGTAAATCCGCATTTATATGCTGGTCTGGGAGGTATCGTTCCTCATCTCGTATTGATTTCTTCCTGGTATCCCGGACGTTAGGCTTTAATCATCAGGCTTTTATTTTTAATGGATTTTCTGATCATGCGATGCTGAGGTTAAAAATCGAACTGTCAGAAGTATCAAGAATCCCCCAAAAATGGTCTCTTAATCGACACTATTTATATGATGAAATTTGGGTGGGTGCCTCCATGGAGAAGATTCGACATTTTTTTAGCCGAAATATGGGCACAGCATCGCTACATATGATCTGGGATGCACTTAAAGCCTTTTTCCGGGGGTTAGCTATTGGAAGGGATTCTGAATATATTAAAAAAGCGAAGAAGGACAAGAAAGATTTGGAAGACAGGGTGCAAACGGCATATGCTCTCTTCATAAAAACTCCTTCCCAGAATAGCAAAAATCTGTTGACGCAGGCTAAGTATGATCTTACCTCTAATTATTATGCTCAGGGGGAATCAACTTTTCAGAATGCACAGCAAAAAATGTATGAGGAAAGTCATTTTACTGGCCGTTTCCTAGCGTGGCAGGCTAGGGAACGAGCTGCCTCAAATCATATAAAAGCATTAAGATGCCCGTTAACTCTTAGACAAAGTAAGGACCCTGCCTATATTGGTGAAATCATGGTTTCGCATTATGATTCCATATATGTCCACCAGCAAAATGTGGATTTGAATGCCCTTAAAAAAATATTATTAGAAAATAATCTACCTAAACTTACTGAGTTAGACGATCTTTCTATGGCCAGCCCTTTCACAATGGAAGAACTTGAAAGGTTTGTTAAAAACTTGCCGAATGGCAAGACCTGTGGCCCGGACGGACTACCATCAGAGTTTTTTAGGTTTTCTTTAGTTCATTTTCTGAATTTTTTCTTCAATTATTGAATTCTATGTTAGAGGGGGCGAAATACTGGAATCTTTTCGCCAAGGCAATATCGTAAGCTTTTTAAAAAAGGGGAAAAACAGTGAAGATCTGAATGCCTACCGGCTGATTACGTTATTAAACTCAGATTATAAAATCTTAACTAAATTGTTATCACTTCGGTTTAATCGGTATGCAGATGACTTGATTCACCCGGATCAAAATGGCTTTATTGCTTCTAGACAATTGGCTACCAATATTCATTACTTAACGGAAGCCCTTGACTATTTCGAGATACAGAAAATTCCAGCTCTCGTTTTATTATAAGACGCCGAGAAGGCTTTTGACCTCGTTATCTGGGACACATTATTCATGATTTTGGATCAATTTGGTATCTCTTTCAAAATTATATAATTAGTTCGGAAACTATACCAAAACGCAGAAGCAAATGTCATTGTTAATACTTCAGTCGCCGGGGTGGTTAAAGTGAGGAGAGGCACAAGGCAGGGGTGCCCTCTCTCACCGGTTCTTTTTGCATTCTTTATTGAACCTTTGGCGGCGGCCATAAGGAATTGCCCGATTATTTGCCCTCCAATACCGTCAATAGCAAAGTTAAAACTATATGCGGATGATATAATGCTTATCATCAAACCGGAATTGGAGCCCAAACTAAAGCCTTTCAGCTTTTTGAAGTTTTTGAAGCCTTAGGTGGCTATTGTATTAACAAATCTAAAACAGAAGTTATACAATGTGGCGGAGACATCGGGGTCTTACATTGAGACATTCGGTCATGTATTAATACTAAATCAAAAAGATATCTTGGCATACATTTCTCATGTTCGATTTATATCAGTTGAATTATGTACCACTTTTGCAGAAAATTCAAAATCTTTTTGAACGCTGGGATTCTCTTCCCCTCCCTATCTTAGGTCGTTTTGCATTAATTAAAATGTCGGTTCTTCCTTTATTTAATTTTTTATTTTCAACTATTCCATGCACTTTATCTAGCGCATTTTTCAATCGAGTTGAGTCTATGTTTACATCTTTCTTATGGGCGAAGAAGACTCCGCGCATTGCAATTGGCACTTTATATGAGGATGTGGATCAAGGAGGCTTAGCACTTCCGAATCTAAGGGATTATTACTATGCGTATTTTGCGCAATATTTATCTAGATTCAAGCCTCAACCACAGAGTTATCCCTTTATCAATAGTTTGATGGATCTAATGCTCAAGGAAACCCAGATTCAATCCCCCCTGCAAATTTTTAAATCAGCTAAATTGGTTCGTTATAAATGTTTACACTGGTTTTTTTAAAAACGACAAGCATTGTTTAAGAGATATGATATTCCTGCTATTAATTTAGCTACACCACTCTCAGGGATTTTTTCATTGGCAGGGATTTCATTTTCCTTAGATCTTACTATGAAATGGGCTGCTGCTGGATTTTACAAGGTGTCAGATTTTTTAAAAGATGGAAAATGGTTTACTAAGAATGAAATGTCTAATCGGATTCCCAATGATTTTATTCTTCATGGGTCTTAAAACATTTTATATAATTTTTTATCGGAATTAGATATCCCCCAAATCTGTGCACAAGGTCAATTAGTTAATGATTTGCTTATAGAAACTGTTAACAGAAAACCGGGTGCTTGGAAACAGTGTTTAGCATTTGCTAAGAGTGTGGATCTCGGAAATAAAGCAAACAAAAAATGGGCTGATCAGGAGAAAGTGGCGATGACTTCCGGGGTTTGGTTAATGATCAACAAACTTAATTTTCACACTTTGAGGGGCGCCAATTTGCGAAGAATGTTATTTTTAGTAAATGGTTGCACTATCAAACCCCCTCTCGTCTTCAAAAAATGTATCCTAATCACTCAGCAAGTTGTTTCCGTTGTATCAATCATCCAATAGCTAATTGGTCCCACATTATGTGGTCGTGCTTAAAAATTCTGAAATTTTGGGAGGATATTTTTGGCTTTTTGGAGAATGAATGTGATTTACAATGTATTAGGACCGAGAGACTGATTTTGTTGGGGTATGATACAGATGCTTTATTTTCACCCCAAATGATTAAATTAGTATATATTGCAACAGCAGTAGCTAGATCACTTCTTTTGCAGAATTGGCGGACCGAAGTAGTTCCATCAGTGGTAGAATGGTCCCGCAAGATTCAAAGGGTGAATAAAAAGTGAATACATTTATGCGAGGAGAATTGGAGGTCTTAAAAAATGTAATAAAATATGGGCCTCCTACTTTGATTTAAAAAAAGGGGGATTTTTTGCTATTAACCCTGTGGTAGTGGTTTTTAGATCCTGATGAGGTGTGATCTGCTGCTTCCTGAACTGAATGTATTATTTTATCTTCATGTATTATGGTGCTAATTGTTGGTCATATTTGGTACTGTTTTCAATGTGCTTTCCATGTTTTCTATGTCTTTTCTTGGACTTCTATAAAAAAAATTAAAAAAAATACATACTGATAACTTTGCAGTGGTCTGGTGACATTAACAAGTCACTTGTCCCCATTAATAAACCGGAACAACTCACTGACATTATAGGCCTAGAATAGAGTACCTGTACATTTTGCTTTCTTTATGTACATACACATAAATACTATAAAGTTAAAGTTATTATATACTCTGCGTAGACATTTCAAAACCCTTTTTTTCTTCAACTTCTGAAAACATTGTCAAAAATGTACCAAATTGTTAACTGCTTTCTGGAATGCAGATGTCTACACACATGAGATGTTCATTGAAACTTTAGCAATTAATTTGTGAGACAAAATTTGATGTGTGGCTAGAAGACTTTTTTCAGCGCTATTCAAGAATGGGCTTCCTCCTAGAATACCTTAAAACAATTTCGCAAAACTGTAAGCATCAATTATCACCAAACTTCACATGCACATATAATATACTTGTACATGTGCACATTAAAAATAGAGAAGATTGCATGAGCGTTTTCAAGAAAAATATCTTAATATATTCAAGGCTAAAGTATAATTTAGGCTTGCACAGAAAGACATAGTCATATTTGATAAATATGTAAACAATATGACAAGCTTTACGAAACAAAGCCTAGACCACTGCAAATTCTGCAAGTTTGGTTCCTGTAGACCAACATGGAATGGACATTAAATATTTAATGAGACATCTTTAACTCTCTGAAACAAACGGTATAGGGCCTAAACATATGTACATTTATTTTCATGAGTTTGGGGCCACTGGAGGCCAGTTTCTGAGGTCCCATTGGTTGACATTGGGCCTTCAAAAAAGACTCTTCAGCTCCACAGGGTTTGTTGCTGCAGCATATTGGGTGTGTGGAAGAGAGTTGGGGTAAAGGGGGTGCAGAAAGGCAGAGAAAGGCTCAAGGCTAAATTGAACCCTTTGCCGGGGATTTTTCAGTTCCCAGTCTTACCTTGATACTATTTGACTGATATGCATTTTTTATATAGCAGCTTATTCCCGGTTGTGGAATTGTACATGGGGTACAATTCCGCCGTGTCGGGGCTAGCCAAATATGCAAAAGCTTTCTTTTCTTTTTTCTCTCCACAGGAGATCACTTTCCCACTGAGGAAATGCTTCTATTACTCTTCGAGTAAATATAGGGGTGATCTGATCCCCTTCCCTTCTTGGAAATTGAGTTAATTCAGCCCTTGTCCAGAGTAGCTTTCCAGTCATTTCCAAGGTGGGGAAAGGTAGAAATTCAGTTCGAGACTGACTTCAAATGAATGTGGGTGTTTACAAACTTACAAAGAAACCACGTCTTGCGATGTCCACTTCCCATCCCAGGCCAGCAGTGCTTAATTTGGAAAAAAAAATCATAAGTGCCAGGGCCGGTTCTAGAATTTGCAGGGCCCGGGCCAAAAGAGAATGTGCGAGGCCCCTCTAAATTACATAAGTGATACAGCTCAGGAAGCTGCTTTGTGCAGACACCTCCTGGGCTGCAGCTCCTCCTCCTAGCCTCCTACAAGCACCTCTTTTACAGCGCCTATCGGGCTGAAGGTGTGAGAACTGCTTGTGGGCTGAAAGCTAAAACTGTGGGGGCGCTAAAATGCTGGACAGTGGGTGTCCCACAGTGTCTCCGAATGGTCTCTTTGCAATTGGGACAAGAGGAAGTGTCTCCCTCCCCTAGGCCTCCCGACACCATCCCTGAGATGCCCAGGGAGGGGGCCCCTCCCATGGACCCTAATTGCAAGGAGACGCCTTTCTTTCAGTTGTATTGGCAGGGCAAACCACCAGTGCGGGACCCATGTTGCTGGGCTGAGTGTGAGGCCCTGGGCATCTGCACACACTGGCCATGCCTAGCGCCAGCCCTGCCAGGGCCCTCATCAGGAGGCTACTGCAGTTTGCACCATCCAGTGCCCCTGCCAGTGCTGCCATTGACAATACCAACTCAGCGTCTAACCATCATACTCTAACAAGTGTGAGAATTCATACTATTCTAGGCACTCAAAGCTATAGGCATGGCTTGGGTGACAGGTATTAGTCATTGTTAATGTATATTCAATTAATGAACAGTGGTTGTTGTCCTCATCCTGAATTAGGCAGACAACGCCACCATGTGGCAGACTGACACAAGAGCCAGTGTTAACATTTAAGTGGTGGTGCTGAGCACTAGAATCCACAAGATGAAATTAAGCACTACATCCCATGCCTGGGATTTGCTACTTTAGATGTCTCCACGCTCATGGTGGAGAAATCCGAAGTATTAAATCCATTTATGCCTCAGTGCCTGGAATCCTTTTGCAGATTGTTGGTCGGCATTAAAGTAGGTTCTTACCTTTGTGAATCGGGCCCAATGTAAAGTGTACAAAGGATGATGACCACAACTCTTTAGAAATTATACCTCAAAAGTACTTAAATATCTAATTTAATGTCCTATGAAAAACACACCTCAAAGTGCTACACAAACTATTACCTTGTTCTTGATAACTACCACTGCAGCAAAGCACAACATCGTGCATTATAAAATGTTTTGGTATTGAAATAGAACTTTTATGTGTTTTTCTTTAAAAAAAACATGTCTTTGTGAATCTCAGTACATATGCATTTTTTATTTGTTTTACCTGTTGTAGACTTAGCATTCGTTTTTTTCTATATTGTTTAACTGTAAATACCAAAGTATCATATTTGTTAACTGAGAAATGCTATTGATATTGTTAGGAGTAAAAGTTGAAGATTTTTTGCTGGAATTCAGATCTGTGTCCTGTGCAGTGGTTTGTTATGTTAGACATAGATCCGCACTAAGGGAATAGTGCCAGCATGTATATTGTGTATGTATGGTGAAGCTGCACTTTCCAATGAAAATACATTTATTTATTTGCCTATATCTTTTGACCACATGCTTGATATGTACTAAATATGGAAATGATTTGGCATAGTCAACTAGATCCCCTTAGGCCAATTTCACGCAGATCCATATAGGAGAAAAAAGATAATGAATGATGTGTGCTCCCATTTGAATTCCAGAAGGAAATTTTGTTGCCACCTACTAGCAAAACCACTGAATGGATTTACACCAAACTTGGCATGAAAGTAGAATATTACACAGAAAACGTGCATTTGTTTGTTTGATGTAAATTCCTTCTGTAGTTTTTAAGGTATAGGCATTTAAAAGCTTGCCAAGCAAGGTTTTAAGGATCCCCATGTCTGTATGTCTTTGCTGTAAAAACCAGGGCGAATTCACAGATCTCATCTGGTGAATATCCATGATTCCCAAAAATTCAAAAAATAAGGGAATCCGATTGGATGAGGAATCTTTTTCTGCCCATTTTCCAATTCTGATCCTCATTTCCAGAGCTGAAACCGTGGATCTGAGTATTCTGACATGAGAACAATGTCTTTTGTGGCTCCCATTTCAAGACGTGGGAAACAGTTTCAGTATCCTGCAGAAAATCACAAAGGCTATATACCAAAGCAGAGAGAGCCCACCCTGAACCCCAGCCCATAGTGGGGGGAGGGGGGGGGGACACAGCGGGTACTCACTTTGTTTTAATTTTTAAAAAATGAGTTGCGTGTTAAAAGTTCCTTTTTAGGATTCACGGTACTCCTACATACAAAATGGCACCCAGGGTCTGCTGTACCTGTCTCAGTAACGGAGCCCTGGGAACTATTGTAGGTGTTGGTTTTCCGCGAATCTTGAAAAGGATCTGTAATGAGGGCAAGATTTCTGACTGACTACCATGAACCCACAGCAAGCTTCATCAGCATATACCTCTCCATTCGGGGGGGCTTGCAGTCAAGGGTTTCGAACCCTGGGCCTGTGGTACTGTGGCAGAACCATGTCCGGGTTCTTCGTTCCAAACCAGGACTCGCAAATCAAATAAAAATTGACAAAAATGAAACAGGAACAGGCCATGGGTCAAGCTCTATGAACCGGCACATGCACACTGGGGATTGACCACCCACAAAGGGTGGGAACAGGGCCAGGCCCTACATCCAAACCCCCGCTGAAGGCTATGTGCAGTGGGGATTGGCCTCCCATGGCAGGTTGAGAGCAGGGCCTGGCTACAGACCAGGCATCCACAGCAGGGGATTATGGGCCAAATGTGAGCTTGGTACTCCATGTCAACAGCCCGAAGGACAATGGCCATCAAAGGTAAACCATCCGACCAGCCACCCTGTTTAGAGTGAGCCATCAGATGGCTTTATTTACTGTCCATTACAGGCAGGAATATCCTGCCGGTGACGAACAATAACATTTATTAAATGACCCCCCACACCATGAAAGAACTCCTATAGAATTGGGGCTATTATTGCTATTATTATTTTCATAAAGAAAGTCCCACTTTGGGAGTTTGTTTTTGGGGAAAAAAACTTTGAACAGTTTGGTGTAAGCATTCGCCACCAATGACGGATGCACACTAAACTTTTAAATGGCTTCTTTATGAACCACTATGATGGCATCAGGGCCAGCGCGTGGAGAAAAGGCCTGGTGGCGGAAATAAAGCCCTCCGCCTCCCTGGTTGCCTAAGTTTGTCATAAAAAAACTCATGAGACTCATTGAAAAATACAACAGTTTAAAACTGACTTAACACCCAAACCCCCTGAAATGTGCTAGTTATGATCGCAGAGCAGACAACACATGCCCTTACTCAGTTTGTTTAAGGGCTAGCAGTGGTCCCCTAATCTTCAAATACATTTCTTTATATTCACAAAGAGTAAGCACTTCCCAAAAGACCACCTCCCTTTTGCTAATGGGTTTTTACCTCCTTGAGGAACTGGTAAATTATCAATCACATTGATACATAAAACACCGATTCAGTACACCCCTTCCAGATATCGAATCAGTATCCATTCAGAATTCCCTATTAGGAATTAGAAACACTATCCTTGCTCCTCAAATGCGATTAGTACGTTGGAAAAGGCATTTTAACGATTGCAAATTCGAAATCATAACATTTACCACTGTTAAAATGTTTAGTGCATCTCTCCCATCTCTGATATAAAAATCATGTCATAGACAACATCTACAAAAATGTTGTCCCATTGCATGTAAATTTTCCATTATTGACTGTAATGGGGCAATATTTCTGTAGATTGCATTTATGGCAAATTATATTATGACAACGAAGTTCTGGTATCATGCCTTATAATGTGGCTTACTTCAACCTATTACATACACAGTAAACAAAAAAAGTTATATTCCAGCTTCAGCGTTTAGGATATAATTGTGTGTTTGTGGGCAAATCACTCTGTACCGCAAATTGCAAATATGTGTAACTATGTGTTAGAGAAAAAAATAAACTGTACAGTGTCCTGTCCACTTTCCACAGCTCTCCCCATCACATCCTAATTTTTTTAATCAGAATCTGATTTCATCCAAACCTTTCTCACACCATACTTTGTACTGCACCTCATGTTTCAGGTGCTCCACACAACCATGCAAATATTATTTATTTTCGAAGTCACTGCTTCTAAGAGCTAGATTCATCCAGCATCAGATTTAAAAAGTATTTTGTCACATTATTTGTGTAGGGTTTAAGCCATCAAATGGTCAATTGCTTCGAAGTTCAATATAAGCAATGATTACTCAAGAAAGACACATCTTTATTGCTTTTTAATGATATTTTGGGATTTATACTTGTATGTAGATCAGCAAAGTGCAGCATGCAGTAAGGGCCAGTGCTTAATGTGTGCTGGTTGTTGCAGGTGCAGGGCATCACCACCAATTTTGCAGGATTGGGACTTATTTTTGATTCCCACAGTTTGACAGAGAGCAAGAAATAAAATGGAATAAAGGGAAAAAGAAATAGCAAGAAAAAAACAGTAAAAATGTGAGATATCAGGGAAGGAAAAAAGTTGCAACAGTGAGGTAAAGAGGCAGGAAGTGAGTGCAGTGTATGTATAGTTCCTCCCGTCCTCTACCATAATTAGTAGCACTCTTTTACCCCTGATGGCCGGGCATGGCCGGAGGGGATAAATAATGGGTGGAGCGGTCATTTAGGGCCACTTCACAGACACCTGCCATACAATCTCAGTGGGTGTCATTACAACCCAGTGCCTGCAGCCTACTTGAGTGTCTGTGTGAGGTAGATGCCACATGGGCGACAAGGATGGTGGAGACCCTCACATGTTGCAGCTGCTACTCAGCCCGTGGGGTTGATTGGCATAATCAATGCAGGAAACTGCAACGCTCTCCGCGTGGTAGTCGGCTGTCAGTGGAGCATCCCTTCTCGGCCTTGCTGGCTGCACATGGTTTGCGCTGGGAGGTGAGCAGCTCCTACCCCACAAAAGCCCACCAGCACTTATTCGGCCTGGCAAGCCGTGACACTGTTGGAGAGAACATGGCCCCTCACACAGAGATTGGCAGCCTGAACACAGGACGGTGAGGCGCAGAAATTGGCGAAGGCTACCCACCAGTGGTGCACCTGGTTGGCGCGATCAGCCCAAAGCTAAATGGAAGCGAGCAGCAGCGCCCTGGTGATCAGCTTTTTAGGGGCCAAAGCATGGTTCCCACTGTATGGAGAAAAGGGAGCGCTGCTGGTTTGTGTGGATGACAGGGGCTCCAATTGAACTATGTGCTAAGGAGACAAGAGTACCTGGTTTGCCTGTCAACTGGGGGGGGGGGAGACTGTACTTCGCTGGAGTCCCTCAGTGCACTGCCTGTGAGCTGCATTGAGCGGAGGCATGGTAGACAGTCAGGAAGCACTTTGCCAACTGTGTCAAATCCATACCTCACCGTGCAGTGGCCCAGACACCTACAGTTGGGAGTGACCCACGAATCAAGAGGTACGAATGATGTTGAAATTAAAGTAAAATACAACCCTGACTGTCCCTGCTCCATACGCCCACTCATCGGTCACAGCGCTGCTGACATTCAGTGAGCTGGTGGACCCAGCCACCGTTGCACCACGTTGGTGCTCATGGGTTGGAGGACCTGCAACACTATTTTCACGCAACCCACGATATAGACAGAGCAGTCGCGAGGTCACTGTTGCTTCACTTTCCAGGGGAAGAACAGTACAACCTCTTTGAGAACCTCCCCGACACAGGCGGTGATATGGACTTTGATGTCTCGGTGGTGGCTCTGAACAAACATTTCGACCCCCAGCGCAACCCAGACTATGAGCGGTTTAAGCTGCGACATGCCCGGCAGGCAGAATATGAGTTGGTGGATATGTTTTAAGCACGCCTCAGGAAGCTGGCAATCAATCAATCAATCAGGATTTATAAGGCACAGCTAATCACCCGCTAGGGTATCAAGGCACTTGTAGGTACCAGAGGCTCATTTGAACAGCCAGGTCTTGAGAGCCATTCATAATTCTGGAAATGAGGTCATGATCCGGAGTTGCATGGGGAGACTGTCCCAAGTCTTTGCTGCAATGTGGGAGAAGGAGCATCCTCCACATCTGCTTCAGTAGATGTAGGGAGTATGGGCAAGTGAGAGGGAGTTGAAGCATAGTCTTCTGAACGGTTGGTGGATGTTCAGGCAGCGGTTAATGTAGATAAGTCCTTGGTTGTGTTGAGCTTTGTGTGCATGGGTCAGCAGCTTGAATAGGCATCTCTTCTCTAGGGGAGCCAGTGAAGTTGCCTGAGGTGGTGTGTGATTTGGGTTCATCGGGGAGGACCGAGCATAAGTCTGGCTGAGGTGTTCTGTATGGTCTGAAGTTACTGTAGGAGGTGTGTGGTGATTCCTAGATAGAGGGCGTAGCCATAGTTCTGTCGGTTGGCGATGAGGGCCTGCTTCACAGTGCATCTTGTGTGTAGGGGAAGTCACTTGAAGATTTTACATAGCATGCGCAGAGTGAGGAGACATTATTGATCTGTGATTTCATGGTGAACTTGTTATCAATGATGATTCTGTGGTTTCTGGCATAGACAGAGGAGTGGTGCGAGTCCTCAGTTTGATGGCCACCAGGAGTCATTCCATGTGTTGCTGCTGTTGTGAAAGATCAGTACCTCCATCTTGTCTGTATTCAGCTGCAGACATCACTTTGTGATGCTTGTCATGCATATGTGGAAGTTGGTTTTGGTGGTGGTGGGGTCGATGGTGAGTGAGACAATGAGTTGGGTGGCGTCTGTGTAGAAAATTATGCTGAGACTGTGGGATCTGACGATGTTGGCCAGTGGGGTCACATATATGCTGAAGAGCGGAGGGCTGAGGTATGAGCCCTGCGTTGTCCCCCCCCTCCACAGAGACTGCGTGATAATAATGTCTCACCTCCCCCCTTTTGGCTACTATGCCCCTTTCTGAACAAACCACCTTCCATCCTTTCCTCATTCCTGTACAACTGGCAGCATCCACAACCCTACAACCCCCCACTCAGCCTCCGACTGACACATCACACCCTCCTACATCTCACCCATCCGCATCAGACCCCAGAATAGATGAAATTATGATCACCTTGCACCAAATTAAAGCGGAGTTACATTCGTTCAAGATGATGCTGTCGAGACATTCACAGCGTTGCACACCATCTAAGTCATATAAGTCACATGGGCATTTGGACCCCACTCCACCTGCCTCTAAAATGCCCCCTCCATCTTGGAAAACAGTTCCCTCCCACAACACCCGTACACGCCCGATACGCACCACCAATTTACTCTCGGAGAGCGATCTCCTCTCTCTTCTGCACTCTTACGACCCCCCCCTCCCCAACTCCCTTCCATCCTCTCAGACTACCATCCCGACTATCCCCCTCAACCCTCGCAGACCCGCCACACACAACAACAGAGGAGTATGTGCTAATAACCTTAGAAGAATCCTTGTACCTCCAGATCCCTCTTCTTCCCTCTCTGCACCCCATCTGAAATGCACTCTTCTTAACTGCCGATCAGCCTCCAGACATGCTGCCGACATAGCTGACCTCATCATCTCCCAGGAGCTTGACATCCTATTTCTTACGGAAACCTGGCTAACAGATTCATCCACACCACTACTCGACATCCTCGTCCCTCCTAACTACGACATCATTAGACTCGATAGATCGGACAAGATAGGGGGCGGCATAGCTTGTATACATCGCAGCAGCATCACCATAAACAGAGCCATTTCGCCATCTTTCACATCTTGCGAATACTTATGCCTAAACATTTGTTGCAAGGGCAAACCTGTTTGCTCATTCCACATCATCTACCATCCCCCAGGAGACAACCTCCTTTTCATCGAACATCTCATGGATTTGATCTCCTCAAACAACGGGCGGCAAATTACCCAAATATTCCTAGGCGACTTCAATCTCCATTGGAATGACATTAATGACTCAGGGGTCAACAGTTTCAAAAACTTCCTGGATGATCTAGCCTTCACCCAATCCTGCAGTAGTCCTACTCACATTAAAGGATCAACCCTTGATCTCATTATCTCCAAAGCTGACGTCATCCAGGTGGACTCGATCCACCCATGCGACTGGTCCGACCATCACATTATTGCCTTTCACATCAAAGAAACCTTTAAACTCAACTCATCGCAACCCACAAAACCAAAGATCTGGAAACGAGACTGGAAAAAAATCAACCCCAACTCACTACCCGCCTCCAGCTATAACCTGCTCCAGCCCCCTGTAAACACCTCTGACGTCCATGTTCTCACGAATCACTATCTCGACGCCATGACCTCGATAATAAATGAGGCCGCCCCACTGCAACTTAAGAGAGCTCCCATTAAAGATTCCAAGCCCTGGTACAACGCTCTACTTAATGAAGATCGAAGAGCCCTCAGATCCTCAGAACGCAACTGGAGAGCAGTCCCATCGGCTCTCCACCTCAAACTTCTTAGGAAAAAGAGAAATGCATACTACAAAAAAATTAAACGCACTAAAGCTGACTTCTTCAGACACCAACTTGACCAAGCTAAAAACCGGCCAAAAAAGCTCTTCGAACTTGTCAAAAATCAATCCAAGGAAGCTCCCCAACAGGCCCGAGACCTAGATCGCCCACAACCTAACTGTCAAGAATTCTCCACCTTCTTCAATCTGAAGACCGACAACCTCATAAAGGACCTCCTTAATGACAGCCCACCACACACTGCTCCCCATACGGCTATCACCCCGTTATTTGCACCCATCCCATGCCTTTCCCCCCCTAAGGCCTGCCCCAAAAACAAGGCAGCATGGTCTTCCTTTGAGACGTACACTGAAGACGACCTAGGCAAGATCCTCAACAACCTGAAACCGGCCAATCATTTCACTAACCCCCTCCCGGCTAATGCAGTCAAAGCCCTTTCACCGTGGCTCCTTCCGCTCTGGACCAAAATCATTAACAGCTCACTCCAACAAGGCTGCATCCCGGACTCCCTCAAAGTAGGCCAAGTCTCACCTATCCTAAAGAAACTCACTGCGGACCCCTCTGACCTCAACAACTACCGTCCCATTTCCAATATCCCCACTTTGGCCAAATTGCTAGAAAAATGTGTAAACGGGCAACTGACCAATCACATGGATCACTTCAACCTACTAAATAAACACCAATCAGGCTTCAGAGCGGGTCACAGCACTGAATCGGCCATGACACACATTCTTGATGATGCGCTACAAATCCTTGACCAGAATGGTTCGTGCTTACTCATCTTACTTGACCTCTCATCAGCCTTTGATACGGTCAAACACCAGAAACTATTAGATCTCCTGGAGCATAGGATGGGTCTGTCTGGCACAGTGCTAAAATGGTTTACATCCTTCCTGAATAACCGTTCACAAAAATTCAAGGTCAACAACGCGCTCTCCAATGCCTCCCCTGTATCTCTTGGGGTGCCGCAAGGGTCCGCACTCTCACCGTCCTTATTCAACCTGTTCATGGAACCGCTCACTGAAATCCTGCAAACATCCAATGTTCAATTTCATATGTATGCAGACGACACACAACTATACCTCAAGATCAATTCCATAGAGGACATTAATTTGCTCAACTCCACACTCATGATCACCCAGTCTTGGTTATCAGAAAATCACCTCAAACTCAACGCATTAAAAACAGAATTCCTCCTCATAGCACCACCGGCCAAGATCCCTCTAATGCATGACCTGATCAAAGAACTCTCCGCGTTCAACGTACAACCAACTATCGTGGATTCTGCAAAATCTTTGGGGATCACTCTCGACAACAATCTCATGATGCAAAAACACATCAGTAACGCCACAAAGAGAGCTAATTTCCAGATAAGCACCCTAAGGAAGCTGAAACCCTTCCTGCCAATCGAGGACCTCAAGTTGGCTGTACAAGCCCTAGTTCTCCCTTGTGTGGATTACGGAAGCGTCTCCCTGTGTGGGCTACCAAAAGCCGCAACTGCGCCCTTAAGAGCGTCTATCAACGCTGCGGCAAGACTCATCACTGGCTCGAAAATAACTGCACACATTACCCCTGACTTAAAATCCTTGAATTGGCTTCCATTTGAAGCTAGAATCCACCTAAAAGTGGCGTGCATGACTCATAAAGCCTTACACCACAACTCTCCCAGCTACCTCGCGCAGAAACTGACAATCTCTGGTGGTCTACGGACTTCCAGGAGTGCCGAAAACCTTTTACTGAAACCCCAAAGGTTCAACAAAAAGAAAACATATAATCGATCCTTCTCTGGGATGGCGCCCAAAATTTGGAACACTCTTCCCCCCGAAACCAGACGGAATGCCTCCTCCGCCGCTTTCAAAAAAGAAGTCAAAGCGCTTCTCATGGCAAAATTTACTTGAGCTCTTTCCCTTCAGATCTGAGTTCGCTAGTTCCTGTCTTATGTGACAGCACCATGTTGTAATCCCTCTATACCACTATATTTGCCCTCATCATGGTTTTTATATGTTTGTTCACTTGCTTATCTCTGTTTTTTGTTCCTCTTATAGGCTGCTGTTATGTAAAGCGCTCTGATATCCGCAAGGATCTTGTTCGCGCTCTATAAAACTTTCTAAATAAATAAATAAATAAATAAATAAACATTGCTGGTGATCTCCTGAGGTTCGGAGGTGAAGGATGGGAGGTCGATTCTCTGGGTTCTTCCAACGAGGAAGGAGGTGATCCAGCTGAGCGCATCATGATACATGACGATGTGGTGGAGTCTTTGATCAGCGTGTGGTGGGATACGATGGCAAAGGCAGCTGAGAGGTCAAGAACGATCGGAGCTGCAGTTTCTCCTCAGTCATCGAAGGTTCGGATGTCATCTGTAGCTGCGATCATGGCAGTTTCAGTGTTGGGATTGCTGCGGAAGCCAGATTGGAAGGCGTTGAGTAGCTGATTCGGCTCCAGTTGTGTCATGAGTTGCTTGTTGATGATCTTTTCCAGTCCCTTTGCTGAGAATGGGAGCAGGGACATTGACCGGTAGTTTTTGAGTTTGCTGGGGTTATGGAAGTTTTTAGAGTGGTGCTCTGACTTCAGCGTGTTTCCAAGCATCATGAAATATTGTGGTGATGATGGAGGAGTTGAGCAGGGTGGTGAGTTCCTGCCCAATCCTTTAGTTTCTGAGGTTGAAGATGTGGTACTGACATGGGTCTATGGGAGCTCCTGAGTGGATGGACTTCATGGTGGAGAGGGTGTCCTGGGTGGAGATGTGGTTCCAGGAGGACAGTCTGTGGTTTGTTTCGGTTGTGGTGGTGGCATATCTGTTGAGGAAGTCTGTAGGTGTGGGTTGGGGTTAAACGTTTCTGTATATGGTTGCGATCTTGTCAGGGAGGAAGTCAACAAGGTTTTCGCACTGCTCCTGTGAGTGTGTGATGTTGTTTTCGCTGGCAGCCAGGTTGGAGAACTCCTTAATGATCTTGAAAAGTTCCTTGGTGTTGTTGGTGCTGGTGTTGATGCATGCAGCTAGGGCTGTCTTCTTTGTTGCCCTCAGCAGATGGGTGGAGAATTTGAGGGAGGTCTTGAAGGCTGCCCTGTCAAAGGTGTCCGTCCTTGCGCGCCAGCTCCTCTTCAGCTGTTTGCTGTCTTGTTTAGGTTTTCTGAGTTCTTGGGTGTACCAGCTGTCCTTTTTGCAGGATTTTCTCTGGATGTTGCTCTTGATGGGGATGATACTGTTTGCACAATTGGTGATCCAGGTGTTAAAGTTCTTCACTCCCTGTTTGAGGTTGGTGGCTGTAGCGGGGTTACATGTATTGGGGGCATCCGTCCAGCTTTTCTTCCACCTCCGGGGGGGTGGTGGTGTGAGGGCTGGAGATGATGAAGTGAACAATGGTGTGATCAGTGAAATCAGAGCCCAGCTAATACAAGGCTACAGGTCGGCTTTCCTGAGGTGGTTTATACTACGGTAGCCAGGGATTGCCTTGGACGACATACTGGTCTTGGCACGGTCACACAAACTGGCAAACCGCCAAGCCGATGGCATGGAGGTGGCTCTGGCAAGAGGGGTGCCCCGGCAAGGGCAGCACAGGTCATCAAGGTGAAGGAAGAGCAAGTGGATGCCATTCAAAAATGGCCTGCTCTCACTTCTACTCCCACATTGACAAAGTCACCAGAGGGAAGATGTGGTAATTGCAGCCTAGAGCACCAAACACTGAACGTCTGCCCCTCTCGAGGGCATTTATGCTCCTGATATGGATGTTGTCGAGGTGTGCCAGAGCGAAAGACAAGGATCAAGACCAGTCTACATGGGCAAAGTGGGGGCATCGATTGAAGGAGACCGAAGGCCCTATGGTAGGAGACAGTCATAGAGCCTACCCAGATGACGATGAAGTGTTCACCATTTCGTCTGCACGAAAAGGCGGCAACAGTAAGTGACCACCACCGATGTGTACATTGGAAATTGGAGGCACGTGCTTGAAAGCACTGATAGACACTAGTGCCTCAGTAAATGTAATGGACACGACTCAATTCGACAAGATATCCCCATGCCCAAGCTAGCTCCCACCAGAACAAGAAT